>NW_025763561.1:0-398480 GCF_020744255.1 Microdochium trichocladiopsis
CGTCCGTAAGTTGCGGTGGCCCTTACCGTACGCCATCCAACCGATCACCGTGCTTATTACCGTATTGGTCCCTAAACACATCCATTTGGGGTGCTCCTCCTCCCGGAATTTCTTCGCGCCCGCCGCGTCAACTTCGTACAAGTCCCTCCCGTACTCCTCGAACGCGGCCTCCAAAAAAAACAGCCTGGCCCACCAAAGCAGCCCTGCCAGCATGCCCGTGTATAAGTGCGCCTCCATATATCCTTGCGGCTTCTTCATAATCCCTAGCGCGGCGCAAAACGCTAGTAGTGGGCTCTCGTACACTCTACCTCCGACGTATTGCTTGATCGAAGCCATGATGAATGAAAACACGGCCCGGTCTAGCCGGCTCCACTCTCTCGTGCTGTCTCCGCCCTCTTCTTCCTCCATCTCCTCCTCCTCCTCCTTATCGTCGTCCTCGCTGCCCTCGCTACTGAAAAAGCCGCTGTCCTGCGTCGTATCCACGTCTTCGCGCTCTTCGTGCTCGGTCTCGTATACCATATCGCATAGTAAGCCCCACTGCTTATCGTTGAACCGGATGGCTAGCTGCTCTTCTGCTGCCTCTCGTCCGAGCTGGTGGGCCCGTAAGCAGTATCCCAAGTAGCGATGCCCGATCGACTTGTACTTCGTCATCGACGCCTCGTTTTCCTTCCGCCCAAACGGCACGCCGCTCTGTTGAGTTGCCGATATCGATGCCAAACACTGCAGCGTATCTGTCGGCACCACATCCAGTCTCCAGCAGCACCGGTCTACCTCGCGGTCGAAGCTCTCTGCTAGCCGTGTTAGCAGTAGTGACTGGCGCATGCCTGCCTCGTCCACGGCTCTCCTGCCGTACTGCTGTTCTTTCCGGGCCCTCACCCACTGGGCTGCGTCGCTTATGTCCATCAAGTCTCGCCCAGCGAAGTGCCTGACCCAGCCTAGCCTCTTGACCCACGATGAGTCACTGTTTATCCCCTCCTTTAAGTCGCCCTGTCGAAGCCATGCCTCGTTCTCCTTCTCCTCCTCTGCGTCGTCCTCTATAGCCATTTGGTCCATCATGGAGATTAATGGTGTCGCTTCGGGATCGGACAAAACCTCGTCACTGTCGTGCCCAGTACGGACGATCCAATAACGCGCCCACCGTCCCTTACACCACGACTGGACCTTTACGGCGCTCCAGCCTGCCTCGTCGCTACTGTGACTTGCAGTACGTTGGTGTCGAACAATGTTGTCTCTCGTGGTCGTGATATATCGACATACTGCACAGCTGAAACCGTTCACGACGGGAAGCAATTGAACTGGCTTGCCGCCATCGGCCGGCAGTCTGCACGTCTGCGGATCTTGGAGTTCGATGTCGCTAAAGCTGTAAATAATGTCCTGTAGTAGCTTGCCCCGAATCTGGTGTTGGTAACGGAAGTGCGCCTCGATGCCAGCGCCGGGCTTAACACCAGCTGGACATAATCGACATAGCAGTACCTGCGTATCCACGTCAATTGTCACCACGTCGTCGCGCTCGTACAGTTGTTTGGCCATGTTTGACGTTCTTGAAGTTGTTGGTTCTTGAAGTTGTTCATTACTCGATTATCTACAGCTCTGACTATCTACAGTTCTAATCATCTATATACTATGTTGTCGCGTCGCGCCCCTGATCAAGCCCATCATTTCCTTTTTGGCTTCTCGTGTCGCGTCTTCCCTGCGAAACTGAGCTGTCGCTTCAGCTGGACATCTCATGGGGCTGCTAACCCTGTGAATTGACCTGGGGTTGATTCGGGTTGGGGTAGTGCCGGTGGGTCTGGGGTTATTTTGGGCCAATCAACGACCCGGCCCTAGTCAGCTCGACAGTGGTCAAATGCACGGACCCGCTGCACCAGTTTGTGTGGGCAAGTGGCCCCGTCTTTAATACAAACGTCTGCGAATAGTGCCTAGACCTAAGCAGTCTATCTCCTCTCCCTCTGACTGCGACTCCGAGCCCTCCGTACGGCCCAGCTTTTCGCACCAGTCGAGCCCCAGCCCGCAGCGCCAGCAGCAGCTTCCTTCGACAAACTGGAGCCCTGTTCGCCACTCGATGTAGTCCGCCTTCCTGATCACACGACACCTATGTAGCCCGTGCCCGTACGACCTCCTGCTCGATACCGGTGACCCTACCATCCGCCACTGTACGTAGCACACGCACACTGGCTCTCTCCTTCGACCGCTTCTAGCCAGCTCCGGAGCAGCTCTTTCCTTTGCTGCTGCTGTATCTGGCGCTCCTGGAACCGGTTTGATACGTCTAGTTCCTCCTCTCCGGATTCTTCATCTTCCGATTCCTCCTCCTCCGCCGTACTGTCGTCTGCCGTCTCCTCGTCACTGGCCGCTCCGCCCTTACACCAGTCGCACCGTACCGGCCCGATCGTATCACAGTCCTCCCCTTCTACCCCATCCATGAACCTGCCCAGCACCGCTCGCCGGCACTCTCCGCCCCTGACGAACTGCTCGATCGCCAGCCGGTTCGTCCTCTCCACGTCCGTCTCTCGGCCTTCAACCTCCTGCCGCCTCTTCTGCTGCCCTGGCCCTGCCTCGTCTGCAAGCACGATAACCGCCTCGACCACCTCCCCGTCCCTGCGGCCGCCGCGGCCCGTCTGCTGAATGTAGTCCACTAGCCCGTACGGCTCTTCTGCGTGTAGAATCACGCTGATTCCGGGAATATCTACGCCTGTTCCGAGACCTGTCGTTGCCGTGATCCACCGGGACGCGCTGCTGCCGTTCACCCATGCCTCGAGTACCTCCTCTCGCGCCTGGGTCTCCATCCCGCTGTGGTAATACCCGCACCCGATCCGCTCCGCCAGCTTCTGGCTATCCTTCTTCGACCGGCAGTACACTACCCCTTCCTATCGCCGTTAAGCGACCCGGAGCTCTTCCTCTCCTCGACCAGTCGTACGACCTCCTCCTGCACCGCGTTTCCAACCTTCCGGCCTCTTCCTAGTCCGGCCCTACTTGGGACCGTAGTAACGGCGTACCGGATGTTCTTCTTCGTTGTCCGTGCCCGTATAATCTCGGCGTCTTCCGCAATCATCTGCTGCCGGAACCAGCCCTCTAGCTTCACCGGGAGCGTAGCTGTAAGCAAGATTACCGGACAGTCGTACCGGTACAGCCCCTTCAGCTCCACGAGCCTCTTCCGGTAGCCGACGTCCATGATAATCGTGTGGCACTCGTCGATGAAGATCCGCCGTAGTAGCCTCCGGCTCCGTAGCGTGTCTGCGTAGTTGCAGAACTCGTGGTTGCTTGCCTGGTCGGCGCTGACTACGACTAGACTAGCCACGCGCACGAGCGAGTTAGCTTCCCGGCCCTCCTCCTCAGCCGACCTCCAGCGTACGCAGTCGATCCCGAACGAGCGTGCCCGCGCGACGAGATCGTCGATCAGCGCTACGAACGGAACGACGACGATACTAACGCCGCCGTTTAACCCTCGTACCGCCGGGACCATAAATAGTAGACTCTTGCCGCCGCCCGTCGGTAGTACGACGATGAGTACGGAGCCGCCTCGCATCTGTATGATCCGGACCATGGCCTGCTCCTGTTCTGCCGTCCTCCAGCGCGCACCGGCCCCAATAATCGATTCGAGCCCGTGCTGGACCCGGCGCCGGACCTCCCCGACGGCTTCTGGGAGCGTCTTCCTCTGCTTCGCCGGCTCTGGGCTCGACTCTATCGTCTCCTCCCTACCTGGGAGTTCGGCCTCCGTAGACTCTCGCTTCCGCTTCCTCGTCCGCTTCTGCGCCTGGTCCGGCGACTTGCCCTTACCCTGGCTATCCCAGCTCAGATACTGGTGCCAGAGCCGGCTGATCTCGCGGTAGTTGGCGATCATCTGCGGCTGTAGCTGCCCTGGGAACTGGATGTTGATCGCGTAGTGCGATCGTGCCATGGCACTGCTGTGTGTCGCCTGCAGATCCCAGATTACCTCCGTCCGGTCCCTCGGTCGTAGCTCGCCAGTAGCCTCGTCGAATTCCTCATCCTCGGGCCCGTATCCGTCATCGGCCGCGCCGACCTCGAGCTCCTTCTGCTGTACGATAAGCCCCTGAATCGTACGGCCTAGCTCGATCGCGAGATGGCGGTACGTCGAAGTACCTAGCTCGACGCCGAGATAGCCCGCCGTAGCTGCCCTAAGCTCCTTCGTAAGCACGTCCGTTCCCCAGCGGCCTTTCCGGCCGTCCTTCCATAGCCAGTGCCGCAGCGATTCCGACGGTTTTCGAGCCCGAATCGCATCGAGAAGCATCTCCTCGAACGGGACTAGCCAGACGAGATAGACGACAAGTAGCTGCCCGACCCGTTCCGGGAGAAAGCGTGCGACCTTTCGGCCGTAGCCCCGGATCGACTTGGCCTTATCTCGGTCCGTTACGAGCATTACCTGCCCGTCGAAGATATAGACGCTCCGGCTTAGCTGCTTCGTATCTAGATACCGCACGCTCGTGATCTCGGGCCCTCGGCCTGGCTGGCCTCCCCAGACGTGCGTTAGTACGAGTAGCTGGCTCTTTAGCGTTCCGATCTGGTTTAGCCACTTCTGCGACCGCTCCCGGTGGTACTGCTGCCGCTGGGACGACCAGAGCCTCTCCGAAACGAGCTCGGCAACGACGCGGGGCCCGGCTTGAAGCCAGCTGTTCTGCGGGTTTGAGATGAACGATTTCCCACCCCCTTCGTACATTACGCTGTCGTTGATTTTGCTAAGCTCGATCCGTCCTAGTAGTACCGCCGACTGGCCGTACAGAAGCCCGTCGAGCGCCGATTCGGCTGTTGAGACGAGCCCCTGGGCCATCCGCCGGAAGTTCTGGACCTCGATCCGGAAGCCGTGTAGCCGGAGCGCCTGCTTCCCGTCCTCCCAGATAATCCGTGCTGCCCCCCCTTCCTTCTGGCGGTAGCCCTTTCCGATCGTTAAGAACCGGGTTAGCGTACTGAACGGGCTGTACGAGCCGTCTGCGATCCACTGCCGATAGCCGTCCATAAATACGTCGATATCCCTAGCCTGGAGCTGGCTACGCTCTTCGTCCTCCCCTTCGCCGGAGTCCGTAGTACTATCCTCTTCCTGGATCGGGACGTGCTCGAAGAAGTACTCTAGTAGTAGTACGCGGCTACACCACGCTAGACCCGCTAGTAGTGTTGTAAACTCGGCCGGCGGCCGAAATCGTGCTCGGACGGGGTCGATCGCGAGTACGGTAGTGAAGTGTAGTAGCGGGTTTACGTACGGTTGTACTAGTACCCGCTGCGTAAGCGACAGAACACAGAACGTGAAGACGGCCTCGTCTAGATATCCGTCGTCGCCGCCGCCCTCGCGATTCTCCTCCTCCTCGCCGCCGCCCCCTACCCGGGAGCTCTCCTCCTCCGTACTATCGAGAGCCTCTATAATAGCCTCGAGAGCGGCCCACTGCTGGTCGGTAAACTGGACCTGGTGCTTCCTCCTCGCCTCCGTACGGCCGAGCCGGAAGACCCGGACGCAGTAGCAGAGATAGCGCCGCCAGTAGCTCCGGTACTTCTCCATCGTATGCGCCTCCTGCTTAACGCGGAACGGCCGCGGCGACGGCCGGTTCGGGTCGCGGCTTGCTAGCCAGCAGAGCGTCTCCACGGGTACCTGGCCGATCCGCCGGCTACACCGCTCGATTACCCGGTTGAAGCTCTGGCCCAGCCGTACGAGCGTCGCCTCCGAAGCCTCCCTCTCTTTCCGGACGGACCAGCTTAGTTTAGCTAGCTCCTTCGTCGATAGACCTGGCTCGGCGGCGCGCCGTAGTTCCGCCATATCCTTGCCGGCCAGATGCGCCGCCCAGCCCATCTGGCTCACCCACGGCGACTCATAGTCGACGCCGGCCTCGTAGTCGATAATCCGGCCCCGCTCCGCCTCTTCGGCGGCCGCTTTAGCCTCGTACGCCGCCATGTGGGCCTCCCAGACTTGACCTCCGCCGCCGCTGTCCGGCCCCGCTGCCGCCGATTTGACTGCCCGTAGCTGGCCGCCCTTAAGCTGGTGCCTCTGTCGGTAGTGGGTAACTACACCACCTACGGCCGCTGCGATTCCTGCCCTACATAGTGTGCAGACTAGTACGCGGCTTGCCCGATATAGATAGAGCTCTGGTGTTACTGCTGGCTCGGTCGTTGCTGTAGCTCTCGCGTCCTCCTGCTGCTGCTGCTGCCGCTGCTGCGCGGCGCTGCCGTAATCGCTCTCGTAGTCGCCTCCCTGGCTGCTGCGGTCCATCGTGGAGTACTACCTGTCGTATGCGATTCTCTTCTCGGTACTACTTCTGATCTTCGACTCTTGCGTATATTCTTGGGAAGAGACCCTAAGCTAGTATTATAGTTCAATCGAAATGCGCGCGCGCGTCCGTTTCATTCTCCTCCTCCCTCTATCTCCTCTTACGCGCGTCCCCTCTCCCCTTTAGACTCCCCGGGCTCGCGCTGTTACGCGTACGCGCTTATCTCCTTTTTATTACCTATTACTTACCTTGTCCCCCTTTTCGCAGCAGTGCCTAGCCGTACACGCGTAGCTGAGCTGGGGGGGTTAAGGTTCGGACCCCTACTAGTTAGGGTTGGGTTAGCTAGGGGTTAGCACATTTACGCTGGCCGGAATGAACTCAGGGTACCGGAATGAACTTAATAGCCCGTACCCTTCCGGGCCGGGAATGACCTACCTCCGCCGCCGAACTACTACCGCCGCTAAACTACTATACCTCTGCCGAACTACTACCGCCGCCGAACTGCTACCGCCGCCGCCGCCGACCTACCTGCCGACCTCTGCCAGCCTGCCACGGCCAGACCCTATATATCCAAATAAGCAGCCAGTCTCTTAAGAACAAACAGGCCCGGTGGTCAAGCGGTAAGACGTCGCTAGCAATTGCTAAGCGGAATCCCTGGTTCAACTCCGGGCCGGATTACTGCGCCTACTTGAGAATCTCTTCGTCTCGTAGAGATTCTCAAGTGGGTAGCTCTTTTTGCCGGCACCCCTTCCTCCGCTTCGGAGGTATTTTCGCTATGTTAACTACCTGCCGACCTGCTACCGGCTCCGACGAACTGCCACTACTCCGCCGACCTGCTACCGCTGCCGCCGTACTACCTGCTGACCTGCCTGCCGGCCTGCCTGCCGACCAGCCTGCCGACCTGCCTGCCGACCTGCCTGCCTGCCTGAGCCTTATATATCCAAATAAGCGACTGACTATTCAACAAACAGCCAGAGAGCCTCGCTGGTCTAGCGGTCATGACGTCACTGCTATATAGCTCTCCATTCCCACGTCGGCCGCAGGAATAAGGGTCCCTGACCTGAGCTTGTGGAGCCATCCGACCCGGACGCTCGAGCTAGTCACAGTTGAAGAGCTAGGTTCGACTCCTAGGCGTGGCATTTTTTTGGCCCTCCTCTCTCTGCCTCTCTCTTTTGCGCGCGCCTCTGCCTGCCTGCTTGCTCTGGCAGTCGACGCGCCTCCCTCGTCGTCGTGCGGCCTGTGCATGTACGCATATGAGGGCGCGACTGGGCCCCACAGGTTCGGACCCCTGCTAGTTGGGGTTGGGCTTGGGGTTGGGTTAGCTGTGGGTTAGCCCATTTTTCGCTGGCCGGAATGAACTCAATCTGGGGTTAGTTGGGGTACCGGAATGGACTCAATGGCCCGTGCCCCCGGCCCCCTGTCCCACCAGGAATCGCCGAAAGTGAGGCCAACCCGGCCGGGAATGATGGTCAGGTCAGCCCACACGCGGTAGGGCAACGGAGTAGCCGACCGGGGACTAAATACTAACAAGGTACAAGTGCTAACGGGCCAGGTCCCCGACGTTACAGCCGGTCAGTCACATACCTATAAGAAGGCGTCCCCGGCTACGGTAGACAGCTAGACGGCAGCAACAACACCGACTATATGAGACACAAGCCCCTTCTCGACCGCGGCCCTCACAGCCACCGCCGCCGCCGCCCTCGTTACGGTCTAAGCGTAGCGGCGGAGGTCCGCCTCCTCAAGCGCAAGCGCCGCCACCGCCGTCGCCGCCGAGGCTGCCAGGCTCGCTACCGTTACCGCAACACTCAAGCGACTCGCTACGCTACCCCCGCCCGCCAAGTACATATCACAGCTCGCGGCAGAGCTACCCGAGGGCCGCGTCGTACTGCCCCGGGATGCCCCTAAGGCGTTCACAGCGGCCGTGGACGCGCACTTTGCGATGCAGAACCGCGGTGTTATTTTTAAGCCCACCTATATTCTCCAGCCGCATAAGATCGCGGAGCTAAGCATTACGGTACGCTACCTTACCCAGGAGCACGCCGTACGTAACACAGGCAGCAGCAGTAGCGGCAGCAGGACTAGCAACCAGGGGCTCTTTACAGTGCGCTACACAGGCGCAAACCCGGCGCAGGGCGTGGCCGGGGCCCGGGACGGCGTCCTACTCAACCTCTCGCGGCTGAGCAGCATAAGCCTCTCTACCGACCAGGCGGTCCTCAGCGTCGGCGGTGGCTGCATATAGGAGGCCGTCTACGACTATGCCGACTCGCGCGGCCTTACGGTCGTGGGCGGTCGCTCGACCCCCGTCGGCGTGGGCGGCTCGACGCTGGGCGGCGGTACGTCCTTCTTCTCTGGCCACTTTGGGTTTATCTGTTCGAATGTCGTGTATTACACGGTCGTCCTCGCCGACTTCGTTCCGACGTGTAGCGCGTCGCGTACGTGGAGGAGTCGATCCGCCATTTCTCGAACATTACCTAACCGCGGTGGAAACGATCGCGAATCTAGGTCGATTATATATCGTACGATACTGTCCTCTTCGTACGAGGTTAATTTCTGGTAGGGTGGTTGGATATCGCGTTTCGCAGCTTGGCCGTTTCGTCGTCGTGAGAGGGTCGTATGGGATATATTATAGAGTAGTGCAGCCTTTCGTACGCTTAATTTTAGGTTTGAATGGAGCGCATTAAGCGCTAGGATAAGGTCGCTTTCATTTGATTGTCGTCCTATTATTGTTAGTAGAGAAAAGGAGGAAAGGAAATGGGGGGTTAAGAATGGGCGGAAAGTATTTATTCACTTGGGTATCTTAGTTACTTGTGGATTACGTTAATACTCTACTATTATTCTCTCTCTAGGTTATTATTCGTATCTCTTGGAAGAGATACTAGTCTCGGTAATTAAGTAACTAGTTTAAGTGTAACGTAATCCACAAGTGGGTGAATCACACAAGTGGATGAATCAGTTATCGGGTACTCGTACGACAATATATAAGTCAATTCAACCATAACGCCTCAAATCAATTCAAACTATTCGGAATCCTCTTCTTCAGAGGCAGATATAACTTTCTGACACGTACGAGCATTATGCCCGGGCTCGCCGCAGACGCCACATCGTCGCGCGCGCGTTTCGGGCCTCCTCGTACGACCACTATTTTGACTCGTTTCCGCTATTAACTGCTGCGTCGCATCGATTTGAGCCTTCAAATCCTTTGCCTGATCAATTGTGAGGGACCCTCCTTTCTGTAGCTGCTTTCTTTTCGTACGACGACGGCGGCTGAGGCGGTCGTTTGCATCTCGAAGTTCGGCGATTTCTTGGCGCATAAGGTCCTGCTCGTGCACCATCATTATAACTCCTTTTCTTAGCTGTCGTAGGCCCTGAACAATGGACGACGGAGAGCTATTCTGGTGTCGTACGATACGATTTTCAATATACTTCGTCTGCGATTCGGTCTCAATTGGGTTGTTCGGCGTCTTTGAAACCCATGGGGGTGGTAGTCCAGCAGAGGAACCTGGCGGTGTCGGCGTATGAAACTTCACATCTAGCTGCGAAATCACATAATTCGGGTCGTACGGTACTAGGCCTGTCGCTCTGAAGCCTGCCTGGATGTTTGATTTGGTCATTGCAGCGTCGTACGCCTTATAAAAGGCTGGGAGGAAGTCCTCCTTTGAAACGTGGGTTACGTGCGCCCGCATTAGACCTTCGATTTCTTTACCGTACGCCCGTTTCAGAGGTCCAAAACACCCAACATCGAGAGGCTGGAGCTTATGCGACGAATGAGCAGGCATACAGAGCGTAACAATATTCTGTTCCTTACAGTAGAGCTCGAAATCGACGGAATGGTGGCTCTCGTGGCCGTCGAGGATAAGGAGGCGGTGGGTACCCTTCGTACGACTCTTTGTATGGAAATCAAAGTGTTTTACCCATTCTAGGCCTCTCTCGTTCGTCGTCCAACCGTTTTCTGAAAGCGCGATTACCCAGTTGGCCGGTAGAGGGCTATTCGCGGTCCAGGAGTCGAGGTGGACCTTCCCGGCGAAGATAATGTACGGCGGGATTGAATAGCCGTACGACGCGATACCCTGGATTACTGTAACCCATTCCTGATTGCCTTGTTGTACGGCTCTTGGCCTCCCGCGTCGATCGGAGGTCGTAACGACAGTTTCGGCGGAGATTTTACCCATCGCGAAGCCCGTTTCGTCGAAGTTGTAGATATCGTCATCGTGGATCCCGTATTTCGCGATTATGTTTTGTACGAGCCCAAACCACGCGCGATACGCGTCTGGATCTTCGCAGAGGACTCTCTGGTAGTCGATTCTTCGATTAAAACGCGTACGGAGCTCTGATCGTCGTCGTACGAAGTTTGAGGCCCAGTTCGTTCCGACGCGTGGCGCGTCGCGCACGCGGAGGAGTCGATCCGCCATTTCTCGAACACCACCTAACCGCGGTGGAAACGATCGCGAATCTAGGTCGATTATATATCGTACGATACTGTCCTCTTCGTACGAGGTCAATTTCTGGCAAGGTGGTCGGATATCTTGTTGCGCAGGTCGGCCGTGTTGTCGACGTTGGAGGGTTGAGAAGGATACATTATAGATCTGTGCAGCCTTTCGTACGCTCAATTCTGGGTTCGATTGAAGCGCATTTAGCGCGAGAACTAAATCGCTTTTATTTGATTGTCGTACCATAATTATTGGTGGAGAAAAGGGGGAAAGAAGACAGCCTGTACGAAAGTGGCGGGGGACTGATTCATCCACTTGTGTGATTCACCCACTTGTGGATTACGTTAGGTAAAACTAATACTTAGATTAATCGCTAAAGTATAAAGGTAATAACTATCTATCTAGGAGATCCTCCGTCCTGGGACTGGTTTGTCCCGGGACCGTCTATCCCTAGTCCTGGGACCTGCTGACGTAACTTGGGGTGTGTCTCCCCGCGTGGATGATCCGCCCTTGTCCCTGGCCCAATCTTGCGACCTGTTGGTCGGGTCGTTACATATACCTCCTTATAATATCTTATAAGAGATACGAATAATAACCCTCGAGAATACGATAAGTACGGAGTTAGTATTATATGAGGCTATTACCTGCCTTATTCAGAATATAACCCCCAGCGCCCGGTCAGACGGTTAACCCCGGAGATCGGATCGTAACACAGCCGTTTCCCCTACTCAACCTTAGAGAGTTGTAAGCACAGCCCACTATGGCCTACTAACGTAAACGGGGCCCAGTAGAAAGGGTGCGAGTAGTCGACCGACTCATCCTCGTCTCTAATAACTCTATCCAGAGTGTCCAGGATCCTCTCCAAGTGGCGTGGCTTAACAAGGCCTACGCCTAGCCCCCGGAGGACAGACCTGAAGCCCTCGAGAACTGCAACAGCTGCGGCCGTATCTGTGTGATACAGCTTGGCCTGCGCCTTGCGCCAGCAGCTCGCGAGGCTGCAGGGAGCTCCGGCCGTCGCAGTCAGCTCGCCGAAGAAGAACGAGATGAGCAGCGCGGAGGCCTTGTCCGAGACCTCCCACAGAGCGCCGAGGAACGCGCTCGCGCCCGACGACAGTACCGAGTGCGCGAAGCCGAGCACGTCACTGCCCCCTCCCGAAGACTCGCCCACGCCGCTCATACACGCCTCGAAGACCACGAGAGCCGCCCAACCCTGCAGCCGCACGAGCTCGACGACGGGGAACTCCTTCTGCAGCCGGATGTTTGACCGCCACGCCGACGCCTCACTCTGTGACCCGTGCGTCCCGATCAGCATGACGTCGGCCACCTCAAAGTCCCTCTTGAAGCTGTCCGCGTCGGTCTCATGAGCAGCCCTCAGCTTGCAGGCCAGCTTCTGTGAAATATCGATGGCGGCGGCGGCCGAGATGTTGAGAGGCACGGTCTGCTCCCGCAGGGGAGCCCTGTAGATGACGACGCAGTTCTTGCTGCCGCTGCTGCTGCCGTGGGTCCTCCCGCGTTCCCTCTCCATGAGGCGCTGCAGCACTGAGAGGCTGGGGACCATGGACACGGCCTTTTCCAGAAAGAGCGGCCGATCTTTGAAGAGAAGCGCCGAAAAGGGGAATCTATTGAGCGACAGCGTCGGCACAAAGATAACGTGCGCCTTGCGCGCTATAATATCGTTCCCCGGCGTGACGATTTCGCGAGACAGCCCCTGCAGTAGGTCGTTACACGTCTGCTTTGGCGGGAGGCCGAGGGTAGCGACGTGCTTGAATGGCTTGAGATAGCCCAGAACCTGCCTTTCCATCTGTTGATCCGTGAGCAGGCTGGAGTGCGCCAGCTCGATTCCGTCGTGGGTGATATAGAGGATCAGGGTGCCCTGACGCGAGGGGTTGATGTGGACAACCACTGTACCGTCAGAGATGGCCGAGTAACGCGTGGCCAAATCAGTGCGGAAATGCGGAGTGTGGAACTCCTGTAAGATTATAGCCCGGTCTACCGACTCAGCTTCCATCTGCAAGTCACTGCTAAGCTTCGACAGGTATGTCTCGGCGTCCTCGTCTTCGCCGTGACTCGCTACCTGTGCAGGCTCTGGGACGAGCTCTGCCTGGCGCATCTGATATGTCCACTCGAGGAAGTCTTCCGATACTCCCTCTGGGGTCAGCATGTCTAGGAGCACCCGGGCCCGACCCTGTTCCAGAAAGAGCAGCGCTTCGTCCACCCAGGTCGGGCCGTGAAAGGTCCACGATCCCTTGGAGCGGCTCGGCTTGCTCGGCTGACCCGGCTTGGAGAAGCCTACGCAAAGCCTGGCCAGGCCGGCAAACAGTTCCGCAGTATAGATGACGTCGAGGAATCTTCTTCGCTCCTCCGTGTCTCTCATCTTGGCCCGGGTCGTCTCAAGCACGTGGAGCGCCCTGAGGTACCAGTCGAACGCCGACGCACTTGATCCGCAGTGCTCTTCGATCTGAGCGATGCAGACCATGTTGGACCAGCTCTTATCTCCCTGTATGGACTCGATGGCGCCCAGAAATTCTGGATCGTGGCGCCAGATACCCTTCAGTACCTCCGCGCCCAGCGCGAAGTATTGCGTTACAAAACACAGCGCGAGGGCCTTCTCGGCGTGCCTCCGGTTATTGTCCCGGTTCAATGCCACTAGAGTCTCGCTCGCTTGTCCGAACATGGCCTGGAAGTAATCGTTGGCGCTGCGCGAACGGCCCCCGAACATGGTCGGAATCGAGCTGGGAAGCCACTCGCGGGCTTCCTCATATCTTTCGAGGTAGTTACAGAGGACCGCCTTCATGACATCCATGCTGTCCGACTTGCTGAGAGAAGGGTCTTGTAGCAAGTTGAGAACAGTCTCGAGGTATTTTCTGCCCTCGGCCCAGTCGCAGCGCAACGACAGGGCTTCTCTGCGCAGCTTGATCGCTCTGTCGAACGCGCTTCGGAAACTCTCGTTCATGTTCAAGGAGTCTCTGAGAGACCCAAGCAGCGACTCCACGCTCCGACCAGTGATGGGGTCGGGGGATAGATGGTACGGATTTCGTCTCCCCGGGCCGCCACCGGGGTAGCCGCTCTCAGCATTAGCCTGGCTGTCAAAGAACAGATCCAAGATGTTCTTGAACTGGGTCCCATACGGCGTCTGTTGCGAAGCAGTCGTCCACGCATCCGCCCTCGGATGGTTCTGGTGTATGGACGCAGCGGCCGTGTTGAACTCAGAGACCCGGTTGTCTTTGGCGACCGTTATGAGCCGCTTGTCTCGACCATCGGTGGCGTCGCGAAACATCTGGTCCATCCGATCGATGAGCCGAGCCAACGTGTCTTGGCCCGCGTCGATGTAGGATCGTGCTATCTCCATGTTGCCATGTCGCTGGTGCAGCTTAGCGTGGGCGATGACGGCGTCGAGCTCTAGAAACGGGTCCTCAAGCGCATGGAAGCAAGATCGAGCGCAGGCGCAGCACTGGGATGCGGCGCGCAGGTTTCGAGTCTGCTGGGCGAGCCTCCTCGCGACACTCAGGAAGAGCAGTCCCGCTACTCGAGCAACCACGACGTTGGCATTCTCCCGTCCCCAGCTGCCTATGCCTGTGGCCGTGCTGAGGATCCGAGTGGTGTCGTCGTCGTCACACTCCAGTGGCTCGGAACGGGGCCCGCACGAGACAAATATCTCGAGCACTACTTGTTGAGCGAGAACGATCTGCGTCATGGTGCCATTGCCTTGGTACAGGCCTAGTGCACTGGTGAGGTGCAGGTTCCCCCTCTCAGCCAACGCGCTCAGCTGAGATGAAGTCGTCGCATCCTCCCCTGTGGGTGAAACCAGAGCCTGCATATATTCAGCCGAGGCAATGCAGCCCCGTCGGAGATGGATCGCGGCCATACCATAGCCGCAACCAGCCGCTTCAAACAGATGAAGTGCCTCTTGGTAGTGTTTCTCAGCCTCGATGTCGCTCCGCAAGGGGTAGTCTCTCTCAATGGACTCTCGCCACTCTGTCTTTAATGCGCCTAAGTTTCCTTTGGGGTTGTTCAAGACAAGATTCAAGACGATGGGGCTGGTGAATGGCACCGCGAGACGATTATCGCCCAAGAGCAGCTGGCAGGCGGCAGCTCCAGCCAGGTCTGAGCTGTCCAAACACACATTGTACAAACTCGTGGCTTCTTGGACTCCCTGTTCGGACGCTCCGGCAAGGAGGTACTCGATGTTCAGTCTCCTAAAGTATCGAGATACAGACCCCAGACCGAGCTGTCGGGCGTCCCAAATGACAAGAGATAAGAAACCCAAGCCTGAATCGAAGAGCCGAGCCGTAAAGCGGTCGTGGAACCTCGGGTGATGTGGGAATGCTCTCACCAAAAGATTCGAGGGAAACTTCAAGTACTGGTCGATACAATCACTCTCGAGCCTGCCCAAAACACTTGTATCCCGCGGCCGAACCGCTCTTTGCAATAGAGCGTCCATGTCTTGGCCGGAGTCTACAAACTCTGTTGTGCTGAAAGGACCCCAATAGCCCTTTTCATCGTGGTGGAATCGCAGCTCTGGAGGGTGCCGCTTTAAGCTGTCCAGGAACTTTTGGTACACCTCGCACCGAGAGACCAAGTTTGGATCGCCAGCATCTCGAGCAGCGCAGAGCCCCTTGCTCAGGTGCGCCTCCGATGATGCAAGCTCCCCGCGCCCAGTGCTCCACAGCGCTTGCAAGAGGCATCTCGCAACATCACCCTCGATGGAGGACGGGAGTGCTGACTCCAAGGTTCTCTCACCCTCAAGGGCCTCCTGGTTCTGAGTATGGAAATCCTCGGGGAAGATGGATCCTCCGAGTAGAACTGATAACTGTTTGAAATCCATCAAGAACGTGCGGATATGGGGTTTGCCTTGAGACCCAGCGTCACACCTCTCATTCAGTCGGGACTGCTTTTAAATACTTCAAACTGTAAGCGGACCAGATAAAGTGGAACAATGCATTCCCCTAGACTGAGTGTTTGACAGTCTTGAACGATACGAAGCTGACGCGTCGTGGCTTCAAGCATGTGAAGCAAAGAGGAAGGATCATTGCTTGACTTTGTCCGAAGCCTGGCATCCAACTCTGACAAGTAGTACGCTAGACCGGTCGAGAATCTCAAGTGTCCGGTTCTGTGTTACAGAGGTGCAGCTGGAGCTTGCTTTTGCCAGCATGCCCATTGGACAGACGGCTTTGAAGACATGTTCTGTGACTTATCAGAGCAAGGCTTCCCTCCAACATCCAAGTTGGCACTGGTGTGAGGGAGCAAAGCGAGCTCATTGCTCAAGCCAACGCCCCTCCGATAGCTTGCAGGGTTAATTGCGAGGAGGTGCGCTGGAGACGTTCAAACTAGCCATCATCGGTCCCGAGGCTGGTAAATTGGATGTTAATGCGTTAAGTGGCGTCAAGACCTAGAGAATAGTCAGAGGGGGATAGGATGGAGACTCTCTTCATAAAGCTAGGGGTTGACATCTTGTAGAGCAAAATAAAGAGATATCATTGCTTTCCGTCTTGCAACACTTGCTCGATCACTATAGTAAAGAGCACACCAAAAACTACCCTGCCACGATGCGCCCGAGGGAAGAGCCGACATTCTATTGTACAAGATCGGATACCCTCCCGAACAGATTACTTTGGGGACCCTGGTGTACGAGAACTACGCGACCCCGGATATTCGGTGTGCCACCTTCCCTAAGATCAAGTAAGTCTGAAATCTTTGGCTTGAGCGTAAAGCGATTCTAACCAGTTCAGTGAGAAAGAGACACAAGAAGAGGGCTTAGTTCACGTCTCAGAAGTTCTGGGAAGCTGGGCTGCCGTGAAACATTCGAGATTCGGTTTCGGGGTGGAAGCTCTGGACCTGGCATCCATTAACAGCGAGTATGCTAAGAACTTGAGCAAAATAATCGTCGCCGACAAAGGCCGTCGCGTAGTTCTAGACGAGTAAATGGCATCTGACGTCCATGTCCTCGGCCGCAGCTAACATATTGCAGTCCCTTCCGCTTCTTTACAGAGCGCGTGTTACAGGACGAAGGAATTCGAAACAAACTGTCCCTATGGCTTACAGCAGCAAAAAGCTCGTATCTGTTCAAGAAGGCTACGTACCAGAGACCAAAGGTGTACTGCGTGACAGGGTACTACGAGCTAACGGGCGTCCGGGCACGAACCGCAGCCAGCAACGAGATTATCACGTCAGCACATGTCAGCTCACAGGTAGTGGGCGCAGCCGCTGGAATCCCTATTGGAGCGGAAATTGGCCCCTTTGCCAACGGCACGTCCCTTAAGGCGAATATTGTTATGCCAGGCGCAGCCATCTGGGCAGCGAGATTCCATCAGCTTGACGTAAAATATATCAAGATGGCCATCGAAGGGCGTGTGGAATTGCCCAATACTATTATGCTGCGAACCGATATGACGTATCCAGGCGGGGTTCTCATGAATGACGGTCCTGTCCGAGGCGAGAACGAGGAGGTCGATGGAGTACAAGTCAAGGAGGCAACTGCAGTTAGATTGCGACTGTCATCTCTGGCAGAAGAACTGACTGAGGGTGAACCCGATGGAAGCTACTCGGCTGCGCTTGCGGAGGCAGAGAATCGACTTATTCGCGACGAAGGGGATAGTGAAGAAGATGAATGACTTTTTTGCACAGGTTGGGGAAGATGTGGTAGGATCTCTTTGCGTTCTTTAGGACGGGTTCATCATTATCTCAAGGGCAGGTGTTGAGAGGAATCGACTACATTGCTCTTTCTTTTTACTCTTTCTTCGGTCTGTAGCTACTTACTACCGCGGGCTCCTCGTCCATACTTTGGCCTCGCTTTGGGCGGCCCGTTGTTAAAGCTGCCTGCCTAATCGAAACACTTCAGCACACCGTATTTTCAGGAGGCTCAGTGGGTTCTCAAATCGTCTCCTCGGTGAAAATGCACACTTCTAAAGACAGAAATCCTAATGTGTCACGTTTCTCATTAGGCAATAGTGGCTAATACTGAAGAGATTAAGATTTGGACATCCTATACGGTTCTATGTAGTCTTCGTGGATCTATGTTCTGGGCAGGTCCGTGACATGCGGTCACGCACTCGGCGCATGACATCCCGCCACGACAAGCCCGAGTCGACGGAAGCCCTTAGCGTGTCCGAGAGTCCTTCCGTTAGAACTCCCATGCTCTCACCGTTCTCGAATTGCTTCTCAAAGGCGGATTCGGAAATTGCCGCGCCGACGACCGAGATGACGTATGGGTTGCGCTCATAATGCCAGTCGTTCCTGGACAGCAACCCCGGCAGTATTTTCTTGATATGTGACATGACATGTCGGTAATTGTTGGGATCGATGGTTTTGACCGAGGTAGGGCCCCGCGCCATATGTGCGGCGTGACAACAGTCGAGGATGATAGTCATTTTTTGGTCTTTTGCGTAGTCTGAGATAGCAGATCCGTTATCTCTGCATCCGATATGCCTCTCCAGTCTCCATCCTTCGTTTCTTCGAAGTCAACCGGAACGAGATACTGCAGCCTGCGCTGTTGATTGCTCGGTTCCGGTCCGTCGGCTTCGGGAAGACCTCCATGGCCGGAATAGTAGATGACTACCGCGTTAGATGGCCCCGTCTGCTCTATGAGCTCCTGCCATGCAGAAATGATGCCTGATCTTGTCGCTGGATAAGGGCCATCGTCGCTTCCGAGGCAATTTTGGACTGTAAACTCATAAAGCAACAGAACTTATTCCATTTCACGGAAATCGTTGACAGGACCTACCAGAGGGGTAGACGGAGGATCCGATAAGCAGGGCGCGAGAGACAGGGTGATCTAATAGAAAATAGGACGTAGTGCCATAGAGGCTGTGTGCATGCTCGTCACAAGTCCGGTGGCCTTTACATGGAGCATGCAGAAGGTTGAGGCAGTGGCCCCCTATTACGAGACTATTCTGAGGTCTAATAGCTCTCCATTAACGACATGTGGGACCGATTTCGCAAGCTAAGAAGGGTATTGATGTGTCATAATGGTGAATGCCAAGGCACACGACGCACCTGTGGCTGCGACGGATACCGCCCCGGCCCAGTAGAATCGTACTGGCACAGGTCACCGGTTATTTATGCACGCAAAGCAGGATTTGAGCTAGTTCCAATGGCGATGGCCCCCCTTGCAACCCCCTTCTCATGATACACGGAACTTTCGGAAGCCTTCCATGAGAATGGTTCGACATTGGAACATGCTCGATGTTGCATCATCCACTGTAGTAGCTCCATCCAGGACCTCCCACATAGCTGAATCCCTGTCCATCACTACCCCCGTAGTGCCCCATGCTCGTTGACCAACTGTGGCTGCCACCAGTGCCGCCACCGGCATCAGCCGAAGCGTGCAAATTCAGGCGGCCGAGAACAACGGGATTTCCTTCTGCTCCGTAGCTACCGTCAGCATTGACCCACCAACGTCCAGGCATCACAACTACTCCTGCTCTCTGCAGACCTGCGACATCCACGCTGTGAATCTGGCGGCCGTTGATAAACACTCCCGTGCCAGTATTGCCGGAGGCATCCGGGGCAAGTTGCCCACCGCCAAGAGGTAGGCCAGGCGACAGGCAGCCGCTGCAAGGCCCTTGCAGTACCCCGTAAGCTCCACTGCGGCGATCGTACCTAGTCTTGCACTTAGTTCTATCACAAACTCGAAGAGGGCACCTTACTAGTGAAGCCCTTACCAGTAAGACCCCGGCATAACAACCCCAACCAGCGCCTGGAGGCTCATGATGTCTGTCTGTCCAAGACTGACTCCGTTGACAATGACCTGGCCGGCAGAGGAGGGTACAGAGGAGGATTGCCGGGAAGTCGCCGGTGTGTTCTGATCAAGGAACAAAAGGGTTGACATTGCTGGTGCCAGGGATTCCATAAATGCGACCTTTGCGATACTTCCCAGGGTGGAGGTCCACGATGAGCGCCTGCTACTTGACTGGGGGGCGTCGGAGTTTGTGCTTGCCTGTCCCGAAGGCACGGGCATGCGGGGAGGGATCTGGGCGCCAAAACCATACGTACTAGGAGGGCTTGGCTGACCCAGGGAACTGGGTCTACCCTCAACGGAGTGCGAAATTCCAGGGGCAAGTCCCGGGGTTGGGACTTCGGTGCGCCGCGGCGGCAGAGGCACCGTTTGGATGGGTACTAGAGGGGGCGGAGACACTGTTTGGGTAGAGGATGAAGAGGCAGGGGGTGCAGTCTGGGCGAAAGTCGAGGTGAGAAGCGGCCTTGTGTCAACAGGGATTTGAGAGACGGAAGGCGTAGCTTTGCTGGGCCGTGGGGGAAGGGGAGGCGCGGCGGTCTCCGGCTCAGATGTCACTGAGCTGGCCGGCGCCATTGGACCAAAGTGCAGGTAGAACGGATTCGGCTCGTTTTGCGCCATGTTGAATAGCTTCTTTGACATTGAAGTTACAGAGCGGCAATATGAGGATTGAGGAGGTGTCCGAGACCAGGGTCGTCGTCTTATATTCATTTGATGTGCTTCCATTTTACGAAGCCTCCAGGCAATCACCACGGGTCCGTCTCCCGGCAGGCCGGCACACCATTATGTCGCCCTTCGGGGCTATCATTACTGTCGTCAGAGGCGAGCCCGGCTGAGCAATCATTTGGGAGAGAAACAGCTGCACCTACCTGTGAGTGTGGGGCAACATCACGCCACATCCGGAACCTGCCGTGGAGGAGGTGGGGCTCGGTGCACATAAGTAGCTTGTGTGGATTTCGTGGTGGGCGTCTAGTCTGAGCATGGGGTGACTGGTGCCTGTATGCTGATAACCTGCTTCTATTAGTTACCTATTGTGGGGGTCGAAATATCTACAGGCCCTGACACAGAAATTTCCCACTTAGACAATAATTACAACCCAGTTTTTCTACCACCACAGTGCAGTGTGTGTGTGGCTGTTCCAGTCCCGTCACTACCTTACCTACCAGCTATCTTATTTGCGGCATCCTTTCATGGGCCATTCGCGCCTTGATCGCCATTTTGCGTCTCAAATTCGAAGGGAGTTGTATGAGTACAAGCTCTCATTAGCTGGCGGTTCTCAGTTACAAGGACTCTACTTCAAGGCGTCGAGGGCGGCCGTGAAGTGGGATCAAAGTTGCAGCCCGACTGATCGAGGGCCGTCGCACTCACAGCACTTGGAGAAGGCGTTTAGGGCACTGGAGAGGGGGAAAGCCCGCAGCTTACTTGACTTAATGGCGGTTGGAACATTGATGTATGCCGGATTTGCACCGTCCGAACTTCGCGAGTGGGATGAGTACAGGCAGACTAGCGCCTGCATTGCCGCCAAGCGTGGTGTGCTTCGACAGCTATATGGATCAGAACACCCCGATAAGGACAGAATCAACAAGTTGGAGGCAGACATTTCGGAGGCTACACAGAGACAGAATCGACAAGAGGAATGCCTATTCGCCGAAAAGTCCCCTTTAGCCCGGAGTTTCGTCACCACTTCAGGTTACTGACACCCAAACGCTCCGATTCAACATCAACAAGGATACAGCTGTCCCAGAGTACTCATACCGAGACGATGACTTCATCGCATTAACTGTAGAAGGCGTCACAGAGATTCACCGTTCAGTCTCCGAAATAGAACTTGACCTGCGAATCAGAGGGTTTCGGCAGCAATGTCAGTCATCTTCGCCAGACCTCGGGTCTGGACGGACACAGCCTATGGATGGGCAGTGGCTTTCAGAAATCCTGTTCCCGTTCGAAGAAATCACTGACAAGTCCCATATCACCATTGTTGCCTATCGAGCCCTCCATACCCTTCCTTTCCATACTTTGCCCTTCAAGGGGAGCTCGCTACTGGCGACATATTCGGTGTCCTACCTACCTAGTGCGAGCTACATCACTTACTTAAAACCATCCGACAAAGACCGCGTGGGTTCCAAACTACTCGCCGTCGGAAATCCCTCAAATATAAAACATTACGACATCGTGTCGGGGACGTCACAGAGCCTGAGGGAACTGCGGTTTGCTGAGGCGGAGGCAACATATGTCGCCTAATCAACGCTACAAGCAAGTTACTTGTGGGCGATGCAGCCACTAAGCAAGCCGTCACGGACGCGGTGGGAGAATATGACATATTGCATTTCGCGATGCACGGGGTGTTGTGCCGTGAGGTCCCGATGATGTCGTCCGTTGTCCTCGCGGACGGCGAGGAGTTCACGGTCAGCGAACTGCTGGGCCGGCGACTTATCTTATGGTGTTGAGCACCTGTAATACTAGCGTGTGACAACCCACCGACGGCGATGATGTCGTGGGATTTTCCCGGTCGCTGCTAGCGGCTGGCGTCAAGAATGTCGTCGTCAGCCTCTGGCCGAATCGAGGGTACCATAGTTGTTTTTAAAAACTTAGTAACTACTTGATCTAGGAATAAGAAATTATTAGAGGAGGTAGATTACTCTTATCGTTTACTAACGGACTTAAGTAGAGCTTTATATCTTTTAAGCTAAGGAAGTTATAAGTATTTAAAGATTCTAAGATAAGCGGCGATAAGAAATGGCCGGATCACTTGTGTGGCCGGGTCACTTGTGGACTACGTTACCCTCCTTATAAAAGAAATTTGGTACTCTAGGAGAGTACCAAGTTTTCTACGTATAGGTACTTAAGTATATCCGCTAAGACAGCCCTTCATATTCTCCGTTCAGCTATCGCTTACCCAAAGCTCGTACTTCGACGATAACACTTGACCAATAGACAACCTTCAGCCCCGCACCACCAACAAGCAGATTGCGCGCAAAAGCCCATACCAGGGTAGCAAGCAAAATTCTGCGATGGAGAACAGTAGCGATGGACCACTACGCGTGCCTGGAATGGGAGACATTCCTCTGGATAAGGGGCTCCCCATCACGGACCGTTTCGCGCACGGCTTTTGCGAATGGGAGCAAGTCCCCACAGTAACCCAGCGCGAGTTCACCATGGTGGCCGTCATGAACGACCTCACAGACAAGCCGGACTGGCAGACCGGGATATTTCGACAAGAGAGAGTGGACCACTGGCGTGGCGACATCTTCGCTGCGAGACCTCTGATGAGCGACCGGGCCTGGGAATGGTGTGTGTCGGAGCTGCGCGACAAGGCGGGCTACTACAGCACACATGGATTTATTCACGTCCTGGACACTGGCTCGCGTGTTTGCAAGTCGGACGCCTTAGTTTCGCCAAAGCTACTCGCCGAGATCCGAGGAGCATGTCAGTCATTGTTGCCGACGCAGGCTGAGGGGCAGAGCTGCACGAACGGCGTCGTCTCACTGATTGATCCGTCATTATATCCCTTGGTTTGGGGAAGGAGTCTAATCAGAGACGATGGCGGTCATTCCACGGTCACACAGGCACCGGCACACGAAGACAAAAGAACCGGGATCGGCAATGTGCAAGAGCGCATGGATACCGCCCTACGGGGTGCATATCCCGAGCCTTGGCACTATGCTTTCGAAGAGGAGGATCGAAGCGAGTACTCTGCCTATTTCTGGTCGTATAGACACCAATGGCTCCCAGCCGAGATCGAGTTCAGCGAGGCCGAAGGTACTGCCATGCGATTCACTTCGTACATCAATGGTCTTGATCAGGACAACAAAACTCTCGACCGACCTCTAGCAGAACTCGTCTCGGCATGTATAGCACCGTGGAACGATTGTCTTATCGAGGGCCGAGCAGGATGGGATGAGGACTGGGACTATCTACCGGAAAGCCCGGCACTCGGCTGGGCGCCGCCTGGTAATGTCCGGCCGCAGCGCGGACGCACGCCCTGTCGGATCATCACGTATGGACCTCAATGGGACAACGAAGCTCCAGAATGGATCGCTCTCTTTGATCAGCACCGCCGGAAAAGGGTCGCCAAGTACATGGCCCTGAAGGCCGAAATCGAGATGATAAAGTCACAGAAGCCGCCGCGGGATGCGGACGCCGGCTCCAAGAAGAAGCACAAATTACGGCTGGCGGTTGCGGAATGGGCTTTGGCGCATAACAAGGACCAGGAAGTCGTCGGCCTTGAGCAGCTGCCTGAACCTACTGCCGAGCAATGGACCATGGCAAAAGAGTATCTCGAACGCCCGGAGCCTGGTACGGACGCCCCTGTGGTGCTGCCTGAGAGCTGGGAACGATCGGCTGGAATTTTGCTGGGCCGTAAGACGCGCCGCCTGATTCGGCTTAAGCACCCAGAGCCCGGTACAGCGTTTTCGTACGAGGAATGGAAGAATGGCACCCATGGCGGAAAGGCCATTGTGGACATGGTCACTGACAGACCAATCAGACCTGACAAGCCGCCTGCCAGCACGCCTCATGAACCCTACACCATCTCCCTTGAGGACAAGTTTCGAAGCCAGGGCCTTCAGGTGATCGTCCGTGCTGATAGCATCACTTTGGACGCCGGACGCGAGAAAGTGGCGGAATTTGTGGGGAGCAGCTGGAGTCTGGCCGGCCAACCGAATGAGCACGTTGTTGCCATCGCCCTGCTCGCATACGACGTCGACAACGTCACCGACGTACGTGTCTCCTTTCGACAACAGACTGACATCAGGGAAAACACGTACAATTACGGCCAAGGCGGTCTCCACCAGGAGGCTGCGACCTTCAGCGTGTTCAAAATGCCGGCTCACACGTGGTTCAAAGCTAGTCTTGAAAAAGCTCTGTGCGACATCTTTGGCTTTGATGAAGCAGAAATCGCGGGTCATACACCCACATTTCCAATGGAGATGCAGGAGCTGGGCAGCGTCGCGTTGGCAAAAGGCCGACTAATTGCATTTCCCAACACCATGGAACACCGCATAGGGCCGTTCAGCCTTCAGGACGAGAGCAAGAAGGTGGGACACGTCAGGTGGATCACGCTGATGTTGGTGGATCCACATTACCGGATTTGTTCCACGAGGAACGTGCCCTCACAGCAGGGTGACTTTAGCAGGGAAGAAGCCGCGGGGTACAAGAGGGACATGGAAAAGGAGCATGCTTTGGCGGACTTTGCAAGATACAGAGAAATTGGAAAGTTTTTCTTTGCTTGATGTATGTGGGATTCACCGTCTACCCTCACTGAATTATCTACAAGAAGATTCGAGAAATAGTAAGATTCTGAGTGAGTCAATGGGTTAACCAGGAAGGCGGGCGGGCCATTTTATAATTTGGGTGCCGTGGTTGCCCACGTACCGTACGACGAGCCAAACGAAATGACGGTGGAAGCCACGGCCGTCCCGCACGCACCATTGGAACAATCCCGAATTCCATTGCCGAAGTTGACATTACGGCACAGACAAGCCGGATCGGGCTTAGAACAGCCCAGAGCCGAGTACTGCGCAATCAGGTTGTTCATGCAGGTCTGTCCGCAGGGCGGAAGGCTGGCGATGCTAGTGGTGGTAGACGTGGCGGGAAATGTCGTCTTGGCGGCGGTGGCTATGGAGCACATCGAGGAGCCAAAGGCAATGACCGTCGAGCCGATGGCCGAGCCACACGTGCTGTTGGAGCAATCGCGGAGGCCGTTACCGAAGTTGACGTTGCGGCAGAGGCAGGCCGGGTCGGCGGACGTGCAGCCTAGGGCCTTGTATTGGGCAAGCATGTTGTTCCAGCAGGTCTATTCACAGGACGATAGGTTTGATACCGGCAGCGAGGTCGGTGTTGCAGAGGTTGCTGTCTTCATCGATGTGATGGTGAAGGCCTGAAGGTAACGCCAGAGGAGGACGAAGACTTGGAGGTGACGACAGAGAATGACGATGTCGACTTGGAGGAAGAGGACGAAGTTGTGGACACGGGCATGGAGGTGGACGCGCGAGAGGCGGGTGAGGGGGTCGTCGTGGTAATGGCAGCAGATGATGTGGTGGAGGCTGAGGGAGTTCCCACAGGAACGGCGGTGAAGCCTTCAAAGGCTTTGGCAGAGATGACCGCTCCGTCCTCGCGAACAGTTCTGGGGACTATCGTGGACTTGGTGTTTTCACCATAGCTGGTGACGTCGATCAGCACGTTGGGCCAGACGACCGAGGTGCAGATGGCTTTCAGGCCGGGCGTTGCGGGTTCTTGCGGTTTGGCGCTCTAAGACCGAATCCGCTGGGGCAGCAGATGACATATGTCGAGCTGATGTTGAAAGACTCCCACTCGCTTGGGCATGCCAACTTTTCGAATGGTGGCAGAGATGTGGTTCTGCTAGCTAAGACGCTGGCAGCAAACTGGCTGGGCAAGCAAGATGTCATCGTAACCCCGGCAGCTAGATCGAGAATATTCCGCCAAAGCACCCCAGTCATGGTGGCCAGCTCGGCGATGCCCCCACAATCTGACGGGGCGCTGAACTGGGTGATAACAGCCATATCGTACCCCGTCTTGGTCGGCTGGGTGGATGCGAGCTTCGAGTTGGATAACGGATCTGGGGAGGGCGATCCAGGCCGCACCCGACACGCAGTCTCCCGGCCCGTTCGCCTCCACGCTGGGCCAGTTCGTGGGCGATCCCGTGTTCCCCGACAAGCGATGCAACGGCACGGCACTCTTGTGCAACGTAAGCTAGTCGACAACAGTCCAGAACAGCACAGACATCACTATTGCCAGTGCCGTACTGTATTCCTGGTTTGACAATTACGGCCAGTCGTGCGTGGACACGCAAAACTGCTAACAGTAGCTAGTCGATGACGACGGTTAGAACAGTCGCTTCGCTCTGTGGAACCTGGTGACGATCGGCTCCGTGGAAATGGTCACCAGCCCCAGGAGCCGCATCCTGACGAAGCCCAACACGCAAGCCACTGCGCATCCCTTCTGGAGCTCTTTGGGCGGCTATCTGGCCAGCACGCAATCCCGTCTGCTCAGCTGCATCGACGAGGACATAAAGCCTGAGTGTCTGGCTGTCACAGCCTGCGATCTCACCAAGACCTATGCCAACATGGCCGACTTGGACGCCGCCGCAGGGTCGTTCCCGAATCAATGCATAAACTACTACGCGCCCAACACCCTCAGGACAACCCTAAACGGCGAGATGACCAAGTACAACGACGTCAACAGCGGCTACGACGATGTCTTTGGCTACTGCCAGTCCGCCATGAAGGAGATGGTCCCCGGCATGATCCAAGAGTTCATGAGTTCCAAAGGCCAAGGCAACAAATTCTTCGAATGCACCGTCACGGCCGATGGCGGCTACCCGATAACGGGGCCATGCCCACCCGAGTATCGCGACTTCTTCGACTCTGACGTCTGGACCATCACGTATAAGCTCCCCGATGAAAAAGGCTTCTACGACACCTTGCAGTCGTCTTACGGCATTCAGCGCGACTGGGTCAAGTTCGACAACAGACATGGAGGCAAATCTGGCACCAGCTGCTCCAAGTCGCGGATGGAGAATGATGCCTGTTACTTCTTCTCCCACAACTGGAGAAACGAGGCTCAGGCCGCCGACAGCTTCGTCGTCCCGAACCCGAAGGACACAATCGCCAACTCGCTGCCCTCTATTCGCTCGCTGCAGAATACCATGCTCGCGCGCCAGATGGATCTCAACACCGGTATATGGACGGGGTCCTCAGAGAACCTTATCCAGACCTTTGCCATGCCCGTGTACATCGTGAGCCAGGCAATTGGGTCGATGGCGCAGGCCAAGGACCTGGGTCAGCAGCAGGCCAAAATGGCCAAGGTCGACCTCATCATCTTGATCCTCTCCGCCATCTTCGCCGTCATCCCCTTCGCAGTCGATCTCCTCTCCGCTGTGGCCGCCGCGTCTGCCATTGCGCGCGGTGTAGTGCTGATCGCTGAGGCGGGCAATATCGCGCTCAGTATCGAGAGTATCGTCACAGACCCGGCATCGGCGCCCCTGGTTATTCTGGGCCTGCTGGGTGCTGGCAGGGGCAGGAAGCCAAAGGACTATGCTAGCATTGCGGACAAGCAGAAGTTGTTGAAGGATACTGATATTGCCAACATTGGTAAGGAGTTCAAGATCAGGCATGATGGGTTTCAGAAGACAGTAAAGCCCAGGTGCAAGACTTGAACAAGTGGTCGGTGTGAGCGCTCGGCGACCTTCGAGCAGTGGCAACGGGGTGCCAAGGTGAATATAATGGGAAACTTGCTTTTC
Source organism: Microdochium trichocladiopsis (assembly GCF_020744255.1). Classification (NCBI taxonomy): domain Eukaryota; kingdom Fungi; phylum Ascomycota; class Sordariomycetes; order Xylariales; family Microdochiaceae; genus Microdochium; species Microdochium trichocladiopsis. The sequence continues at coordinate 27,625 of NW_025763561.1, forward strand.
CCTCAGTTAGGATAGGAGAAACGTCGTACTATTGTGTGATTACATTAAAATCCGAATTTATGATGACACTCTTTGTCTCGCGACCGGCAGTTAGTATATAGAAGCGGGCGATCGCAGCGTACTTTATATGAACGGTAAAAGTCGCATGAGAAAATACCCTTTTCGAGGTGATCGTTTCTACCGAACGGCCGGCATAGTTTAGATACGCATCATTAGATCTAGCACTTTATAGAGGAAAGGGACGAATGGTCGTAACTGGCTTGTACCACGGAGATTTTATTAGGGGTTGGGTTCTCCGCATAAAGGAGATAATGGAATGAGTAAACGGCAAAAAGGTCGTTTGTAAACTCGGCAGGAGCCTAGAAGTAATTTAGTTAGGGCTTAGCAGGCATTCAAGGGTTCCATTGAGTGCTCCACGCCTCACCTTCCCTTAGGCCTCTCCTTATACCATAACAGCTATTGCTAGACTTAATATACCTATATAAAGCCTGTCCCACATTCACTACTTGAGTTTTATCCTCGATACCCATAACTTGCACCTCGGCCGTGCCCATTGTCAAGGTCGGAAAATGAAGGACCATAAGATGAGTGCGCACTGCCGATCCACAAAGAGGAAACGCCCATTCGGAGACGTTTGTCCTGCATCTCAATATACATACTGGCAGAAACGATCAGTCCACATTGCTACACCACAAACTGCGATTCGACGAGTCGACGTACCAAAAAGTCCTTGTTCTCCATATCAGTCTCATCACGGAAACCCCTCTGCGCGCTGACCTGCGCGTCCACCTGACCGTCTCCGCCCCTTTCGGCGCGCCTGGCCCTGTTGCGGCTCCACAGGACGTAGAAGAGCGCGACGAGGACGACCACCTCGACGGCGAAGGTCGCAAACATGAAGTCGAAGCCCATTGGGTAGTATGGAGCCTGCCTGCTGTCGAAGAAGAAGGGACCGATGAAGGACCCGATGCCGGCCCCGATGATGAACATGGCGTTGGTGGTGATGCGCTTCGTGTGGCCGGCTGTGTTGGCATTGACAAGGGCCATGCCGATGCCGTACGGAGAGGCGAAGAAGAAGCAAAGCCACAGGGACACGAGTCTGCCCCAGGGCCGGGTGTCGTCGAGCACCTTGAGCCCGACTATGCCGGCGAAGAAAGGCAGGATGAATAAGAGGCTCATGGCGATACGGAGATTCTTGAAGCGAGTCGCAAAGTAGCTGGTTGAGCATGTGTGTTAGCCCTATGGTGGCTACTACTAGGCTTTTTACGTGCGCAGAGGGTAAAGAGTCATTTCAGGTACCTTGATCCAAGACAGCCAATCATCCAGAAAGCGCCAGACGGCATAGTCATGAGCGTCGTCTGAAGGCCGCTGAAGCCGAGAGACTTGATAATAAGCCCTTGGAACTGCCGAGCACGTGGCACGCAAGTCAGCTGACGTGCATATCGCAGGGCTACCGTCCTATAGCACGACTTACATTCATGAAGACCCCGGTGGGTGCGTTGATCACGAGAGATAAGAGAAAGAAGAGCCAGGACTTGACATCCTTCATCGCTTCGACAAACTGCTCGAGTGTGTGGTCAGCTTCTGAGAGAACACCAACCTTTCAAGTGAAGCTTGACACGCAGGGATTACCTGTTTCTTCTTCCAATGTTTGTTCTCCACCCCCGTGCTGTTGGCCGTGATGCGGAAAATAACCTCATTCTTCTCATCCGAGCTAAGGAACCGAGCCCGCATAGGCGAGTCGGGCAGGCATAACCACAGAACCGCGCCCCAGAGGATGGTGAAGACGCCGTAGATCTGGGTAATTCGCCATCAGCAACGATGAACCGAATTGTAGACTGCGGCTGTCGATCAAACTTCCCCCAAACTTACCAGGTACATAATCTTCCACGTGCTGATTTGACCGGTGATGTGGCCTATGGGGTAGCCGAGGATTCCACTGATGATGTTGGCTAAGCCGCCAAAGCCGATCCAGATGCCCATACGAAGGGGTTGCTCTTCGCGCGTGTAGAACATGCCAAAGATGATCATGCAGGCTGGATTGCATCCTGCCTCGAGGGCACCGAGAAAGGTCCTGACGGCGGCGAGCGATCCAAAATTGTGGCCAGCCGCGTGGCACATGAGCACCATGCCCCAGGCAACGACCTGGACAGCACAGAACGACTTTGTTCAGCGGGGACGAAGTAGTCTGATGGAAGCAAAGGACAACCGACGTACCGTCACGGCGAGCGTCTTCGCCACCGGGAAGCGCTGCAGCAGCAAATTTGCTGGGTATTCCCACAAGATCCAGCCGACGTAGAAGAGCGAGCTCAACCACGAGAACTGGTTGCCGACTAGGTGTGTCTCATCGATGATGTTGAAGATTGCTGCAGTGCCGAGCGTGGCCTTGTCCAGAGACTGCACAAGCCAAGTACCCAGACTACCGACCAGCCGTATCAGTGAGTTTGGCCGGCTCAGAATCGCCAACAAGGCCCAATGTGGTTCTGTGAGCCGAAGGTATCGTAGAGCTACTTTAGTATTATACTAATACCGAGACGGGCTCCCTTATTATTAACGGGCTACTCGCCGGTATCCTCGTTGGGTACGAGGACGTACTCGTTTAGGTACTCGATAGTCTCGCGAAGCTAGCGAGTATCGCTAGCTATACCGGCCTAGGGATACTTATAGTCTATATCGTAGCCGGCGTAAAGGTAGTACTTTACTAACGAAGTATTAGCGAAGCGGTACGAAATCGCTAGCCCTTTATCGGAGGGATTATAGTTACGACCTAGCTTATAAGCCTTAAGCGCGGTATGGAAGTATAGTATATACTAGTCCTTATTAACGAGGTATACTAAGTACGGCGAGTTACTAGCGGCTTACTTAGGAGGTATTATTGTGTCAGGGCAGTGCGGGATAGACTGATCAGGGGCATATTTGTACAGTACTACTTAAGGCTTGAAGCCATCGTGACGTTTTTCATAGCACGGAGCCAGACATTTTTTTCATCACTCAGCTTCACCAATCCGACTTGATTTTTCCACCCCATTGAATTCCTACGCTTCTACACCCGTTCTTGTACGCAATTGACTGACAATGCCATAATCAGAGATTCCCTCACAAGTGTCGCATCAACAGGGCGTTGTTAATATGGCTGGCTCCCCCGTCGAAAATCTGCTTTGGCCCCTTATCTGGGAATGCCCTCACTCTGGCCCAGGGCCAGAGTGAACCTCGCCGGAAACCTCGCCGAAACTGGCAAGCGGTGAACTCCCTTCGGTTGTGGTGGTTATTTGTCCCCGATCAGGAGAACCCTCATCCGCCCCAGGACAAATGGCTCCCCCGGACAGGCTTGTTTTCATCGTCACCTCCTCACTATGAATCCATCTAGGACAAGCAAAGTAAACGACACAAGAAGAGTGGTAAGAAACCCTAGAGAAGAAAGGGCCACTCAGAGATCGCAACACGCTAAAGACACGCAAGAACCGGGCACTAAGAAAGACCCTGAAATACCGAAGAAAGAAACGAAGCTGCCCCTTTTCACGATACAGCAAGTCCAATGGCCCGTGCCCAGTCACCTAGCAAGGGTTGTGGCGAACACGAAAGCCAAAAGAGATGAAGAACCACTAAGCCAGCAAGGGTACAGCATAGCACAGGCCGAGATTAGAAGATACCGCTAGATATTAAACCTGTGGACCCCTATTCTGGACCCTGAAGATCCCATAGTAAGGGGATCAAGGAAACAGGAGGAAAGCCTTTTCATAGCATTCCTGCTTCACCTCATCAACGCGGCACTGTCGATAGCCCTGGCAGCAAGAACACTCCTGGAAATTGTTGAAGAAGGCTTAGGCCACATAGCTAACAGACTCCAAAGTCACCGCAGCGGAGCGGTCCGCTAGGGAACAAACCACGATATATATAAAGAAGGCCTCAAAAGACGACACTTAGCACTTATAGAGACGACATAGCAGCAATTATAAGAGCAAGACCCTGATCAGCAAATGCTAAAGCCGGTCGTAGTTATACGACCTAAGCATTATAGATTCAAGTCAGTTCCGGTTATACAGACCAACCCGGAGAGTCTTACAACTCCCCAATCCACTAGAAGCACTGTTCCTATCCCTCTAATAGAGGCTTCCATAGTTGCCGCTACGTCCCTTAAAGTCCCCGGCTAAAGTGATCGCCTCTCTTCCTCCGTAACGACGCCTACTACTTTAACGCCTACTTCAGAGTTAGAGGGAGCTCCTACTATAGCCAGTAACGACGTGAACCTAGGTGCTCTAGCCCAAGTCCAAAGCACCGCACAGTACGTCATATAGGAGGCACTCCCTAATCCTAAGCATTACCCGGCTTTGAAGTTTAATAGCTACGATGTTACCGAATGGATCGAAGGGGTTGAACGTATATTCAGGCGCCGCCGCTATACCGAGCAGGACCTATTAGCGGACCTACGGTACTGGACTAAGGACTCCCTCCAGGAGCAGCGCGTCGGTACTATTCTCAGCAAATATTAAGACTAGAAAGAGGCCCGTAAAGTATTGCTTAAGGCTTTCAAAGTTCAGGATAGCAAGCAGAAGTAACGACCGCAGGATCGCCTCCGCGACCTCGAAACAGGGGCCGTCCTAACTGAGCTAAGTGATATCAATACCTACGTAATCGATCACTAGGTTATTACATCAGAAATTATAAAGCAGGAGGGCGACAGCACCAATGATCACTTGAAGAAGAACAGATTTACGGCGAGCTTCTGGTCGAGGATTAACGCCCACGTAATCATTCAAGCCCTCAAGTCGGAAAACGCGTACAATTGGACGACACATAGAGACATGCCTTATAAGAAGGCTATCGGGGCCGTTACTACTTGGACCGGCCTTAAGCAGGCCTTAGATACCCACAACCAGCGTCCAACGACGTCGACCCGTTAGACCCGCGTAGCAATAGCACCCGTGATTGAGAACCGTGATTAGAACATCCCGCAGGAGTACGCACCCCCAATTAGGGCACAAAAAACAGAGGAGCGCTCAACTGGCCCCACAGATCAGGCAGTAGAGAGCCTCATTTCCGGATTTCAGTTACTCCAGCTAGCGAACGTCAATGCTATTAAGGAGCTGACCGAGATAGTTAAATCTGTCCAGTTTCGTACGGTAAACCCTGATCCCATTACTATCAATGCCCTACAAGCTGGGTCGTCCTAAGGACTGCAGTCCGGATCAGGAATAGGTCGGGCCCAGAATCGCAACTTCCCCGGCATATATGGGCGAGGCTAGCAATCTGACGTACGCTACTACTTCGACGGGATTGAAGGACATACCACTAGAGCATGTGAGAACGCTACTCTCTTCGAGCAAAATAGCATTTGTTTCTAGGACTACGATCATAAAGAATACTACTTTAGGTCGAGTAGAGACCCCATAGGCTCATAGGTGTAAGTCCCCTCCTACGTGGTCCGACACGCGCGTAAAAACGAGAGTTGCTTTCTAACCGAGTTTATCCACTACGTCTTCCGCGAGTCCTCAATGCCTCATAAGTATAGGAAGAGGTTCTACACTACGCTTAAAATAGCACGACAAATCCCACTTTCGGACGATGAGCGATTACTTATGGAGACGGTCGTCAAAGGTCGGGGAGGAGAAGGAAAAGGCAGCTCAAGGTCCGCCCCCAGTCCAGATCTCCCTACTGTCGATACCCAGCGATCAGGATTAGGAAGAGCCGCTCGCAGACTATAAGTTCACACCGGAATAGCCTTTCAACTACGAAACCTATACGCATGTTCAATTCGCAATAACCCCTAAACATACACGGGTGCTAGCACTAAGAGGGGCGGATAACTCACCTCCGACAAAAAGAGTCCGAGAAGAAGATACATAGAACGACTCCTTTCCTCCGCGGGATCAGGTACTACCTTATCCCGTAAAACCGGCGCTAGGTGCCCCAGACCCGTTAGGTTACCTCAGAGACCGGGTCGTCCAACACCTAGACCGTAAAGTGGACGTCACTATGTGGGACCTCATTCGAACGATCCCGGCCTACGAGGAGTGCCTCCTGGCCGAAATCCGGGATCGGAAAGACCGCCTTGGAATTCCTACGTACGACGTACTACGCGTTCCGCTCCTAGGAAAGAAGCCCGCAGCAATGAACATAGTCGTGCCCGAATATGCCCCATCGTGCATTGAGACCGAGGACAACGCGACAATCGCAACAGTGCGAGCAATGGACGCCGGCCTCCTAGCCTCGCTCCCTACAGCTTGCGATCAGGAAGAGCCTCATAAGAACCCGTAGCAGGAAGACTTGCCGAACCTTCTCCTAACAGGGGCCTCCACTACTGCACTCCGAAGCTGCGTATTCCCGCTATATAAGATCAAGATCAAGATTAGGTATAGAGGAGGAGAAGAAGATATCGAAGCGATCATCGATAGCGGCGCGCAAGTCTCCGTTATTTCCAGTGGATATGTACGGCGAAACAAGCTTCCGATATCGTCCACAGATATGTCCTACAGCATATTTAATAAAGGAGATGGTTCTCACCAGCAGTTTGAAGGCGTCGTTCCCAACGCGCGGCTTTGGCTTACTGGAAAGTTTATAATACTAACAAACCTCTACGTTGTCCCTAATCAGCAAGCCAATCACCCTTTACTCCTAGGACAGGACTTCATTAACGAAGGGCACGTCAACCTCTACTAGGAAAATGGCTAGCATATGTGCGCAATAACGTTCGGCACCACCCGCCTGATAATCCCTCTGCGAGAGAAAGTCACGTAGAAACATAGTACCGAAGGGGCTAGAATAGCCGCCCTTATTACTGCGGGAAAAGCGCGGACGCTGTAGTAGGGGTCGATATAGCGGAAATCAAGATAGACCCTACCTATCCACGAATATTTGTCGTTAGCGCATATGGACCGCGATAAGAGTTTACATATGAGGAAATTGCTGATCTTAGATTGGAGGAAGGCGATAGGATCCTCGGGGCCCTTACGGACGACTAGTTCTCCAGTATGATACGTAAGCTTGCGAAGACACCGATAGACCGACAATCTGGCGATACAAACCCTAATTTACGAACAGCATATGAGCAGCCGCAAGTAGCGATCATTAATACGCTCTACAAGCCTAAGTGGCGCAAGGTACACCCGGTCGACACTACTAGGCCCGGGGAATTAACCCTACTAGGGGAGATCTATTAGAAAGACAAAGCCCTCGAAGAGGTTTAGGACGATATGGAAGGACTAGAACTCTTATAACGAGGAGGCCTATTTACGAACATCTACCCGCGCTTCATAAAGAAGCCCAGAGGCACGTGTTTAACGGCGGACAGACTTGCGAAGTGTCACGATCCTGCCTCCGGGGTCAACCGTCTGGCAGGGCGCTGGGGTTGCTGTTCTGCAAGATAGGTAAAGCCTGTACAATAACAACTAACTCTCTGCTGTCGTTCTCTCTGTGGGGTTGTCGTGTCTCTTGGAAGAGATACCAGTCTCGGCAATTGAGTGACTAGTTCAAGTGTGTGGTGAAACTGATACTTAGATTGATCGCTGAAGTACAAAGGTAATGACTGTCTATCTAGGAGATCCTCCGCATTATATCCTTTGTCCTTCATCGTGGTCATGACATGTCTGGCTGACGGTCATGGTGGTTTGGTCATGACCGTCAGTCTTGGCGCTCATGACGGTCATGCATGAGATGCATGACCGGTGGTACCGTACCCGCGCTTCTTATCCTTATCGTGCCCCTGGCCCGTGATTACATAAGAAACCTGTGACGGCACTGCCACATGATCCGCCCTTGTCCTTGGCCTGATCCTGCGGCCTGGTTTGTTTGTGCTCTTCTTGCCCAAACAGTCGTCCCCTGTTGGTCGGGTCGTCACACCTAGGTGGAATTAGTGAGAATCCCAAGTTACGACTCTACAACTCACCTTGAACGGGCCATCACAAGCTGTAGCGAAGAAACTCGACCGAGGGCACACGATGGCCTTATGGACTCGGTAGAGTTTATCACCAGAGCGAATACTAAAGTCCGAGTATGTCCCACTTATATGAAGCCTAGAGAATTTGTTTAGTACTAGTATCAACTGATGCGCCAGTCTCGTGTGACGGCCGACCAACAGGGGACGGTTGTTTGGGCACAAGGAACCAGGCCGCAGGATCAGGCCAAGGACAAGGGCGGATCATGCGGCAGTACCGTCACAAGTTTCTTATGTCAGCACGGGAAGGACCGCGATAAGGATAAGGACCGGGTACGGTACCAGCGGTCGTGCATCTCATGCATGACCATCAGGACCGCCAAGACTGACCGTCACCAGAGTCAGTCGTGACCACACCTGACCATAGGAACCACGATGAAGGACAAAGGATATATAGAGGCAGGAGGATCTCCTTGTAGACAGTCATTACCTTTGTACTTCAGCGATCAATCTAAGTATCAGTTTCACCACACACTTGAACTAGTCACTCAATTCCCGAGACTGGTATCTCTTCCAAGAGACACGACAACCCCAAGAGAGAACGACAGCAGAGTGTTAGTTGTTATCGCACAGGCTTTACCTATCTTGCAGAACAGCAACCCCAGCGCCCTGCCAGACGGTTGACCCCGGAGGTAGGATCGTGACAATAAGCTATCTAAAAAGAATTACTTAGACCCACTTTTACTCCCTACTTATAGAGATATAGTAAAGTTAGATTTCTTAACTATAGAGGAGATTTTTAAAGTTAAATATCTCTATAGTTACTTACTCTATAAAGCTAAAATCAGTACTTATAAAAGTTTATAGTCTTAGAAACTCAAAAATATTTAGTAGAGTTTAGTACTATTTATAATAATTGAGATATTAAGGTTTCTAAAAACAGCCCTTAACTATAAGAAATTACTCTTTTAGGTTCAAGCTTTAAGAGCTAGCTTACGTAAAGATTTACTAGATTTAAACTAGCGTTATATAATTCTTTACTCTTTTAGCTATATTCTGTATATACTTATAAGCTTATATCTTATAAAATAGGGGAGGTAACAGGGGTCCTAAAAAGAGCAGTTTTAGCGATTTTGGTGGGGACTTGGTGGTCGCGAGGTACTCTGGTCGCGAGACGGGGGGCAGACTTACGCACTTGCAGACAAATATCTTATCAGTGGTTTAAAGGATCTTGCGCCTCAGAAGTTTAAGGCTGCAATAGCTGAAGAGAAATGGAGCGTCGACAAGCGCGAAGTTTTAAGCTCGCCGGAGGCCACTGAGGTTTGACTGCTCGTCGACGTGATTGATGCCAGTCTCACTCTCTTCCTCTTCCTCTTCCCCTTTCTTCTCCTTGCCGTATAGTTTATATACCTAAGTTACGCTTAAAGCATCTACTAATCCCGTTATAGCGTCTTCTGCATTAAGCCCAAACTTATCTTCCTCGAACAAGATGCGGAGATTCCCGTCCCTAATCCCACACCCGCAGCAACCCATCGCACCCATTCTGAAAGTCTTGTCATTCTCGTTGGGCACAAGGGCCTCGAGAGTGATCTTATGGTTGAAACATATTGAGCTCGCTCTTCAGGTCGGCGTGCTCTTCGCTATTGATGAGCATATTCAGCCATTTGTAAGCACCTGAGAAGTATCTACATGCGTTTCAATTTACATCAGTCTTTCCTCTTCTCTAACGGTAAGGGGATAATGTGTGCGAGAAAACATATGTATCATTTGGTCGCTAGTATGAAAGAAGTAACACTCTTCTTACCATAGGATCTGGGATCCTATAGTACCGCGTTCGTGATCTATATGTCGATGGATTGCGGCATAGATTGCGGCTGCGTTAGCCTCGATCATCCATGGTCTTTCAAGAAGGCTTGAGACGTCATTTTCCACTTCAGATTTCTTGGATTCGTATTGGCTTCGTACTGTAAACAATGGCGAACGAACTGTCAGTGGCGCCTAAAACTACAGCATTGAGTAGAGAGTCAAAGAACCTACTGCTTTGGCGGACATTGTAAGGGAGTGCACCTTGCCCGTACTGCCCATCTTGTGGACCGGTCTCCTCACCCGACGCAGCCGGATCCCGTTGCGGTCTTTGCGCGACTTCGATTGGCATGTGAAAGAACAACCGCCTCGCATATGCGGCCGCTACCGCAGCCGCGTACCCATGCCACCGGTCGTTCTTGTGGGAGTCGCATTAGTCGGAGATGCCACGGATAACAATGCATGGGAAATCGGCAAGCGCTCCTGCCGCCTCCATCTCGAAGCATAGCAGCCCATACTGCTGCGCTAAGCGATCTCTCAGCTCAGCATCCTTCACCACCAACTCCCCAGACGCGATCGTCCCTCGGTGTACAACGACAAAAGACTCGTCACCATCGTCAATAGGTCTCTCAATGCGCTGCCCCGGGTCACATCCACCTTCTTCGCAAGATGCCCCCGCCCGCTGATGTATGTAGTCTGATTGGTAAAGATGATCGTTCGCGACACCGGGAAACTTGAAGCGTGGAAGACTTCGACGGCTCGTTTGCATTCTCTGCGTATCCTCCCAAACGGGATCGCAGTCCACCATTGCTCGCTGCACTGCCAGGGATTGTGCAGCGTTCAGGAGGGCTGCCGGCGGCGGCGCGAGGGCGCCTGTCCGCTCAAAGTCGCCCGCCCTCGCTCTTCCATGGTCATATTGTACTGCACCAGAGTGTATGCTCGTCGGTTTACTGACCACCACATGACCTAACCGGATCGTCCCGTAATCCGTCTCTACCGGCACTCCGCCGCCAATACCAACCAATAGGCCATACCTGAGGTTCGGGAATGTCATCCTCATCTGGGCGACGACAGTGGCTGCGGGGCAGTTACCCGGCTGGTGGAGACCTGCGATAACGACATTGTGGTTGTTGATGCTGCCAAGCTTGTAGACGTTGTGATCCGCGGGCAACTGCGGTAGAGATTCGTGCTCCTCGTCCAGCATCAGCATCGCCGCGATCTGTTCCACCTGCAACGGACAGATCCATCCCACTCTGTAGGCGTCATGGCTCAGCATTCTCGGCGGCATCTTCGGTCGGCCGGGCGTCGCACCTGTCCTAGGGAGGTTGTAGGTGAAGGGTCGTCTTTGGAGATTCCTGAATCGTCGGGGTTACTAAAGCTTTCGTGAACTTGGACGGGCGAACTGCTGTCCAAGAAGATGGGGAAAAGTGACAAGATGACTACATGCGAGACCGCAATCAGCCCTCGGCGTTGGGAACTGTGGAGAGGCAGTGCCTAAGCGCCAGCCTTGATGCGGATTGGGGAGTGCCTGCTGTTAGGCAGGAAGTGACTAATGCACGCATTAATGCAGTCAGAAGACATTCAATTGGTCCAGGTGCAGCCACGCAGTAACGAATACAGTGGGGCTGCACTTACTGCCAAAAACCCCCTTTAGGAATTTGACCGTCAAATACCGTTTTTGACGGTCAAAAACGTAACCCTAGTATGTTGAGGTCTTTATGCCGTTTGTTCCGCTGTAGGTTGGTGGGGGAGAGAGGTTCAGGTTCGCTGGTGTATTGGCTATCCAATGTAGGGCCCGGCCGCCTGGGCGTGTCGGCCTCCATCCTCGTACGGAGGCTGAGACCACCAGCCTCGTAGGGATCTCGGCTTTGGTGTTTTGGATGGCTCAGTGAGAGACATGCTCCTGTTGTAGGGTGCATGGAGCACAATGTGCTCTAGAAGGGCTTTGGGTCCGGATAACATGGCACGGGCTCACTTCCCCACTATAATTAGCTTCCCCGTCCACGGCAAACTCCGGACGCCACTTGAGGGACCGGCTCCTCCAGTGATCTCCCAGAAATTAGTGCGATGATCGTACGCTTCCTCACGGCCTAGTCCGACAAAGGTTTAGGGTTTAGCTACCTGCCTGCCTACGACTCATCCCACTCCTCCGCAGTAAACAGCCCTGTTGCGCTGGATTTTATCACGCTAAGCGCAGCGGTAATTTTGGGACTTCATGCATATTGGCATTATGTGCTCTTTGCAACCCCACTCCTCGACCTGCAGGGTCACATATATTCTGGCACCGGGGGTGGACGGCGGGTTCACAAAGTAATCTACGCTGTGTACGACCGTCTTGCTTCACAAGGGGAATCGGCTGGCCACGCCCGAACGATGAGCACGTCAGAGTCGTGACGCAGAAGCTAGAGCAACCAAAGCAAGCACCTTGATGAGACACGATTCGCGCCTCCGAACTGTGTAGGAGACTGAAGATTCTGTCGGCGAATGGAAGGAAAGAGAAGGAAACATTGCCTGATTAACCAACTAAGTGTGAGATCCAGCAGACCTTATCTCCTCCACCTTGTTTTGTTGTTAACATTACGTTGTCCTTGACCCAGCAGCTACACTCGGACAGCAAATTCGCGTCCCTCCCTGAGCCCCTGCGCTTGTCGGCCAGCTGATCAGCATTCCATATGTCAGGCAGTTCCAGGCTCTTCCAGGAAAGCTGCATGCCTCTCGTGACAACTGTACGGATTATGTCTCGCTGCTCTTCATATCCGTTGAGCGGGTCAGGTACCGTCAGGTTAAAGGTGAACAAGACCTCGTGGCCCGGATCCACCGATTTTGGAAAATCCTCCGAAGGGTAAAGCTGCTTCACATGAAATCCAGGACTGAGCACCAAGACCGTGAAGTGGAGCTGAGATTCGGATGTGTTCCTGAACACGAACTCTATTCCCTGGCCACCCGAGAGGTTGCCCCCGGAAATCTTCGGTTTCAGAGTCAGCTCGAACGGCCCAAGCTGCTGAGACGCGTTGCCACTGAGGCTGAGGATTTGTCTGAACCGGGTCAAGTGAGCCAAAGCAACGGCAGATTTTGTGGCCCGTTGAGCGGTGTTGACGCCTGTGAGGTCCAACCCGCGCACCGGGACTTCGTACCCGGTCAAAGACGGAGATCCGGCGAGGTTGATGCCGTCATTGCCACGCTGTGTCATCCTAAACACGGCAGAGTCAGGTCCGTAGCTGAAGAGCGGCATGAAGCGCCTGCTGGAATCCGCTCCCCAGAGGGGGATGGACAAACACTTGGAGAATGTCGTCTCCCAAACTCCACCGACGCGGAACGATCTGATTGTTGTGCTGATGCAAAGTTTGCGCATGGAGGGCCGATGGCACCCGGGCGCTGCATTCGAAGTCGTCGACTCGATCCACCGAAAACGTTATGTGCGACGTAGGCGGATAAGTTGTGAATTCGGACTTCTCCCGAACACCGTGAACTTTTCCAATGGGAAGGTAAATATTCTCTCCTTCGAGTCGCACGACGAGGGGTGTTGCCGAGAATGGCTCCTCGTCTCCGAAGAATGCCAGCCTGTCTCGACCATACACCCGAGGAGTCTGTCCGTTGACCCACTTGACGACCTGGTCGCGCAGATTCCGATAAGTCACAATTGCCTCGCTTGGTCGGTTCTGCTTGAGGCACGCCAAGAGTCCATGGGTGAATGCGCCGTAAGATGTGCCGTTGACAGTCTTCTCTGCGGCCCCCTCATGACTTTCGCAGGCTGCCATCAGCGTGAATCCGTCCGGGTTGATGGACCAGGACATTTCCAACTCCCCATCGCGGCTGCCCGATTCGACAGCGGTCTCTGTGATTGCCTCTTCGTCGGCGGGAAGGTTGGGGACGTTCGTCCAGCCTTCTGGAGTTCGAACGTTTTCACCAGTCCTCCAGGCGCCGCCAGAGTGGCAGCTGTCGAGGATGACAATGGTCCGAATCTGCTTCTCGTTGAGCCTTTTCAGCCACTCGTTCAGCTGCCATCCTCTCACTGCAGGCTTTCCGCAGCAAAAGTCCATCGTCATCAGGGATGGGTCTGTCAGCCTCCCGGGCGGGGATTTGCTCGTCGGTTGCAGCCGTGCCCCATGCCCAGAGAAGTGAAAAAAGAAGAGGTCACCAGGACCAGCCTGCTCAGCCAGTGTCGAATTCCCTCTTGATGTTGTCGAATGTGGGCCGACAATCTGACGGCTCTGTCGGCTCAGTGGGACACGTGAAGCTTGACAGGGTCAGGGGAGAAGTGAGAATGCGAGGCTCCTCCAGCTGGAATTCATTTCGAAGTAACTCCGCGACCGCCCGGACATCGTTGGCACAGCCTCGAAGCTCTCTGAGAGAGTGTGGTTCTCCATTTTCATTCTTTCTTGAGCCGTCGTTAAAGTACAGGTCGATGCCGACGAGCAAGGCAAATCGCTTTGGGAGGTTTGGGAAGGCCATGATGCATTGCTGGTGACCTCTTGTCTCCTACTATTCAGATAGCAGTGGGCGCCTCTGTTTATATGCATGTTTTCGGCGGCGGCGGAGCCTGAGTCCATGGCTTGAACCTTATGCCTTAGGTGTCTGGGCTTACGGGGTAGTGAGCCATTCCCCGCATCTACCCCCAGGGGGGCCTTAAGGATGGACTGCTTCCACAAACAGGACTTTGACGGACATATTCCACCGTGGGCGCCCGCATGCATGTCAGTCAGTCCCAGTGATCCAAAAGAAAATGACAATTGCACTAGGTTAGAGCATGTGGCGACCCTGCACCGGTGGATTTGCGAGGAGTTACAAATCTAACTCTGGAGCCTTGCTGACAAGTGACGACACAGCACGCGCTGACTGTCGGCTGAAAGTCTAAGACGAGCCATGACGCAGCTATGACGAGGTGGCCCCCATCCTAGAAGCTAAGTTTCTCCAAAGGGTGGTTACAGTACAACGAATGCAGATTCTGCCAGCTGAAAGCTGAGTGCGCCGAGCCACGAAGATGCCAAGTCAGCATTGAGTGTCAGCAGTTACGAATGGCAATTAAGCATGTGATAGCTCGCCGCATGTGGGTGCGTGGCTCGGGCGTGATCGACACCAGGGCCGATTCTATTCTAGATTTTAAAGCTTCAAAGGGTGGGTGACAAGTTTCCTCCCTGGCAAAGACTTCGGACTACTAACGAGCCGCTTCGAATTACCAGGACAACCAGTTCTCTAGGCCACAGATACTCACGGACTGAAGCGATTACAGACCTCGAGGAAGCCATCCGAATAGGACGAGAAGCCATCGATGCCACCCCGTCAGATCATCCCGAGCCGGCTATGTTCTTGAACAACGTTGGGAATCGTCTAGGCGACAGATACGCACGGACTGGAGCGATGGCAGACCTCGAGGGAGCCATTCGTGTGACACGGGAAGCCATCGATGCCACCCCTCTACATCATCCGGACCGGGCTACATTATTGAACAACCTCGGAATTCGTCTAGGTGACAGATACTCATGGACCGGAGCGATGGCAGACCTCGAGGAGGCCATTCGTCTGACGCGGGAAGCCATCGAGGCCACCCCACTAGATCATCCGGACCGGGCTGGATGGTTGAGCAACCTCGGAAATCATCTAGGTGACAGATACTCACGGACTGCAGAGATGGCAGACCTCGAGGAAGCCATTCATATGATACGGGCAGCCATCGATGCCACCCCGCTATATCATCCGAACCGGGCTGGGTTCTTAATCAACCTCGGAAATCATCTAGGCCGTAGATACTCACGGACTACAGAGATGGCAGACCTCGAGGAAGCGATCCGAGTTGGACGAGAAGCCATCGATGCCACCCCGGTAGATCATCCGAACCGGGCTACGTTCTTGAACAACCTCGGAAATCGTCTAGGCGACAGATACTCGCGGAACGGAGCGATGGCAGACCTCGAAGAAGCGATCCGAGTTGGACGAGAAGCCATCGATGCCACCCCGGTAGATCATCCGAACCGGGCTACGTTCTTGAACAACCTCGGAAATCGTCTAGGCCGTAGATACTCGCGGAACGGAGCGATGGCAGACCTCGAGGAGGCCATTCGTCTGACGCGGGAAGCCATTGAGGCCACCCCTCTACATCATCCGGACCGGGCTACATTATTGAACAACCTCGGAATTCGTCTAGGCGACAGATACTTACGCATAGGCGCGATGGCAGACCTCGAGGATGCCATTCGTCTGACGCGGGAAGCCATTGAGGCCACCCCTCTACATCATCCGGACCGGGCTACATTATTGAACCACCTCGGAATTCGTCTAGGCGACAGATACTTACGCATAGGCGCGATGGCAGACCTCGAGGAGGCCATTCGTCTGACGCGGGAAGCCATCGATGCCACCCCGCTATATCATCCGAACCGGGCTGGGTTCTTAATCAACCTTGGAAATCATCTAGGCCGTAGATACTCACGGACTACAGAGATGGCAGACCTCGAGGAAGCGATCCGAGTTGGACGAGAAGCCATCGATGCCACCCCGGTAGATCATCCGAACCGGGCTACGTTCTTGAACAACCTCGGAAATCGTCTAGGCCGTAGATACTCGCGGAACGGAGCGATGGCAGACCTCGAGGAGGCCATTCGTCTGACGCGGGAAGCCATTGAGGCCACCCCTCTACATCATCCGGACCGGGCTACATTATTGAACAACCTTGGAGTTCGTCTAGGCGACAGATACTCGCGGAACGGAGCGATGGCAGACCTCGAGGAAGCGATCCGAGTTGGACGAGAAGCCATCGATGCCGCCCCTCTAGATCATCCAGACCGGGCTATGTTCTTAATCAACCTCGGAGTTCGTCTAGGCGACAGACACTCACGCACAAGCGCGATGGCAGACCTTGAGGAAGGCAAGGAACGCTTCGTCGCTGCCTTGCGTCAGTCCGCCTCCGCTGTGAGCATGCGTGTCGCAGCCGGCCGTCATCTTCTGACATCCCCAGCTATACTTCAAGATCGACAAGCATACGCCATTGCCAAAACGACGATCGACTTGATTCCCTTATTGACGCCCCGTTCTCTGCAGAACTCAGACAAGCGGCACCTCCTCTCCGCGGCTGTCGGACTCTCGTCGGACGCGACAGCCATTGCTCTGCATGCCAACAGAGGCCCTGCTGCTGCTATCGAACTGCTTGAGACTGGTCGTGGTGTCATCGCGGGAGCCCTCTTCGAGCAATCCGACCTTGCCGCTCTCGAACGCGAGCATCCCGACCTGGTACGTTCCTTTATCGACCTGCGAGATCAACTGGACGCACCGGCGTCGGCTCGTTCCCTCGCTGCCGAGCGCCCCACTCTGGCCGCAGAGACGGAAGGCGATCGGCGCCGCGACGCTGGACCCCAGCTTGCCGCTCTCCTCGAGACGATCCGTTCCAAGTCCGGTTTTGAGCGATTCCTCCTCTCCGCATCGGAGGCCGATATGCTGGAGGCTGCGCGGCACGGCCCGATCGTCGTCCTGAACGTGAGCTCGTATCGCTGCGATGCCTTGGTCATTGAGCAGTCCGGCATCCGATTGCTGGAGCTGCCACACCTCTCCCGAGAGGCGCTCAACGACCATGTCCGGGAACTTAGAACTCTTGACACGCTTGGGTGGCTCTGGGATGCCATCGTCTGTCCCATTCTTAATGCTCTAGGCTTTACTGGACCTCCTTCGGACAGTCAGTGGCCGCAAGTGTGGTGGGTCCCCACCGGCCCACTGACCCGGTTTCCACTCCATGCAGCGGGACACCATCTAAGGCGCACTGGCGAGACGGCGGTCGACAGAGTCGTCTCATCGTACGCCTCGTCCGTCAAGGCGATCATACAGAGTCGGCGACGGCCACAGCACGCGCCGGAAGCCGGAGAGTCCCGAAATGCCGTTGTCGTTGCCATGCAGAACACGCCAAAACAGGAACCGCTCAAGCATGCGAGCGACGAGGTTGATGCCGTAGTAGCTGTTTGCGAGTCGGTGGGATTGCCGCACACCCGGCCTCGACCCTGCAAGGCCGACGTCTCCTCGGCCTTGGAGGCCTGCAAGATGTTCCACTTTGCTGGCCACGGCAGCACGCATCCCACGGAACCGCTGGAGAGCCAGCTGCTCCTGGATGATTGGGATCGGAAGCCATTCACGGTGGCGAGCCTCCTGGAGACGAACCTTACCTCGAAGCCGCCATTCCTCGCGTACCTCTCGGCATGCGGGACTGGTCAGATCCTGGATGAGGGGTCTGTTGACGAGAGCATCCATCTGGCCAATGCTTGCCAGCTTGCGGGGTTCCGCCATGTAGTGGGCACGCTTTGGAGCGTAAATGACGGGTTATGTGTGGACATGGCGAGAATGACGTACGAGTTTCTGCGGGATGAGGGTATCCGGGATGAAACCGTAAGCCGGGGGCTTCACCGAGCGATGAGGACGCTCCGAGACCAGTGGGTGGAGTTCGAGGATGCCGGACGCGGAAAGTCATGGTCATCGGGAGCGGACAGGGACGCTGAATTGAGACAAGGGTCGGAGCCGAGGCGGCCGCTCTGGGTTCCTTATGTTCACTTTGGCGTTTGATATTGAATGTCATACAACATTTGACTTCTCGCCATGTGTGAGAAGCCAGGCTTGCGCGCAATCCTTCCAAGGTAACGTGTTGGAACCATTTTTACCCGTCGCTCTTGCTGAAGGCGATTACGCCCACTTTGCACAATGATGTTCTCAAGGCAGGCTTGTAGAATACTCCATTTTGCGGGGGCTAGTTACATTTGACGCTGCCTCCACAAAGATGTTTTAACTCATAGAGGAATGGGAACCAACTGTTAACTGTAGAGGCCATCCGTGACCACATCAAGAGAACTCGCAGTTTCTGGTGACAGCCTGCTCCCTGGATGCTGGATAAAGGAAAACCCGTTTCGAGCACAGGTTAGGTCAGCTTTCACCTTGGCCAGGTCGAAGTCGGGCTCCAGATCAAGACGATGGCCGTGAGATGGCACGATTAGATCCTCCTTCATACTTCCTACGCTGGAGCAAGGATGGCGAGACAGTTTTCTATGGAGACTCATATGACCCTAGATTTACCAGTAAATTCTATTTCTGATTGAGGCCTTTCCTAAGCTTCCCTTACTTCTGTATGACAAAATCACTCGTCTGCGCTTTATCCGTAAGTACTGTGGATGAGAGTGTCCGGGATTGGCTTAGTAGACCCGTTCCCAAGATCATCTTTGCTGCTTATACAACCATCGACGAGCTGCAAGAGTTCGCTTGATGTCTTCGCGTAGAGTTTTGCCCATCCATCGTTTAAGGCTCTTCAGCTCCAGATGTCTAAGGCGGCAGCAAAGGGGCTCTGGGCAATTTCCAACTTTTAGAGTCGGCACAGCAAGTGTATGCCTCTATTATCGAGGGTGATCGAGGTGTGAGGCTTGCTGTGGTGCGAACCTTCCATGATTGCCCCATATTACTCTATAGGGAGGAGACACGCGCCTTCTCAAAGGATCTCCATGCACCAATAGACGACTTTCTCCTCCGTGGCCGCTGTAGTGGCTCTGGGAAATAGGACCTAGAGTGTACAAGATGATAGATCGAGAATTTGTTATGCTCAAGGTTCATTGGACAGCTGTATGTTTCGCTTGAGTCCTTGTAACTAGTCAGGTACAGGATTCAGGATAAGTAATTGCCTGGGAATGTCGAACCGCAATGCCACATTTTGCCTCTAAAGTGCACAGCCCAGCCCATCTTACGGACCCACGGCGACTCAAAATCGACCCCCGTTTCCTCATCGATCATACGTTGCCGCTCTTCTGCCTTTGCTGCAGCCTTCGCCTCGTACTTACGAAGCTGCAGCTCCCACCCTATATCCGGTATGGCAGATCGCGAGCCTGCCTTGCTCCCAGTCGTAGTTCCCTCTCCTGTGGTTACTTGTTGTAGCGGAGTGGTAGTGTCGACAATCCAGTATCGCGTAAGCCGCCTCGCTCGAGAGAAAGACTGGAGTGCTACGGCCGTCCAGTTATTCTTTGAACGCTCATAGCAACCATGGCTGTCGTCCACCTCCGAATTCCTCCCTGTCCAGTGCTGCCGGATCACCATCTCGTTTGTTGTTAAGAAGCGGCATGCTATGCAGCTGAACCCGGCCTGCAGCCGGAGCTCTGGGACGGGCGACGTTCCATCTGCCGGTGTCTCCGCTGTCTGTGGGTCCGCCAGCCCACCTGCCGTTGCGGCGGTGCCTCCGCCGGAAGTGGGACTCAATGCCGGGCCCGGGCTGGATGCCACCCTTACACACCGAACATATCAGTACGCGCGACTCCTCGTGGAGATACACATCGATTTCCGATGGGGGCGCTCCGGCGTCGTCGTGATGGTCTTCCATGTCGGCTTCCTGACGTTGCCCGGCTGCGGTGCCTGGTCTCGCTGTAGTCGCTGTCGCGTTTCGCGTCTGGACGGTTTGGTGAGTAGTGCCTCAGTTACCGCTGTACAGTAGAGCTCGAATGACGTAAATGAAGTATAGTCGTAAGTATTGGCATATGTCTTAATTCTATCTACCTGTCTGCCCTAATGATGAACCCTCCCTTTTTTACCCCGTGCCTGAGACGCGACAACGCGTCGGCGCGTGCCTCTCACCATTCCTTTTCCCGTCCGGGGTCTTCCGTGTGAGCCGCAGCCGCAGCGCTCTCCTTCACTTACCTGTGGGGAAGTTGGGGTAGCCCGAATGGCTGGGGGCGGGTGGCCCTTGGGGGTTAGCATCCCCTGCCCACACTGTAAGTTTGGGTCCAAGTGCCAATCTTAATATGGTGCACCTGGGGTTCAGAATGAGTCCAATGGCCCAAGCGCCCGGCCCCCTGTTGTATGGCAGAGACGCGCCAACTGGACAGAAACTGCCTGTGAATGATGGTCAGTCTATATCCCAACCTCAAACATCTAACCCTGACCTTAACGTACTCCCTACTCTTCTAATTTCTTTTAACCTTCTTTTCTTTTTATTCCTGTAAATGTACCTGCTTACTTTTATCTCCCTTTGAATCGTGTCCTTTTATCCCATGTGAAACCCCTTCCTTATCTATGTTACGGGCTCGGGCTCTGGCCCGAGCCTAGGTGGGTCAAAAAAGGGGAGACAGGGGGGGTTAACAAAACCGTAACGCGCTCACGGAGAGTGCGAACTACCTCCTTTTATTTCCCAAGTTCGTAGTAAATCTAATACGCCTAGTATCTGTTCAGACCTAGGGCCAGTACTTAACATACTACGAACTTCCTCGTCCTCGGATATGGCCGAGGTCAATGAGCTAAGAGCACGGCTCGACGCTATGCAGATCGAGATGCGCGACCTCCGCGCCACGTACGAAGCAACCCTCCCTAGCGGCTCCCCATCCAATCACCAATCAGGCATCGATACGTTCGAAGACCGACTCAGCCGAATGCGCGTCGAAATCGAACAACTGCGGGCAGCGCAGACACCGCTCCCTTCAAGGGCACCCGGCGACGCAAATA
Source organism: Microdochium trichocladiopsis (assembly GCF_020744255.1). Classification (NCBI taxonomy): domain Eukaryota; kingdom Fungi; phylum Ascomycota; class Sordariomycetes; order Xylariales; family Microdochiaceae; genus Microdochium; species Microdochium trichocladiopsis. The sequence continues at coordinate 48,737 of NW_025763561.1, forward strand.
CGGACGGTGCAGGGCGTTCCCCGCCCTCGATAAGCCCGGCACGCGAATATCCCGCCAACTCGACTCGCCCATACCCTAATCCGACACCGCCGCTCACCCTACGGAAACCGCTCCCGAAAGGAGAGCCTTATAATGGCGACAAGCAAACCTTCGCGGCCTGGAAGATTACTATCCGACATAAGCTTACAGCCGACCAGCACTTCATCGGGTCCGCAGAGGACCAATGGGTGTACCTATGGCAGAATCTCTCCCCTAAGGTCCAGGCGCAAGTCGCGGCCTACTACGAAGCAGCAGGGGAGGGGACAGGCTATAACACGAACGCATTCCTATCGTATCTCGAGACCGTCTTCGGGAACCCCCACCGACAGCAGGTTGCTGAAGCGGAACTCGACAATCTTCGGCAAGGAAAGAACGAGTCCTTCGCAACATTCTTCGTGCGCTTCGAGCAAAAAATGGCCCTAGCGGGGGGGCACGAATGGTCGGCCGGAATACGCCTATCCCGTCTCCGAAGAGCCCTCTCCTCGGAGATCCGCGAAAAGAGCGTAGGAGCCGGGGTCTCCAGGGATAACTACGAATTGGCGGTCAACCAATACCGATCGATCGCGACGGATATCGAAACGTATCGAATGGAAGAACGGTTTCGCTATCACCCAAGCCATGCGCCGACCCCGAGGCGGACTCGCTTCGTAGACAACGAGGGTGATACTCGGATGACAGGAGTTAACGCGTTAACTCAACACGGCACCAGTAAGAAAAGCCAGGGCCGCTCCCAACCACGGAGCGGAAACGGGCAGCCCAAACGGAGGGCTAACTGGGTCTCGAAGGAGATCCTCGACGAAAGAAGGAAGCAAGGGGCTTGCCTACGTTGCGGAGCCAAAGGACACTTCGCTCAGGACTGCAACCTCGCCCCCGCGATACGCCCCTCGACGGCAGTACGGACACTGACCGTGGATGAGGGATACTCCGACCCGGAGTCGGACCGCGAAGACACAAAAAACGAGGAGACCTTGGCCTAAGTCTCCGGCCAAGGCGACCAGGGTCACACCCGCAATCAGTCGAAGTACAGGGTCCCCAAGGGGCGGAGGAATTTCGGAAGATAGAAGCGCAAATGAACGAACTACCATTCTTAGTGCCGATATTAGTCCATTCCCTGAAAACCTTCGACGTGCAAATCGACAGCGGTTGTGACTGTTACGGAGCAATTAGCGAGGAGGCGGCACGAGGCCTCGGTCTGAAAGGAATCAGGCTCCACTCGCCGCGGGAGTTGAAGGTAGCACGGAACCTTCCCCGCGCCCCGGCAATCAAAACGTTCGTCCGCACGTACCTCGACGTGGATGGATGGACATGCCCAGCCGCCCTCTACGTTATCCCGGGGCTCTCCCGAGACCTAATCTTAGGCCTCCCGTGGATTAAACGCTGGGGAGTACGGATGGACGCCCAGAGGAGAACATTGAATATCGGTGCGGCTTGGGACCTCGAAGTAAGGACCTCCGAACAGAGGGGTGGGCGCTCGCGCCTAACTAGAGTTTCGGGCTCGGTAATGAGACGCCTCCTACGGAAAGGGGGCCAGGAGGGAAGGACTGTAATGGCGGTTAGTATCCACGATATTAATACGGCGATCCGGGCGAGGAACCCGGTCGAGCCCGAGGAGAAACCGCTTCCCCCGGAACTTAGAGGCTTTACGCAGCTGTTCGATAAGGATACCGCAATTCAGCTACCCCCTCATCGGGGCCCTATGGACCATCATATCCGCCTTAAGAAGGATAAGGAGGGAAAGGATCACGAGTTACCGGTGGGGCCGCTCTACAATATGCCAAGGGATCACCTCTTAGAGCTCCGACGACAGATTACCGACTTACAGGATAAGGGCTGGATCCGGGCAAGTTCCTCTGCGACCGCGGCCCCAGTCCTTCTTGTAAAGAAACCCGGGGGGGGTGGCGGTTTTGCGTAGATTACCGCGCCCTCAATAAGATTACAGTCCAGGACCGATACCCGCTTCCCCTTATCAAGGAAACGCTACGGAACCTCTCCGGCGCGAAATGGCTAACAAAGCTGGATGTCCGGGCTGCATTCCATCGAGTCCGCGTCGCGGCTGGCCAAGAGTACCTAACAGCCTTCCGTACAAGGTTCGGATTATTTGAGTGGCTCGTTACACCATTCGGCCTAGCCGGAGCACCGGCTACCTTCCAGAGGTATATTAATCGGGCTATCGGTAACGACTTGATGGACTCGGTTACAGCCTACCTAGACGATATACTGATCTACACTTCTGGGGGCCGCGAAGAACATATGGACCAGGTCCGCAAGGTTCTAGGACGGTTATTAGACGCCGGACTATTCCTGGATCGTGCGAAATGCGAATTCGCGGTGCAGGAAGTAAAGTACCTCGGCTTCATCGTCAAGGCTGGAAAGGAAGTCCGACCCGACCCCGAGAAGATTAGGGCCATCTCCGAATGGGAAACTCCCCGTAATGTCCGCGCGGTACGGAGCTTCCTAGGGTTTGCTAACTTCTACCGGGACTTCGTAAGCCACTACTCCGACATGGTCACACCTCTCACCCAGCTCACGCGCAAGGATGTCCCATTCCGCTGGGGGCCCGACCAGGAGAAGGCTTTCCAAGATATGAAGAGTATATTCATCTCGTACCCGGTCCTCACGCAGTGGGACCCTGATCGTGAAACCGTTGTCGAAGCTGACAGCTCAGGGCGAGCGCTAGGCGGATGTCTCTCCCAGTATATCGACGGCATTCTGCACCCGGTAGCCTACCACTCAGCGGCCCTAACGCCCGCGGAGAGGAACTATCCGATACACGATAAGGAGATGCTCGCTGTGATTTCCTGCCTCAAAGCGTGGGCCCCTGAATTGCGAAGCGTAGCCTCCCCGTTTACGATTCTCACAGATCATAAGAACCTCGAGTACTTCATTACGCCACGGCTTCTAAGCGAGAGGCAGGCGAGATGGGGAGAGGTTCTATCCTTGTTCCACTACAACCTCCGTTATAGACCGGGGGCACAAGGGCTCCGTCCCGATGCCTTATCACGGCGAGATCAGGACGCAGCCGATAGCGAGCCGCGGCTAGGACAGCTACTCCAACCAATCTCCGTTGCTCTTTTGGGGGAGGAAGAGGGCACAGGGGAGCCCCCTCCTACAGGCGCCCCGCATCTTCCCCGAGGACGGGACCTCTTCACTGAGAACGATATCCAGCTACTCTGGGACGAGGCAGTAACGAAGGACGGGGCCTATAGGGTCCGCCTCACCGACGTCCAGCAGGGGAAAAGGAAATTCTCCAAAGAGGCAGAGACTATCGCCCAGATTGCGGATTGTACACTGAGCGCACACGGGGCTCTCTTGTTCAGGGGGAGGATCTGGGTCCCTACCGTAGAACCCTTAACTACACGCCTCGCCCAGCAAGCCCACGACTCGCCACTATCAGAACATCCAGGACGGAACTCGACCTTCAATATCCTGCGAAGAAGCTTCCACTGGGACGGAATGTCCCAGACCGCGGCCCGGATAGTCCGAAACTGTACCTGCCAAGCAGCCCGAGCTTCGCGGCAAAGAAGACAGGGACTCCTGCAACCCCTTCCCCCACCCGACCAATTCTGGAAACAGATATCTATCGACTTCATGACGGACCTACCAGCCAGGTCTAATGAAGACCCTAGATACCTAATGGTAATTACCGACCGTTTATCTAAGTACGTACAGCTTGAAGCGATGACCTCAATGAGGGCAGACGCCTGCGCGGAACGGTTTAAACAAGTCTGGTGGCGTTTCCACGGGTTCCCCTCCCAAATAATAAGTGATAGGGGGTCTGACTGGGTCGGTTTCTTCTGGCGGACACTATGTCAACTCGCGGGGGTAGAGCAACTGCTATCAACAGCCTACCACCCCCAGACAGACGGCGGGACGGAGCGGGCGAACCAAGAAGTACAGGCGACCTTAAGAACAGTCGTAGCCTTCTCGCAGCTAGACTGGCCCCTACACCTACCGGCCTGCCAGCTAGCCCTCAATAACCGGGACTCATCCGTAACAAAGGTGAGCCCTTTCAGGCTCCTCCACGGCTTCGATATTGAACCTATACAATCGGTTAAGGCATGCCCCACGAGCCCGAACAGCCCCGCCGGGCGAGCTACAGCGTTTATGCAGAGACTCCGGGATGGGACTGAATTAGCCCAAGCCGCAATCGCCTTCGCTCAGCAGCAACTACAGGACGCCACAGACCGCGTCCGCCGCCCTGCGGAACGCTTCCAAGTTGGGGACTGGGTCTGGCTTAGCCTGCGAAACCTAAAGACACAGCGCCCCAGTAAAAAGCTTGACTGGGTTAGAGGTCGCTACCAGGTCACCGGCGTCCCGACCCCGCTCACAGTACAACTTGATGTCCCGGGGGATGTCCATAAAACCTTTCACGTTGACCTTGTCGAACGAGCTGCCGACGATCCCCTCCCGAGCCACGACCGGGGGGTCTCCAACCCGGGACCAGTCGAGGTAGGCTCGGATCCGGAAGGCCCCGGACTGGAAGAGTATGGAGTGGACAGCATCTTGGCTGCTAAAACCGGAAGGGGCCGAGGCCGGCCCCGGCTGGCCCTCGTCAAGTGGACGGGGTGGGACCAGCCGACGTGGGAACCGATCTCGGCGGTGGAGGACACGCAGGCCCTAGATGAATTTGAGAAAGAATGGGGGGACATCCGACACAACGACGGACCAAGCTCATTACGGAAACGGAACGGGGGCACAGGTGTTGCTGACGCGGTTGGTATTCGGGCCCTCGACGGGCGGGGGGCGGCTACGGCGGCTACGGTACATGAACGTCTCCCAATTCAGCCAACTCCCAATCCTCCCCCATTCCATACCTAACTCGCGAATTCTCAATCTTCATCTAGTACACGTCAAGGTACTCCAAGCATTCCGACTGCTTACTTAGCCTCGGACACCTCGGACTCGTCGTTACCGCCACCGAAATCCGAGTCGACATCGCCCTGGGCAGGGGCGGCCTGCTCAACGACAAAAGGGTTGGTGGGTCGAGGTTCCGCAACGACAGGAGGGAGGGTGGGCTGGAGTTCCGCCTGACGCTCACGGCGACCCGAACGTCCTCCGGAGCGGTTGGTGCGAGGGCGCTGTTGGGTGGCGCGGGGGGTGCGAGACGGAGTCGACGGGGTGCTGCTGGAGGGAGGATCGTACTCAATCTGAGCACGACCACCAAAGGGGGCGGGCGCAGGCAGACCACGCTGCGGAACCATGCCGAGAGACTGCATCAAGTGGGCAGTGAGCTGAGCGGTGTCGCTGAGGTTGCTGGCGACCTGCTTGTTGAATTCTTCCTGCTGGTCAAAGCGGCGGTCGATGTGGTCGAAACGGTTGTTGAGAAACTGCGCAATGCGCGCAAGTTGGTGGGTGTTGGCGGCGCCACGAGTGCCCGACGGAGTGGAGGCGGTTCACCACCGGAGCCGGTGGCGGTGCTGCCCGGAGCGAGGTCGACGGCGGCAGACATGGTGGCGGGGGTGCGAGGCGGAAACGGCGCGGAAACCGGGGAAGAGAAAGACACAAGAAAACTGCCAACGCGGGGCAGCTGCGAGAGCGACTTGAGGAGGAGGAAAGAGGGAAAACTTGGGGGGTGGGAGGTGGGAGAGGGCTTTATATATGTGTCGAGGAGGAGGGGCGGCCTGCCGGCGAGCGCACCACGTGGGTCCGGTGCGCCGGCCAGCGCACGTCGCCCGGCCGGCAGCCGCCCCACTTTTCGCCGCGGCGGCGCCATCACACGAGGCACGCCGGGCCTTCTTTTCTCCGCGCAGGCGCCAGCACACGAGGCACGCGGGGCCTACGCCTATAGATGAAGCGCGCGGGCAGAGGGATCGCGGCGCCCGCGGCCTATACGGGCCCGAACTGTGGGAAGGAAGGAGAGCGAGGAGGGCGGAGCTCCACCGAGGAAAAAACGGGAGCCCGACGCCAATCCGCGGGAGGCCACCCCTAGGCGGTCGTCGGAGGCGTGCCGTCTACACCGGATCACAGAGATGGAGAGAACCGGGAGAGTCAGAACCCCAGCAAGAGGGGAAGGAAGACTCGACCCCGGACCGCAAAGGGATACTCTCGGGCAGCCGTCGTGTCTAGACATGCGTCAGATACGAGCGTACCCGGACCCTCACGCCACGCTCGACCAACGTAACGCGGCAGTCAAGCGACCCCTACGCGGGAGCCATATCGCGAGAGGCGAGGTTACGCGACACGCTACCTAATACCGGTAAGCAATTCGAGCTATAGTTTGGAGGAACGATAGTCCGGGGCGGCGGTCCCGATACCGACCATCCTAGGAGGGGGGGGAGGAGGGTATGTTACGGGCTCGGGCTCTGGCCCGAGCCTAGGTGGGTCAAAAAAGGGGAGACAGGGGGGGTTAACAAAACCGTAACGCGCTCACGGAGAGTGCGAACTACCTCCTTTTATTTCCCAAGTTCGTAGTAAATCTAATACGCCTAGTATCTGTTCAGACCTAGGGCCAGTACTTAACAATCTATTCTTCTTTCCGTTATATCTCCTTTGTCCTGTTATATATAAACATTACTGTCTTTCTTATTCTTTTAACTTGAAATATTATATTTCTTTCCCTTGTTTACTTTCTCTTACCTTTCTTTCTTCCCTTCTTCCTTTTCTCCTACAATGTCCTTTCTATATCTTTTTCCTTTATCTTTGTCTTACTCTATATATTCTATGTTCTTATTTCTCTCCCGCGTCTATGCTCCTTATCTTCGTTTCGTTTCGTTTCGTTCCTAACTTAACTGTAAATTCCTATCTTACACTTCTTATTATCTTTCTCCTTTACTCCACTGCCCCTAAACCTGACCCTGACCCTCACTTTAACGTACCCCTTACTCTCCTAACTTCTCTCCTAATTTCTTTTAAATTCATTTTTCTTTGTATTCCTATAAACATTTCTAATTACCTTTATCTCCCTTGAATTTCTCTTCTTTAACACTATGTAATATATCTTCCTTTCTATTCGTTGTTCCGTATTTACTCTTTGGTCTTTCCCTATATAAACATTACCTTCCTTCTTCTTTTATATATCTTCCTTTTTTCTTACTACCTTCTTCTTCTCTTCTTCTCTTCTTATAATGTAATTATATATTCCCCCTTTACTTGCTTCCTTCTATTATTACTCCTCTCTATGCTACTTATACTTTGTCCTTTATCCTATCTTATTTTCGTCATGTTCCTTAAACTCTTTATTCCCTTTGTCCTTGTTTCTCTCTTACTTCCGTCTTTTCTTTATTATCTTTCTCTTATTTTCTTTCCTACCTTTACTGTTAATTCCCCTCTTCTACTTTATATCTCCTTCCTCTACTTCACTGCTCCTTACTCTCGTCTATATAACCCTGACCCTGACCTTATTTATTTATTTCCCAACCGCAAACATCTAACCCTGACCCTGACCCTTACTCTCGCCCCCCTAATCTAAATCTGGATCCTCTCTTTGTTATTTCGTCTTCCTCGATCGAATCTCTATTGTCACGATCCGATCTCCGGGGTCAACCGTCTGATCGGGCGCTGGGGGTTTATGTTCTGAATAAGGCAGGTAGCGGCCTCAAGCAATACTGACTCCGTGCTATCGTGTCTCGTGGTGGTTGTCGTTCGTGTCTCTTGCGAGATATCACACTTGGATCAATTGAGTGACTAGGTCAAGTGAAGGGTAAGAGTGATACTTAGATTGATCGCTGAAGTGCAAAGGTAGTGACTGTGTATCTAGGAGATCCCCCGCGTCTATATATCCTTTGTCCTTCATCCGTGGTCATGACACTGTTCCCGACGGTCGGGGTCAGGTCATGAATCCGGTCCTGATGGTCATGCATATATTGGTGACCATCTTCCTTGGCGTGGTGTTGGTCATGCAGATATGCATGACTGGTACGTACCTTCCTTATCGCCCTTTATCGTGCTTACATAAGAAACCTGTGACGGCACTGCCACATGATCCGCCCTTGTCCTTGGCCTGATCCTGTGGCCTAGCTGTTTGGGCTCTTCGTGCCCGTAACAACATCCCCTGTTGGTTGGCCGTTACATCTATCTTTTCTATGTCCTATTATAATATAAACCAAATCTATCCTCTTACGAACTACCTCTCCTCCTCCCCTACTACCTATCTTTCTTCTTCTCTTTATATTACTTTATCTGTACCTCTGGAAGCTTAAGTTATCTATATAACCCTTTCCATTTCCCTTTTCTATATAACTATCTTATAATTACTATGCTTTACCAACCTGCTCTACCTCTCCTTTATAAATATGTAAACCCCGCGGCGGCTAACGGCTAACACGGGTTACTATGCCCTTCCCTCGCGTCCTCGCCTTAATCTTTTCTATTACCTGTATTTTAACTATCTCCGACGGGTTAATAACCCTCTTCGCGCGGCGAGTTACGGCCCACCCTCTCTAATAACTATACCCCTAACCCTAATATTGCTACCGCATGGTTCTGACGCGCGCTCCGCGCGCGCACGGGTTACCGCCGCCCCGCCCCCTCTAAAAATCATAACCCCAACCCCAATATTGCTACCGCATGGTTCTGACGCGCGCTCCACGCGCGCACGGGTTACCGCCGCCTCACCCTCTCTAAAAATCATAACCCCAACCCCAATATTGCTACCGCATGGTTCTGACGCGCGCTCCGCGCGCGCACGGGTTACTGCGCCCTTGTCCCGTCTCGCTTTCCTCGTCTCCCCTGTCTACCTTTATCTTATATAATTAACTATATGCCGCGGTGGCTAACGGGCACGCTTTACGCCTAAACGGGTCCTTACTCGTCTCCCTGGTTAATCTCTAACTTATATAATTAAATATCTATCTGCGGTAGCCTGTAACGCTACGCGGCGGGTTATTACCGCTTATATTCCTCCTCTCCTCGCCTATCTCTGTATTGATTACGGTCTGCTACGGCTAATAATACTTCGCGACCGGTCCTACCGCCCTAACTATTAAACATTTCTCTCTGGAATTATTTTTTACTTCAATCTCTTGCTTTAACTACTCTCTTATAAACCTTCCTAATGGTTAGTCTATGAATTCACGGATTACTGTATTATTATTTATAATATTTTGTTTACTTATCTAAGCCCATGTTTTATCTTTGTCTTTAACTTACCTTTTATTATTATTTTCTATGTTATTTCTTGATTTTTTATAGAATCTTTAATTCCTTTCTTTTACTAAATATTATTATTATCTTTCTCTTTTAACTTACCTCTACTCCTAAACTGCGTACTTGCTTCTTTTATAAACGACTATACCTGGGCGTGCCTTAGATCAGCAGTGAAGCGGCGTCTTAACCTTCGCTCCTAATACCGGCGTGTGTCTTTTTAGCGGGTGATTGTCTAGCTAGCAGAATCACCCCCTAGAAACGACCATACCTGGGCGTGCCTCAGATCACTAGTGAAGCGGCGTCTTAACCTTCGCCCCTGATATCTACGTATATATCCTATATAGCTACTGCCTATCCCTAACAAACCTCCCGTACGACGGCTTCCAGTACCGCGAGCCCGTTCGTCATCCTCTCCCCGAGCACCTCTCGCGGCCGCACGATCCATTCCCGCCACTGCCCCATATCCGGCAAGCCCCCTTCGACCTCGTCCTCTACTATCTCCTGCAGCAAATCCTGCTTCTGCACGTACATCAGTACTGGTAGTATCTTGTCGTTCCATCGGCACTCCTCCTGCCGCCTTCTCTTCCACCCGCGCTCTAGACCTAAGTAGTCAATCTCCTCTCCCTCCGACTCCGACTCCGAGCCCTCCGTGCGGCCCAGCTTCTCGCACCAGTCGAGCCCCAGCCCACATCGCCAGCAGCAGCTTCCTTCGACAAACTGCAGACCTGTCCGCCACTCGATGTAGTCCGCCTTCTTGATCACACGACACCTGTGCAGCCCGTGCTCATACGACCTCCTGCTCGATGCCGGTGACCCTACTATCCGCCACTGTACGTAGCACACCGCACACTGGCTCTCTCCTTCAACCGCTTCTAGCCAGTTCCGGAGCAGCTCTTTCCTCTGCTGCTGCTGTATCTGGCGCTCCTGGAACCGGTTTGATACGTCTAGTTCCTCCTCTTCCGATTCTTTATCTTCCGATTCCTCCTCGTCCGCCGTACTATCGTCTCCCGTCTCCTCGCCACTAGCCGCTCCGCCTTCGCACCAGTCGCACCGTACCGCCCCGGCTGTATCACAGTCCTCCCCTTCCACCCCGTCCATAAACCGACCCAGCACCGCTCGCCGGCACTCTCCGCCCCTAACGAACTGCTCGATCGCCAGCCGGTTCGTCCTCTCCACGTCCGTCTCTCGGCCTTCAATCTCCTGCCGCCTCTTCTGCTGCCCTGGCCCTGCCTCGTCTGCTAGCACAATAACCGCCTCGACTACCTCTCCTTCCCTACGGCCGCCGCGGCCCGTCTGCTGTACGTAGTCCACTAGCCCGTACGGCTCTTCTACGTGGATGATAACGCTGATTCCGGGAATGTCCACGCCCGTTCCGAGACCTGTCGTTGCCGTGATCCACCGGGACGCGCTGCTGCCGCTGACCCATGCCTCGAGTACCTCCTCTCGCGCCTGCTTCTCCATCCCGCTGTGGTAATACCCGCACCCGATCTGCTCCGCTAGCTTCTCGCTGTCCTTCTTCGATCGGCAGTACACGACCCCCTTCCTGTCGCCGTCGAGCGCCCCGGAGCTGTTCCTCGCCTCGACCAGTCGTACCACCTCCTCCTGGACCGCGTTTCCCTGCTTCCGACCTCTTCCTCCGGCCTTACCCGGGACTGTAGTAACTGCGTACCGGATGTTCCTCTTTGTCGTTCGTGCCCGTATGATCTCGGCGTCTTCCGCAATCATCTGCTGCCGGAACCAGCCCTCGAGCTCGACCGGGAGCGTAGCCGTAAGTAAGATTACTGGGCAGTCGTACCGGTATAGCCCCTTGAGCGCCGCGAGTCGCTTCCGGTAGCTGACGTCCATAATGATCGTGTGGCACTCGTCGATAAAGATCCGCCGTAGTAACCTCCGGCTCCGTAGCGTATCTACGTAGTTGCAGAACTCGTAGTTACTTGCCTGGTCGGCGCTGACCACAACCAGACTAGCCACGCGCACGAGCGAGTTAGCTTCCCGGCCCTCTTCCTCAGCCGACCTCCAGCGAACGCAGTCGATCCCGAACGAACGTGCCCGAGCTACGAGATCGTCGATCAGCGCTACGAACGGAACGACGACGATACTAACGCCGCCGTTCACCCCTCGTACCGCCGGGACCATAAATAGCAGACTCTTGCCACCGCCTGTCGGGAGTACAACGATTAGTACGGAGCCGCCTCGCATCTGCATGATCTGAACCATGCCCTGCTCCTGCTCTGCCGTCCTCCAGCGCGCACCGGCCCCGATAATCGACTCGAGCCCTTGCTGGATCCGGCGCCTTATCTCTCCGACAGCTTCCGGGAGTAGCTTCCTCTGCTTCGGCGGTTCTGAGCTCGGTTCCGTCGTCCCCTTGCTGCCCGGCGGTAGTGCGCCCTCGTCGCCGGACGATTCGACGTCCGTAGCCTCTCGCTTTCGCTTCCTCGTCCGCTCCTGGGCCTTGTCCGGCGACTGACCCTTGCTGCCCCGGCCATCCCAGCTCAGATACTGGTGCCAGAGCCGGCTGATCTCGCGGTAGTTCGCTACCATCTGCGGCTGTAGCTGCCCTGGGAACTGGATGTTGATCGCGTAGTGCGCTCGTGCCATAGCGCTGCTGTGTGTCGCCTGCAGATCCCAGATCAGCTCCGTCCGGCCCCTCTGCCGCTGCTCGCCCGTCGCCTCGTCGAATTCCTCGTCTTCCGGCCCGAACCCGTCCTCCCCGACGCCGATCTCGAGCTCCTTCTGCTGTACGATAAGCCCCTGGATCGTACGGCCTAGCTCGATCGCTAAATGTCGGTACGCCGAAGTGCCTAGTCCGACGCCGAGATAGCTAGCGGTAGCTGCCTTGAGCTCCTTCGTAAGTACCTCCGTCCCCCAGCGGCCCTTACGCGCGTCCTTCCAGAGCCAGTGGTGCAGCGAGTCGGACGGCTTTCGAGCTCGTGTAATATCGACTAGCATCTCCTCGAACGGGACGAGCCAGACTAGATAAGCAACGAGCAGCTGTCCGATCCGTTCTGGCAGAAACCGTGCGACCTTACGCCCGTATCCGCGGATCGACTTGGCCTTATCCCGGTCTGTAACGAGCATAACCTGCCCGTCGAATACGTAGACGCTCCGGCTGAGCTGCTTCGTATCGAGATACCGTACGCTCGTAATCTCGGGTCCTCGCCCTGGCTGGCCTCCCCAGACGTGCGTTAGTAAGAGCAGCTGGCTCTTCAGCTTCCCTATCCCGTTCAGCCACTTCTGCGACCTCTCCCGGTGGTACTGTTGCCGCTGGTACGACCATAGCTTCTCCGAGACGACCTCGGCAACGACGCGTGGCCCGGCTCGGAGCCAGCTGTTCTGGGAGCCGGTAATAAACGACCTACCGTCTCCCTCGTATAGCATAGTGTCGCTGATCCGGTCGAGCCTGATCTGGTCTAACAGAGCCGCCGATCGGCCGTAGAGTAGCCCGTCTAGCGTCGATTCGGCTGTCGAGACGAGCCCCTGGGCCATCCGCCTAAAGTCCTGGACCTCGATCCGGAACCCGTGAAGCCGGAGCGCCTGCTTCCCGTCCTCCCAGATAATCCGTGCCGTCCCGCCCTCCTTTACTCGGTAGCCTTTCCCGATCGTCATAAACCGCGTGAGCGTACTGAACGGGTTGTACGAGCCGTCCGCGATCCACTGCCGGTAGCCGTCTGTAAAAGCGTCGAGATCCTTTCCCTGTAGCTGGCTGGGCCCTTCCTCCTCCTCTCCGTCCTCCCCAGTAACCTCCTCCTGGATCGGGACGTGCTCGAACAAGTACTCGAGTAGCAGTACGCGGCTGCACCACGCCAGACCTGCTAGTAGTGTCGTGAACTCGCTTGGAGCCCGGAATCCTGCTCGGACTGGGTCGATCGCGAGCACTGTAGTAAAGTGCAGTAGCGGGTTGACGTACGGCCGCACCAGTACCCGCTGCGTCAGCGATACGATACAGAACGTGAAAACGGCCTCGTCTAGATATTCGTTATCGTCGGTCTCCTCGTCTTCGTCGCTATGGTCGCCGCTGTCGCCGCCGCCTACCCGGGAGCTGCTCTCCTTCGTAAAATCGAGAGCCTCCGTGACGGCCTCAAGAGCGGTCCACTACTGATCGGTGAATTAGACCTAGTGCCTCCTCCTCGCCTCTATTCGGCTAAGCCAGAACACCCGTACGCAGTAGCAGAGATAGCGTCGCCAGTAGCTTCGGTACTTCTCCATTGTGTGTACCTCTTGCTTAACGCTAAACGGCTGCGCCTCTGGCCGGTTCGGGTCGCGGCTCGCCAGCCAGCAGAGCGTCTCGACGGGTACCTAGCTGATCCGTCGGCTGCACCGCTCGATTACCCTATCGAAGCTCTGCCCTAGACGTACGAGCGCCGCTTCCAAATCTTCCCTCTCCTTCCGGGCAGTCCAGCTCAGCTTAGCCAGCTCCTTCGTCGTTAAGCCCGGCTCCGCGGTACGGCGCAGCTCGGCCATATCCTTGCCGGCCAGATGCGCCGCCCAGCCCATCTGGCGGACCCAAGGCGACTCGAAATCGACGCCGGCCTCGTAGTCGATAATCCGTGCTCTCTTGGCCTCGTCGGCTGCGACGTTAGCTTCGTACGTCTCTATGTGGGCCTTCCAGTCCGGGCTCGGGTTCTCCGGGGCTGGGGCCGGGGACGGAGCTGCCGGTCTAAGCTCGAGCCTCCTCTGTCGGCCGGGTTGCCCTAGAACCGGCGCGTCTACGACCCAGTACCGTATTAGCTTTCTAGACAACGAGAACGACTGTAGTGCGACCTCTAGCCAGCTGCTCTGGCTGTCGTGTGCCTTGTCTAGCCTGGCCCGTTCTGCGCCCCAGTGCTGTAGCATCCGCTTCCCGTTCGTCGTTAGATAGCGGCACGCCGTACAGCGTAGCCCGGCCTGGATCGTGAGCTGCTGGATCGGCTCGCTGCCGTCCGCCGGGAGCTCTGCTGCGTACGGGTCTTGCAGCCCGCCAGTGCCGGCTACTGTCTCCGCGAGAGCCCGAGCTAGCTCTAGAATCCCCTGTAGCTCGTCCCCTTTAATCTCGTGCGTCTTCCTAAAGTGCTGAGCGATGTTCGGCCCGGGTCGGATCGCGGCCTTGCAGTCGGCGCATATAAGAACGCGCGCCGGCTCGTACAGCCAGATCGCCGCTGCGCCCTTATCGGCTTCGTCCTTCGTACCGTCTGCTGCTCTGCCTGGCATAGCTGTCGTCGTCCTTTCTCTCCGTGTGTACTGTACTGCTGTCTTGCTACTGTCCTTCCTTACTACTAAACTAGCTATACCTACCTATCTCCCCACGCCTCTCTTCTCTAATACCCCTTTTCCTCCCGCCCCCGGTCCCGTCATACGCGTTCCTTTGGCGTCGCGTTTGACTTTCTCCTACCTACCACCCCCCCTGTTAGGTTAAGCCTGGGGTTGGGGGTTGGGGGGGCCATATAAGTGGGTCCGCCGTCCTTAACCCACGGCCCTTTTCGCTGCGGGAGCAAGAGACCGCCCCACAATTCCCCCCCGGCTGCAGCCAATCGCCGCCCGGAGCTGCACACCGCGTCCTCTTGCTCCGCGGGGAATGATGGTCAGGCAGGTTCTCCCGGGAATGATGGTCAGGCTGTTGCCGAGGTGGGAAGCGGGAACTTTTCGTTTATCCCAGATGCTGGGATGATTGTGAGTACTTGGTCGTTCTAATATGAATACTGCTTCATCGGTTCTTGCCCAAGCGTCGGAAATGCTCACAAGAGGTACTGCCAGGGAACCGTCTTTATCCACGCCGTCGCCCACCTCCAAACAACATACGCAACGCGCTGTACTCTAGAGATCACTACCCCTCTCTCCGCCCGGCTACGTACAACGCAAGCCACTGTTATTAACGGGACTATAACGACTGAGGCCAGCGCCTATAACACACCTACGCACAATGTGCTCAAGCTGGACCTGGGCAACCTACAGTACGGGCAGTCCCGAGACATATACCTCGAGTACTATAGTCATACAGGCAGTCCCTTAACGTTGGGCCAGGTTGTCGCCGGGGAGAAGAAGGCTAACCGGAACTTTGACCCGAAAACGGCGGTCCTGAGCACGAGGCTGGAGTACTTGTTCATGAAGAATAAGCTGCGCACCGTGGCGGCGGAGAAGTCACTTGTCCGGCGGCTCCCTCCGGCTCAGGAGAAGCAGGACGCCGGCGAGGGCATGTCCGCTGCGATGGCAGCGTATCACGTGTCCCGCGCCCAGGTCTCCGCGTTCCTCGCGTCGTTCTTCAGACCGCATCCGCACTCCGGGTACACCCTGGCCTTCCAGTCTCGCGATCTGTCCCAGAGGCGCGACGAGCTCACAAAGCTCATCAAGAACCTTCCCGCGCGGCAATACCTCTCCCCCCCCTCGCCCCACTCCTCCACAACGACCACCCGACTTCACCAGTCCCTCCTCGCCGACGCAGAAAGCCAGATCACAATCGCCCTGTCCAGCGAGCAGTACTTCAGCACCTGGTCCATGCCGTACTTTGCCTCTCTCTCCCACGCCCATTCCCGCCAGCAGTGTATTTCATTCAAGGATCCGGGCCTGCAGGGCTACAACGATAATCCCTTCTTCCGCCGCTGCAGGGACGAACTAGACACCGTATTCGAGCGGATCGAGCCACCCGCGCCGTCGCTAGCTGCTCCTCCTAGATACACACTGGGGGGCAGTAGCACGCAGTACAATCACAGCCAGAACAACGATGCTGGCCGGGGACACGGCAGCTACGGCCGCCACGGGACAAGGGCCGCGATAGCAAGTGGCTTCTCTAGGCCTGCCCACATGATAGCCGCCTACTTCACCGGGTCCCACGCTGCACCATCGACGTCCTCGGGCATGCAGACGCCCCCGCCAGCGTACGCCCGGTTTGAAAGCAGCCGGCCAAATATGGAGGCTTATAACAACGTCGACGCGACGTGCTTTGCGGGTTCGACGCTCGTGGGGATCGCGGCCGCTGGCGGTAGTGATTATCACAGTGAGAGGGCAGTGGAGCTACCGATCAGTAAGATCCGCCCGGGTATGGCGGTTGTCACGCCCCTCGGGCCGCGACAAGTGTGGTGGGTACTACAAACGGCGGTACAGGACGCCGCGCTGTATCGCATTAGTGGCGGGAGAGAGGGAGGAGGTTTCGGTGGCGGGAAAGAGGGTTTCCTTGTGACGGCTTGGCATCCGATTTGCATCGACCTATCGCCGTCGGCAGCTTCTCCCTCGACCTCAGGAGGAAGTAATGGCTCAGAGAACGCGGCGAACTGGACATCCCCTGCACAAATATCATCCAAGGACGACATAGTCACGTACACGGGCTACGTGTACTCTCTGATGCTTGAGCCCGACGCGGACCCGATGGCTCACGCTATCCTCGTAAGCGGACAGAAAGTTCCCGTCACAAGGTCTAGCCGTCAGTCTGCAGCGCAGGGTGCGAATGGGGTCTATACGGATAGCATAACACGGGTCTGGGGCGTCATTCTCTGCCACGGCCTCACACCATCTACTCGCAACTCCAAGCACGAGAACAACCACGCAGACGGTTCGTCAGACGCTCAGCAACACGACGCTCGCACCCACGCGTTCTTTGGGGACTACAAGATCGTCGAGAAGGCTCTTCGTAGTCTCGAGGCCGCTGAGAGGGCAACGTCTAGTAGCAGTGATCTTGGCGTAGTGTCGAGCGCTGGGCTGGTAAGGGATGAGCATACCGGTCTTGTCCGTGGGTTTCAGCCGCTTTGATCTGAGGCGGTATGCTACTAAGATCATACGGAGAGTCAGGGTCGAACTCAAATATAGACTTTTATTGTATACATTAGTACTTGCTTTGCGTAGAATTTGGGCATTTAGAGTCCGTGTTACAATTGTGGAATTGAAGTACTGATAAGATAGCTGTTTATAAGGATTTTACTGCCTTTACTAATAGCCCTCGCTACGGGCAATCTCAAAGATATAGAAAACTACTAGTGAAACGGTAATAGGCAGCTAACTGGGTGTGACGACCAACCAACAGGGGACGGTTGTTTGAGCAAAGAGGCACAAACAACCAGGCCGCACGATCGGGCCAAGGACAAGGGCAGATCATGCGGCAGGACCGTCACAGGTTTCTTACGTAATCACGATAAGGATAAAGGGGGCGGGTACGGTACCACCGGTCATGCGTACGGGCGTGACCATCACCTCGCCAAGCATGACGGTCACCACCAGGGAACTGACCGTCACGAAGGAAGTCAAGACCACGCCAAAAGGCGATGAAGGACAAAGGGTTATATAGCTTGGAGGATCTCCTTGACCAGACAGTCACTACCTTTGTACTTCAGCGATCAATCTAAGTATCATTCTCACACATCACTTGAACCAGTCACTCAATTGACGAGAGTGGTATCTCTTCCAAGAGACACGGCAACACCCAGAGAGAACGACATTCGACAGGAAGTGATATTGCGACGGCTCTACCTACCCGCAGAACAGCAACCCACCGAAGCCCGACCAGACGGCTGACCCCGGAGGTCGGATCGTGACACGGAGGTATTGGGCCACATTTGCAGCGCCTATATGCCCTATCCAAGTCTTGTGGCTCTGCGAAGACCTTAATATCGTACAATACGATATTTAATATATTTAGTCTACGATTCGGCCTTAATCGGGTTATTTAGTATTTTCAAGACCTAAGGTAATAGTAGTCTAATAGAGGAACCTAGTAGTATCGGCGTATTAAGCTGGGGCAGGTGAGGAATGATCTGATCATGGGAGGAAATAACCCTAAAACCAAACCAAACCACCAAAAGTGCCCAGGTTGCGGTGGTGTCGTTCCACGGCAGAGTGACCTGACGAGGGGGGCCGAGACAGGTCAGCCTTATTAACAAGAGAGGGGAGCCAACCTCTCCTCGGGGAGTGAGAAACCCCAAGAGGGAGGATTTTTGAGAGGGGAACTTGGTGATCTTCTACAAGACATCACCCTCGAAACGCTTGTTCTTTTATCTCGCAATTGACACATAATCATTCAAGTTCCTCACTGAAGTAAGGAGCACTGCAGGCGCCCTCGGGTCCTGCAGTCTTGCTACCTAGTGCGGAACATGCTGATCATGGCTCTGAGAAGAGGATCTCCTTGTCGCAAAGTGGAAAAATGACAGCTTGAATTATGACTGTGTGTGGGTGATGTCTGCGGAAGGTGTCTATGGAAAAAGAGAAAACGCAGTCTAAGTACATGAACCAGAGTATTGTGGGCCCTGCCTTTGTCAGCCTGGCCGATCCAGCCCGGCCCCATCACACCATCCTGCCAGAAATTGACCTCATACGAAGAGGACAGTATCGTACGATACATAATCGACCTAGATTCGCGATCGTTTCCGCCGCGCTTAAGTGGCGTGCGAGAAATGGCGGATCGACTACTCCGCGAACGCGACGCGGGACGCGTCGGGACGAACTGGGCCTCAACCTTCGTACGACGACGACCAGAGCTCCGTACGCGTTTTAATCGAAGAATCGACCACCAGAGAGTCCTCTGCGAAGATCCGGACGCGTATCGCGCGTGGTTTGAGCTCGTCCGAAACATAATCGCGAAATACGGGATCCACGATGACGACATCTATAACTTCGACGAAACGGGCTTCGCGATGGGCAAGATCTCCGCCGAGACTGTCGTTACGACCTCCGACCGACGCGGGAGGCCAAGAGCCGTACAACAAGGCAATCAGGAATGGGTTACAGTAATCCAGGGTATCGCGTCGTACGGCTATTCGATCCCACCATATATCATCTTCGCGGGGAAGGTCCACCTCGACTCCTGGACCGCGAATAGCCCTCTACCGGCCGACTGGGTAATCGCGCTTTCAGAGAACGGCTGGACGACGAACGAGAGAGGTCTAGAATGGGTAAAACACTTCGATTTCCATACGAAGAGTCGTACGAAGGGCACCCACCGGTTCCTAATCCTCGTACGAGGAGGCTAGAGACACGCGCGCGACGCTGTGGCGTCTGCGGCGAGCCCGGTCACAATGCACGTACGTGTCAGAAGGTTGAGTCTGCCTCTGGAGAAGAGGATTTCGAATAGTTTCAATTGATTTAAGGCGTTGTGGTTGATTTAACTTACACATTATCGTACGAGCACCTGGAAGGTGGCCCGCTTGCTTGTATGGCCCGCTTGCTTGTGGATTACGTTATTTGATCTGCAGCCTCAATGTTTCGAGGGCGCCCAGTTGGGCATTAATGACAGGCCCCAGCGTGTATAATTGCATGTACTGTACACCTTGCACGTCCCAAAACAGCACCTCGTGCGTCCGACAGTCAGGACGGACTCCCCACCTGTGTCGTGCTGGTGTTGGTCGTCATCGTCCCCGGCGACCTGCTGCTAAGCCCAGCTTGCACCGCCGCCTTCTCATGAGTGACACCATACCCGTTATCGTCGTCCATGAAGTCATCGCCCCCCTCTCCCTCCGAATCGCTGTCCGAATCGCCCTTGATGCTCATGTACCGCTCGACCAGCTCGCTGAGCCGCTGGCCTTCCGGATCCTCGGTGATGCTGTGCATGCTCGGCGGCCAGCGGCTGCGCACCTCGCGGATCTGCATGTGGTGCGCGGCGTCTGGCTCGATCGTGATGCTGACCTCCTTGTCGAGCGTGTGCAGCTCGGCCTCGGCCTGCAGCTCCGCCGGCCCCTGCTGGAGGAGCCGCTTGCGCAGCAGGCACAGCGTCGTGCGCGAGAGGTAGCAGCTCTGACCCAGGTCCCAGAGCCCCTTTGCCGCGAGGATCAACGACGAGCGGATTGCGTCGGACCGCGGGCCGTACGGGTTCGCCTGCAGCTTCTGCAGGTTCTCGAACGCCATGAGGCTGAGGGGCTGGATGACGAAGGCGTCGGCGACCTCGAAACCGTGGCGCAGGTAGTACAGGCGGAGCAGGGTCTCGAGTCTCATCAGCGCCGCCTCCCGGCTGAGATACGGGTCGTAACCGTCGGCGAATGGGCCTGCTTGTAGGAATGGGCCGTGTATGTTGATGAGGACGTTCTGGTAATTTATGCTACAAAAATGAGGTGTCAGTGGTGGGCGCCCTCAGCTGGGGAGGGCGAACAGGTCGGGACGGCGGTCGGAGACTCACTGTAGTAAGAGGTGGCTTGGTAACACCGACTTCTTGGCATTGAGCACTCTTGGCAGAGCATTGTACCAGGCCTCGAGGCGGTAGTTGAACATGCTGGCCTGGTGGATCGACAGGTGGCGCGTTGGTGTATGATCGCCATAACACGCAAGCAGGATGTCGTTCGTGATGACTCGGATTGCTGCTCTTGCGTGGAACAGTTGCCCGAAGCTGGCGGGACACAGTCGGTCTCTTGTCGGGTACTTGAGCCACACCTCGCTGTACCAGTCTGCGTCCGTCGTTGGATCTGGGAGTGGGATGTCCGGAGGCTTGATCATGAGCGGAGCATCAAACAAGAGCAGGCAGTGCAAACTACAATGAAAATGTCAGCAACCGAATCAGCACATTGGGACCTCCAGTGGACCTACGTTTGGAACGTAAAGAGACACCACGCTGTGAAATCTCGCGCGTCTTGTTCTCGTTTGCTGTACTGCCTGGATGAAGGCGATCTGTATGCAGGCGAGAACAATCCGAGACTGTGTGCCATGGTCACTGATTGCATTGTGTATGCCCAACCGAGTTTGTCCTGGCAGCACATGTTGTGTATCACGTTGAGAACCGGTCCGGCCTGGATGGTGGTGAGCTTGAGCTTGTGCGCCTCGAGCTCCCACAGCCGCTTGGCTTCGTTCATGAACTGGTAGACCAGGCCCTGGGGGTTCCAATACTCATAGCGCTTTGGGATGGCGTTGTAGCAGATCTGTTGCGTTGGATGGTCAGCACTCAGTCCTGCAAAAGTAGGTCTGAGGAACTCTGCAAACGTACACAACCCATGGCCAAGACGGAATTGACTAGAAGCCGCGAGCAAAACCGATGACGGCCTTCCACCATGTCCTTGAGGAAATAGTCCTTGTGGAAAGCCGGTAGAGACTGGTACTCGTTCATGAAGTAGGCAGCAAGGATCCTGCGCATCAAGGCATCGTCTTTGCTGACGTTGGTCCATTTTGATGGTTCGACGGCATCCAGGAGCGGATCCACGACGGCGGCAGCGTGGAAAGGCTTGAGGTACATGTCGCGGTACGCCTCGAACGCGACGTCGATGGTCTCGAGTGAGTCGTGGGCACCAGAGTTACGCAACGAGCACTCGTAAACCAAGGAGTTGAGGTAAGGGTTGTCGAACTCTGTCACAGTGGCCGGCATCTCCCGCCGGTAAGGAAACTCGTACCGGGTGCGGGACTCGGGAGTGAGCTTGAGCTGCAGCAGGAGATCGCCATCGTTGAAGAGGTGCAGGAGCGTGTCGGCGCCATCTGTCTGCCTGAGGCGGTCGAACAGGGCCCTGGCCTCGGGCAGCGGCAGCGTGGCGAGGAGGTCGTAGACCTTGCGGTGGGAGGACTCCTTCTCGTTGAGCTCCACGCACTTGCGCTTGAGCGCCTGCACGCGGGTCTCACCTTTCGAGGCCGTGTCGTAGACGCAGTCGACGTTGCGAGCCTGGCAGGAGGTGCACTTGGGACGGCCGCCACTACACTGGCGGGGAGGGTGTGATGTCAGCAGGGCGGACGATCCTGCGGGTTTCTCAGACTCGACAACACCGACACCGACACCGACACCGACACCAAAAACACCATCAGCGAGATGGAGGACTCACCCGAGACTTGCGGCGGCGACAGGCGTGGCAGGCCGCGCGCGCGGGGACTCCTGTGCGACGGATCATGCCCTTGAGCATGGGCGTGTCGTGCGCCGGGTCTGGGCTTAGGGCTGGGAGCAGCGGGCGCAGCAGAGGCCGGCCGTGGGCGTCGGCCTGGAAGGCGCCGCCGGTGCTGTTGATGGGCTCCATGACGACGCGAGATGTCATGCACGCTCGCCTGGCAGCAGCGACATGTTTTGAGGGCTCTCTGGGACGGGATCAGAGACGGGCAGGAGGACAGGCAAAGAGGGGGCGGCAGGTGAGCAGTGGCGCTATAAGAGGCAGCTGGCTGGGTCTCTTTTGATGTGGTGGTGCTGGCAGAGGTGGACGGGATCCCGAGCGGCGAGATTGCAGTTGGGCGAGTGAGCAACGAGCATGCATGGCGCGAGCTCAACCTTAATCAATATCGTGGCCGGAGGCGGCTCCGACGGGCGATGTCCAATGCTGGTCGCGGCCTCCTCATCAGTCACTTCCAGGTTCCGAGCCGTCTGCACTCTAGGCCCGGGGGCTGAAGTCCAGGCAGACCAGCGAGCACCTGCAGGTGGAGAGCCCACAGGGAAGCGAGCCCATTGGCTGCCACCGGGCCGGGGGGGCCCTGGCCAGCCTGGCAAGGTCTGGCGAGGCACCGCCTTGTGGCGATAGCGCTGACCTCGGGGGGGGGGGGGGGGGGGGGGGGCAGCGCGGGCAGTCTGAAGGCGCACTCTGGGACACTGGAGCTCAGGCCGGCCTGGACCCGGGCTCCTCATTGGCAGCTGCAACAGCCGCTGCCCAATCTTGCACCGATAGTGCTGTGGGTGTCTTACAAATACAGCTCAGCAGCGAGTGCTGCGCTGCGCTTGGAGATGGCCCCGAGTGGAACTCGTATGGACCCAGCCGGCGCTCAAGCAAGCATCGGGACTGAATTGACCCTGGACTCTCGGAAATATCCCTCCACATGCGGCTCCGCCAACAATCCCATCTGCGATGTGACGGGCCAGCTCAGAGCTCCCGCATCCGCCTCTTCTTGGTTTGGAAAGTACAAGCACAATGTTTGCCACCAGTATGTCCTGTTTGATCGTATGATGAATCGTGTCCTTTGTAACTACATGTGTTGTGCAGCAGGCGAGCGGCAGGCTGCGTCCGACTTGCGTGATGAACAATAGGGCCCACTTCGCCTCAGCAGCACGCCCCGCTCGGTAGATGTGATGTCGCCCGCTGGCCCCTGGTCTCCACCTGGCCATCCGCCATCCATGCCCTGTGCGGCAGCTCCAGCTCATTCGGGCTGCTTGCTCGCGGCACCCTCCTTCTCCATGCCCTCGCAGCCCGTCACCTCGCCCAGCTTCTGCTCGACCTTGCCATAGCCATGTGTCGCGTCCCGCGCCTCACCGGCCGCCTTCATCGTGTCCACCGCGCGCGCCTTGGCCTGCTCGCCAGATGACTTCCATGTGTGGGACCCCGAGATGTCACCAATCGCAGCCTGCAAGGCGCAAGGCAGAAAATTTCAGACTGATCAGCACAACATGTCCACGATAAGAGAGTCATATTCCCTGAGCTGCCAAGGAGGGACTTCGGATGGCGGGCAGCCCTGTTGGGGGGTACAGCCGAGGACAGCTTACCTCTGCGGCACCCTTGACGTACTCGGCGTGGCCGCCGACGAGCGAGGGCTGCTGTGTTGAGTTGTTGCCAGACATGATGATGCTGATGGGGGTGGTGATGTTGGGTTTGTTGTCTTCCTTGCGTGACTTGTGTTGCTGATGAATAAAGTAAGCCGAATTGACATAGATGTCTACTCTTGTATATACCCATCTTAATGGCAAACGATGACCTCGAGATGCTCTCTTACTTGTTGTCATGCACATAGAGTGCCGCCTGAGCACCCTGGAGCTCGTGACGTAATCATGGTTCAGCTCAGCTCCGCCTGACGTCACACTAGGCTCATTGAGCAACAGCTCCCCAACTGCAATAATCATAAACCCGAAGTTGCTGGCATGGCCAGGCTATTAATCACATGAGCACGGCTGGAGACTGGCACCAAGACATCGAACTCGGCATTGGCAACAGCTGGAGTCATCCTGGCTATCTCTTGGCGATGGCCGAGAACTGAAAAGGACAGCCAGATAACCGAGGATAGCCTGGCCAATCTCCGCGCCCAATGCGCATTCGCATGTCAGCCACAACTCATATCGACCGTGTCACCCAGCGAAAGTCTTCGGCACTAGATTGGATCACGATCGAACGCACCGCAGGGTGAAGTCCGAGGCCATAAAGAGTGCGGCATTCGGGTCCTGCTAAATAGGTCTCAGCAACATATCACATCGCCGAGGTTACTGCATTCGTGACCAACGAGTCCTTGTCAATCGCCGCCAATCTCTCTACGACCTCCGATTTTTTAAAATGGCGACTGGTGCGGCAGGAATATACACGACGCAATTTCTTGCGCCGCTGCTCCGTGAGTAACGGCTGTTCTGACAGACACTTACCTTACACCAAAGTCTATGACACCAATGACCACAGACACTGACTCTCCTGCCACAACCAGCCGTCACAGGAGCGTTTGCACTCCCCTTCGCGGGCTACTTCACGTTCCTCAGCCTGCGCGTTGTCCGCCGCAGACTGCACGAGAAGCACTACGTCGGCGACACGTCGCCCACCTCAACCGCGGCCGCGAAGCAGGACACCACCAGCAACAAGCTCGCCAACAACGAGCTCTACACAGACGTCCGGTCGCACCTGAGCTTCATCGAGAACGTGCCCTTTGCGTTGACCGTCGCCGCCATCGCCGAGCTGAACGGCGCGCACCCGACGTACCTCTCGTGCGCGCTGGGCGGCCTGCTCTTCTTCCGCGTCCTGCACGCCGAGCTCGGGCTCAAGGGCGACGATGCCATGGGTAAAGGTCGGCCGATCGGGTACTTTGGCACGATCGGCACGATCGTCGGGCTTGCGGCGTATGCGACGGGCTTGACGAGACAGTTCTGGACGAAGCAGCTGCAGTAGACGAGCTGCAGATGGAGCTCACGATCGCGAGGCCCTTCGGGCAGGGCGATCGGGTTTCGATGTAGAATAGCCTGCGTACTTAGACTTGCGAGCATATGGCGACAGCAGTGAATATAAAGATTTACTCGCACCTAGATCAAGGGGCCTCTTGACACCGTCATTTATGCTGCCATTTCATTCCAAGGCCCCGGTGTTGACTACTCCGTATCTCGACAGAGTTGGACCTATAGCCAGTAGGGAATGTGCGTGATGCTTCGCTGCGCGGGTAGATGATCCGTTCCTGGTGTTTGTGAGACAGCGCTAGCCGCTCAAGCCTGCACCGTCGAAACAAGCCCCCGGGGCTCCGGTTTAGCTGGCTCCTGCCCCTGCAAGGCAGACCCCGGCCTGCGCATGTGCCAGCGCCAGGCGGCCCCGCGGATGTCAAGGATCGCTGTTTCCGCCTCTCCGCGCTCGTGCCTGCCTTGTCACGGCCTGTGCTTTCGACAGCTCGACTGTGACCCTCATCATCGCATCTTCTTCTCTGCCAACTCACACCACTTCTCGAACGCATCAGCCATCTGCGCATGGCCTTGTTTGTGAGGATGTAGCCTCACTTCTGCCAACACTTCCCCAGAACCCTTCTCTAAGACACCCGACCACGCCACAGGCACCGCCTTCCCGTGTGCCGGTATCGCAGCTGCTTCTCCAGACGCTCGTCCGCCGCAGCCATGGCATCACCCTCCAGCTCTCTCCAGTCACCACATTCCGGCCGGTCATCTACGTCGCAACACCGCCATCAGTACGACTTCACCGCCGACTCAATACCCATTGAGACACTCGTGCAGTACCTCCTGGATGCGAAGCGATCGCTGTCCTCCATCGGCCTCGTGCTCCGTGCCAACGAGCTCGTCCACAATGCTCGCGTCGCCCACGAAGAGTCCGTCATCCTGGCGGCACAATCTAGTTTCCTGCGCCACGGCATTAGCGACCAGGTTCGCATACTCCTCCGCATCCGCAAATCCATGATCCGGACCTACGACAGTGGCAAGCGCGAGTTCAAGCTTGTCATCAAATCTCTGGATGCATCCAACTCCCGGCTCGAAGAGACAATGGCCGTCCTCCGCAAGCGCATCGTTGACAAGGCCTTCAGACCCCCTGGTGAGGAACCTCGTGACCTGCTTGACTTTGTGGATGAAGCTCAGGTTGATGCCATGAGGGACGCCCTCAAGGAGAATATTGCAGCACTGCAGGTAGGACCCTCTCCCTCCCGCTCCCGCCGCTGATGCGGTTGCTGACAGAGACGAATGTATGGTAGAGCACACAAACCTCCTTTGATGGCGATCTACTTCGACTCGAGACCGACCTACGAGACCTCAGCAAAGCTCTGGCCCCGATACCCGCGCCCGAGTCACCGTCCGCTTCCGCTGATCAGCAGTCGCTTCTTCATCTGCTCGAGTCGATGGTCAACAACTCCCATGCGATGGCTGAGCTGCTTGCGTCACTCACCAAGCATTTCGACTTCTGTGTCACAGCAGTTCGGACCACCGACGGAGGCGCGGATTTGGCTCGAATAAAAGCTGCTGAAGCGTCAGCGTCGCAAGGCGGCACCGAAGACGTATCAATATCAGGGGTTATTGCCGACCAGGAGAGTCATATGGCAGGCCAATTCGAGAACATGACACACGAGGACAGGGCTCAAATGCTTGAAGTGCTTGTCCAGGATGCCTCGGAGGTAGAGGATGTCTTGCAAGAATTGACTGAGAGAATCCAGGAAATGGAGGCCGAGGCGGCACAGCTCGACGAACAAACGAATCGCGTAAAAGCAACGTATATGGCAACACTGGACGGCTTCAGAGTGCTCGAAGACATCGGCTCTCGCCTCAGCAGCTATGTGGCTGCCGAGACAGAGTTCCGACATCGTTGGGTAGAAGAGCACAACACCATCGAAGACAAGATGGAGGAGATGGGGCAGCTGGAGGCCTTCTACGAAACGTATGCCGGCTCGTATGATGGGCTCATCCTCGAAGTCGAGAGACGCAGAGCCCTGGAGGACAAAGTCCTGTCCATCTGGAAGAAGGCCAAAGACAGTATCGACAAAGTTGTCGCAGAAGATCGACACCAGCGAGAATATTTCCGCCATGAGGTGGCCGAGTACATCCCCACCGATCTCTGGCCTGGCATGGATGCGCCCATGCGAGAATAGAGGCTCGTTCCGGCCACTGGCAACGATTCGCCAACTCCCGAGGCACTGGTTGGAAGCACACCTAGCATCGATCGAGGTCAGATACAAGCTGCTGCCATGAGACTTGGCCGTGGCACGCGATGATTTTTTTCTTTCTTTTTTTTACGTGTTTTGTTTTTAACATTTTCTTCCCGCTTACGAGGTCCATCAACATTGTATTAGGTGTTCGGAGTCTGTCTTGTTTCTCCACATATCTCCACTCTTGAGTACAGCGTGCTCGTCTGCACGCGTTCATGCTGTCTGGTGCTTGGCGCTAGGAGTTTTGGAATGGATGCTTTTTTCATATTTCAGAGCTACGATACTTTCAAGATATTTCCATCATTTCTGCCCAAGCTTCTGCAGTCATACTATTCACTATTTCGCAGCAGCCTTGATCTTTGCGTACGCAGCCTTGACCGGCTCGAGCTCGATCATCATCTTTGCCCACTTGGCCAACAGCGGGTACGGCTGCATGTCGATGCCGGCGTACGCGGTCTGGTGGATCCAGCCCTCGTAGTGCAGGTCGACAGCGGTGACGCCGCCAGGCAAGATGCTGGCGCCGTCCGTCTTGGCGAGCTGCTTCTCGATGAGGCCGAAGTAGTGGTTTACCTGCCCGACGTAGCGGTTCAGGGCGTCCTCGTTCGGCGTGGGGTTGTAGTGTCTGTACCGTCATGTGTCAGCATACCAACTACCCCGAGGTATCAACCTGGGTGGAAACGACCGAGGTGCTCACCTGAACCAGTTCGTTTGCCCCATCATCGGCCCCACGGTCGTCAGGAGCAGGTACTCCCACTTCTCGAAATCCACCCTGTCCTGCTCGGACACCTTACCGCTGCCCGTCTCGCCCTTTGCGTTCCGGGGCCCTAGGACCTTGCCATCGGCGTCGTATACGCGGCGTAGGTAATTCATGCACGCGCCGCTCTCCCAGCTGATCACGGGCTTGCCCCCGTCCACGGTGACGTTGGGATCCTCGAGGGCCGGGACGCGCCCATTCTCGCTGATGGTCGTGAGGAACGTGGTCCCCTTGAGGCCGGTGGTAGGGTCGTCGTTGAAGTCCCAGACCTTGACGGTGTAGGGGAGCGAGAGGAACTCGAGGGCCGAGGCGATCTTGAACGGGTTCGGGCCCCCCGAGTGGGCGTGCAGGGTCAGAGGCTTGAGGTCGGCGCGCTGGGTGGACGGCGACATTGTGGCGGCGATTTGAATGTTGGTGGAGGGTTTGCTGGGCGGTGGTGAATTGTTGGAGGTGCTGTTATCGTGAAAGAGTTGTATGGCGATGCGGTGCAAGCTTGCTGTGTCTTCAGGTGGCTTGCCGTGCGATCTTGTTATGGAAGAGGCGGATGGCTGTGAAAGATGCTGAGACGAATTGCTGCTATTGAGTACCTTAGGTAAAGTACTTTTATAAGATCTTCGGGCATGAGAATCCCATAGTTGATGACACCTCTACTCCATCTCTCCAACTGTTGGAGATGAATTGACTACCCCGGTCTCTCCAACCAGACAAAAAGTGACGACATTTGTAAGCTCATTCTCCCACCTTCTCCACAACTCTGTGGGGGGGCTTGCACTGGTTTGTAAATACTACCTTCGACTCACTGACTTAATTACCGCCGGCTCGTCTCGGGTCCCCTCCTCCAAACACGGCTCCACATATCGTTTCTGAGATATGTGAGGAGGAGTCGATACCCGAGGATCTCTCTACTTTAACTATTGAAAGACGACACAAGAGTGTGCGATTGTCCCTGGCCTTACAGGCTTCGTCGAGGGTTGGAGTTGGAGTTGTCAAAAGCTTGAAACTCACGCTGAGTCATTGTGGATGTGAGAGCCGGGGACTCGGGGTCAATATTTCCCCCGTTTTGGGGTTCACAGAATGTGTTGACAAGTTTTTCCTTGGCGGTTGGATAAGCTGGTCGTGTTATGGTTCACTTTACGTGGATTTCATGAGCTAGATTCTCCTTCCGGCGACCAGGTTATCGAAGACAAGCACGAAAGGTACAGCTCCTTACAGACTCTGTCCTGTTCAGATTGAACTCGCCAAACAACATCCTTAAGGCCACTACCAATCCAACAAGAAATCCCCCATAGCACACCAGTGCCACGTTAGGAGAAGCAGAGAAATACACAGCCTAAGCCTCCTCAACCTCACACGGCACAGACTCCATCACGGTCTGCTACGTCCGCATAGTCTTGTCCGCTACAGGGGATTATTATAGGGACATCCTGAAACCCTGCCTGCAGCTGGGAACTTTCCTATAGGTCTGTAAGCAGGGCGAAGTCAATATACTGCTAAGTGTATGCAAACGACTCTACAAGACTCCAGTAGCCTGTAGCGCTCCTATCCTACCTTACTAGGGGACAAGACCGTCACGTCACTAGAGAGATGGCATGGACGGCGCTCCAGCAGGGCATTGCCATCTCTCTAGTGACGTGACGGTCTTGTCCCCTAGTAAGGTAGGATAGGAGCGCTACAGGCTACTGGAGGAAAAAGAGAAGACCACTGGGCAGTAGCACCGGCTATAAGCTTCCTCACCGGTCGAAGATAGCTACTCGGCTGTAGTTGAGGAGCTAGTACCACCAACACGAGGGTTCGTAAGGTGCACACGTAAGGAATGGGAGAGAATCAATCGAACTGTGAGAGATGTGAATGCTACCTCTATCTTGGTGTTGCCGCATGACCCAGTAGAGTGTCTAGGTACAAAGAAAGCAACTATACGCTCCATATACCTCACTGTGATACTGGGAAGATGTCTCTCGCGGTAAGTCCCCCTTTTGCCCGACGGCAAGTGTCGCTGAGCGGGGCTCTTGGCGAGCCATGTGCAGCTGTACCGCTACCAATGGTTATGGAGTAGTGGCTCTAGGTGTGAGGGGGTCCGCCAAGCTCTTTAGACCATTTCGACGCAAACAAGTTGGAGTGGTTTATTCTTGGTTGCAGAAAACCCGACTTTGTCCTTGTTCGGCTGTAGGACGTTCATTTAAGGTTGGACAGGGGTTAGGGAGCACCACTCCAGATTCGGAATGATGATTAGTCATTCGTCGCGAGATTGTGGAGGCTGTCCCGCAGCCCCCTGTGAAATCTATAGAATTCTAAAAGCGTTACCAGTAAGAAGAGGGAATATCCAAGCGCCAGCAACATTCCAGGCGGATTTTCATCATAACCGCGCCGAGCAAGGTTAACCGCCGACGTCTGTATCAAGAAAGTCTCGAGACCGCCCCACAGCACCAAAAGGCCCGTGCATATTGTGGGGCGAAAGGGAAATGCTCCCCAATCTTGTCCGTTATTGTTGAGGGTACGCTTGCTGTCCGCTCTGGTGCACACTCCCGCCGCCATATACAGCAGCCCGTAGAGGTCGAGCTTCCGCTAGGCTTACACTGTTCCCACCTGCGTTCGCAGATGGTATCCTTGGGCAAGTGGACCTAGTGATCTCAGTGGATTAACCACCAAGACTAAAGAAACCGCACCGCCTACTAGTTCCGCCGGCGTTGCCGCAGGGAGCCAAAAGTGAGGTCATCGCGACCTTTAGCCCCGTTTGAGCAGGAGGGCACAGTGACTCAACTGCACGAAATCTGGGGTTTTAGCAAATGTCTTTGCAGGGATTTAGTAATCGGAAGGACGCGACAAAATGAAGGGAGAATTGAATTAATTTCTGAAGTGAAACGCGAAAAATTGCAAAGTGCTATGTGTGTGCCATGAATCCATGATGCTAATCTCTAAGTCAAAACACTGTGACCGTGCAGTGCGGCCAGGACTGATCAGGTGATTCCAGGTGCCAGAGTACTTAAATCCCTTAAGGATAGGAGGCGCACCTCTTGTACATAGACATCGCTACAGCAGCGACGACTTCACAGGAGAGATCCCTCTTTTGA
Organism: Microdochium trichocladiopsis; assembly: GCF_020744255.1. Classification (NCBI taxonomy): domain Eukaryota; kingdom Fungi; phylum Ascomycota; class Sordariomycetes; order Xylariales; family Microdochiaceae; genus Microdochium; species Microdochium trichocladiopsis. Next base: position 79,616 of record NW_025763561.1, read on the forward strand.
ACAGCTCCTTCAATTCAATTGTTTTTCCCCAAAGATTTTGGATGTACAATGGGAACGCCCTGGTCATCCCATTCCTCACCGTTGCACCCTCCCAACCATGCGGTTGGTGGTGCTGGCTCCCCTCCCCAAATCGCTGCTGTAGCACATTGGTGCGGGTCGGTGATGCCCTCACCACCGGCCTCCCTCCTTTGCGGCAACACCGCAACACCTGCCCGGCAGGTGGTATACAGTTGGTCATAGGGGGTTTTTCTTTATGATCACCTTATTCCACCTTGCCCCAGGACAGTAGGTCTGCTGCCACCTAGTTCGGTCGAGCCATGGCTTGCTTTGCGCGAAAGCCGTGCGTTTGTCTTGCTAGGTCTCGCTAGCCACTATAGCTGGCCTAGATATAGTCTCTAATAAGTGGCCTATAGCGTAATAACCAGATACGGGATAAATCACACTCTCGTCCACTCTAGTCACAGTCCAGTATTAACGGTTCTGTCCGCTGGTCCAGGACTATAGATTAGCTTACTCATAGAGCAGATCGATCCGCGTCTGAGTTACTGCTTGGCTATCCAGGTGCTTTTAGGAAAGGTGCCTAGTTAGCTCGCGATAGCTAATGGTGTAGAACCTGCACTTGCGACAGCTAAAGCCATTATAGACCTAGAGCTCCGGGTAGGGCGCGGAGCTACAGGCTAGTAGGGCAGCGTCTCTAGGGTTTTGTAAGCCGTGCGGATAGTAATCGCGAACATATTCCGTAAGGCCTAGGCGGTCGGCGAGCGGGACATTATACTTATACCAGAGGTGTGCGGTCAGCTAGTCCCCTATTGGGGAGATAGCGTGGCGGCAGTCGGAGCGGCGGCAGATAAGGAGGTTATAAGTGGTATCGACGCAGAGGTGCAGGTAGGCAAAGACACGGTCGGCACGGCTACAAGGCACACCCGGGCCGGGGATCGAGTTAACTTATAAGTTCTGCATAGTAACGGGCATTTTTCTTAGTCGTAGATTAGGCCTGTCGGCGAAAGGAGAGCAGTATAAGTGTAGGGCAAAGACGGGATCACGGTGGGAATGGGAGATTTAGGGATTCGAGGGATTAAGCGAAATTGAGGTCAAACTCAGGAGAGAATAAGGAGGACACAGAGGTAAAGGGGAATTTGTGGAGCATAACATGCTCCAGGTCGAGAATGGGAAGGACACGGAGGCAGGGCACGGACGATTTTCGAAGGTGGGGCGGGTGGAGAGGTAAGGGTTGAGCGCAATTGATGGGTTCCCTGCGATGAATAATGACAGTAGGGTGTCAGGATTTCAGCCGTGTCTTAGAGTTCTAGACTACACCACATCGGGTCTTGTCCGTCACGTCGATGGTGTGGATCATAGGAGGGACATAACTCTACGCACGGTTGGACGCCAAAGGCTGCTTACGGGGACTCCACAGTCCCCAGTCCCCTAGAGACGCTACTGCTATCCTTCCGAGCTCACTAGCTTTAGGGGCAATAACGGTGCAGAAGAGCTTGCCATCACTGGCCACGACGACACGACCGCGGACAGCACCGCGGCGGCCTTATCCTGGTGGGCAGTATTGCGTCCGCCTAACGTAACGACGGCAATAATCGCGACGACGGCGTGCTTGGCGGCCTGCCACGCCTCAATGAGCTCGGGAAACCCGGCGGCGCCAGTGGGCGGCCCTCCGCTCAACGATATCCACGTTAACGTGCTGACCGTCTTTATCAGCATCGCGCTATATAACGTCCTCGAGCTGACAGTATGGATCCTCAGCACCTTCAAGCGCTGGTCCGGCCTCTACTTCTGGAGCCTATGCGTCGCTACCTGGGGCGTCGCCTTCAGCGGCGTCGGTAACCTCCTCTACTACCGCAAGCTCTCGGGCAACGACTATCTCAATGCCACCCTTATCCTCATCGGCTGGGCCACTATGGTTAACGGCCAGTCTGTCGTCCTCTACTCGCGACTCCACCTCGTCCTGCGCGACGGCCGCCGCCTGCGGGCTATCTTCTGGATGATTATTATTAACGCCGTCACTTTGGCTATCCCTATCGTTATACTCGTCTACGGCGTCGTCTCGGACAACCCGGCCCCCTTCCAGCGGCCCTACGAGGTGTACGAAAGGATCCAGCTCACCGTCTTCTTCGTCCAGGAGACCATTATCTCGGCCGTATACGTCTGGGAGACGGTTAAGTTTATACGTATCGGACAGCACACCCGTAATAACGCTAAGCTACGCCGTCTCATGAAGCGGCTCATCTACGTTAATATTGCAATTATCCTTCTGGACATCACTATACTAGCTCTTGAGTTCTCTGATAACTTCTTGCTCCAGACGAGCTTCAAGCCCTTTACCTACAGTATCAAGCTTAAGCTCGAGTTCAGCGTGCTTAGCCAGCTCGTCAGCCTCGCCCAGCGCGGCTCTCGTAACGGCTCCTTCCTGGACCGAGATATTGTCCTCGACTCTCCACTATCACACCCCCGGGGGACTTGCGCGATATAGTCCTACTGTTAGGGTTCCCCTTCGTTCCGCTATGTGTAGCGTCCCGGTAGTCAAGTGTAGCGAAGCAGTCCAGAAAGGAGGTTTTATAAAGCTTATCCATTGTAATATAACGTACCACACGGGTGACCCGCCCACTTTCCCAGTCTTTCCGTACAAGCTATCTTCAATTCCACATTCCTCTACCAAAAATTATGCCACGGCAATCAAACGAAGGCGACATTATTCTAGCGCTAAATGCGCTTCTTTCAGACCCTACATTAAGTGTACAAAAGGCCGCAGAGATCTATCATGTACCTCGTACGACACTACGAGACCGAAGACGCGGTGCATAGCAAAAACGCGATACCCGACCACCCTGCAAGAAATTAACCTCGTACGAAGAAGAGAGCATTGTACGATACGTAATCGACCTAGATTCGCGATCATTTCCACCGCGACTCGGTGGTGTTCGAGAAATGGCGGATCGACTCCTCCGCGCATGCGACGCGCCAAGCGTCGGGACTAATTGGGCCGCAAACTTCGTACGACGACGACCTGAGCTCCGGACGCGTTTTAATCGAAGAATCGACTATCAGAGAGTCCTCTGCGAAGATCCGGACGCGTATCGCGCGTGGTTTTCCCTCGTACGGAACGTAATCGCGAAATACGGGATCCACGATAACGATATCTACAACTTCGACGAGACAGGCTTCGCGATAGGTAAGATCTCCGCCGAAACCGTCGTTACAAACTCCGATCGACGCGGCAAGCTAAGAGCAGTACAGCAAGGGAATCAGGAATAGGTTGCAGTAATCCAGGGTATCGGGTCGTCCGGCAATTCGATCCCGCCGTACATCATCTACGCAGGCAAGGTCCACCTCGACTCCTGGACGTCCGATAGCCCTCTACCGCCCGACTGGGTAATCGCACTCTCTGAAAATGGGTGGACGACGAACGAGCGAGGTCTAGAATGGGCGAAACACTTCGATTTGCATACAAAGAGTCGTACGAAGGGTGCTTTCCGGCTCCTTATCCTCGACGGCCACAAGAGCCACCACTCGGTCGATTTCGAGATGTACTATAAGGACCAGAACATAATTACGCTCTGTATACCTGCTCATTCGTCGCATAAGCTCTAGCCTCTCGATGTTGGGTGCTTTGGACCTCTAAAACGGGCGTACGGGAAAGAAATCGAAGGTCTAATACGGGCGCATATTACCTACGTATCGAAGGAAGACTTCCTCCCAGCCTTCCAGAAGGCGTACAGCGCTGCGATTACGGAAAAGAATATCCAGGCAGGCTTTAGAGCGACTGGCCTAGTACCCTACGATCCGGAATACGTCATTTCACAGCTAGATGCAAAGCCTCATACGCCAACTCCGCCAGGTTCTGCAGGCCTGCCGCCACCCTAGGTCTCGAAGACGCCGAATAACCCGATCGAGGCGGAATCGCAGACCGAATACATCAAGAATCGTATCGTACGACATCAGGGTAGCTCTCCTTCTTCGATAATTGCAAGCTTACAGCAGCTAAACAAAGGAATCTCGATAATGGTGCACGAGTAGACCCTTATGCGCTATGAACTCGTCGAACTTCGAGATGCAAATAACCGCCTTAGCCGCCGTCGCCGTACGAAGAGAAAGCAATTACAGAAAGGAGGGTCCCTTACGATTAAACAGGCAAAGGACTTAAAGGACCAAATAGATGCGACGCAGCAGTTACAGGCAGAAACGAGTCAAAATAGTAGTCGCGCGAGGAGGACAGAGACGCGCGCGCGACGCTGTGGCGTCTGCGGGGAGCCCGGTCATAATGCTCGTACATGTCAGAAAGTTGAGTCTACCTCTGGAGAAGAGGATTCTGAATAGTTTCAATTGATTTGAGGCGTTATGGTTGAATTGACTTATACATTGTCGTACGAGTGCCTTTAAAGTTGGCGGGTCACTTGTGGATTACGTTACAAAAACTTTAATATTATCAAGTCCGCGTGAGCAAGAACAACGATAAAAAGCATAATAATTGACCGCCAGTTACATACCTGAAATTGCATTGTGAGTAGCGAAGAGACATGGTGGGCTGAGAAGCCAATATCGTGTCTGTTGCCGGCAGCGCGCTCAGCCTAAGTTCCTGCGCGAAATCCAATGGTATCAAGCCAATCAAACCCTGCAAACCAAGTGATTGATGGCGCTGCAATCATGCGCAACAGTCGTTCTCGGGGTGGGGTCACCGCACTCAGAACAGACTGTCCAGTCTTTTGTGGTTCCGCGTCTATTTTCCTTCTTGTGCTAACGCCCGAAGAGCACAACGGGCCTTCCACCGCTCGGGTGATGTAGTATGAGTGCCGGCTGCTCCCTGGACCCTTGCAATTCACATGCCTTCATCGTACTGCGTAGGGTTTTTTTTATCCCCTACCTTGCGTTGCATCAATGCCCCCGGCTCGGGCCGCATAGTTATCGGTGTTCAGCATATAGATTACTGTTACGTTTCGTGCAAGTAACGTTCCTGCGCTCGACAGAGCTCAGAATGAGTGATTTCAACAGTGGTAATTGAAAGTTGTCTGTCTAAAAGAAAGGTTCTAAAAAGAGTGACTGCGAGCTCTGAAACTCGGTTTATATGCTCCGGAGGAGCTCTAAATGCTGACTCATCGGTGCCATGCGAGCACCGGTACGTACCTTACCTGCTCAATGTCACACATATGGAAGCTACAATTACGTCGTGGGAGAATCACAACGCTGACACAAGATACTATAGAGGACGTCAATGTTGCGCCTGGTACTTACTGGAACGACAATTTGATGGCCGAACTTTCAATCCCCGTGAATGAGAACGTACCCGAGCCGCAATTTCAGCCAGACGAGACAACAATAACTTTGACCAATTCCAAGCGCGGCGTGCCTGCGTATACAAGACGGTTTCCGAAACTGGGAATAGACTGGGAAGGCGTCGAAAACAAACTGAGATCTTGGAAGGATTTCGAAGGCACAAGCAAGCTTGTGGTTTGCTTCATCTATAAGGAAGGTAAAGAGTCGGCCCAAAAGGGAAAAGCAGGACGTGGTGCGACAAAGAAACACCTTGCGGCCTTGAACAACTTAGTCGCTCAGCAGGAAGCGTCTGGTACTCGCGCCGTGTGGAAAGACGTGTATAGCTTGATGGAGTGCACAAGCGTCAGCTACACGAACCGAGGATTTTCCTGCCTACGGGAGAGCGATCGTCATTGGAAGCTTGACTTGGAAGCTTGACTCGGACGTCATGGATCGGCTTGTCGATCATGCTGAAAAAGGCCGCCCCCTTGAGACCCATGCCGACGTACCACAAGGAATCCGCAAGCTGATTAAGACACGCAAGGTTGAAGAAGACGCTCGTAAGAAGCGGAAGCGGCACGGCCCGGACATGCAGTCCATAAATGTCCGCTTATTCTGCCATGAACATTCTTGTAACCAACATCTGGCTGCTGTTTCTTCTGACCAGGGTCAGCCAGCATTAGCGCTAGACTTCGCGGAGCCGGATGATACGGCACCCATTGTATACGCCCACTGGCTGAGCGCTAGAGTCTCCAATCAGCATTGGCAAGCTGCGACAAAGCTGGCGGGCGAGGTAACCGTGGCTAAAGGATATGATCTTAAATGGCTGCACGCCAATCAGAAGGAGGGGCAAAAAATGCTAGTCGCGAACGGGGTCTTGGAAGGCGTTGCCGCTCGATTGTGAACTGGGTGCAGAAGTGGGCAGATGATATCGCGGTGCAATAAGTGATTTTTCCCTAGAACGAACTCAATCATTTTTCAAGCATGACTTTCTACGTAAATCCCAGCGTTTCGAAAATGACCCTCAGCACTGCTTTGTCTTCCACCCACCATTTTGACACAGGATCTCACATACCCTTCGAAATCTCTCTGAATGAAACTTTGGTGATTCTTACGTTGTGATTTCATATGTGTCTTCACTTCACAAAGAACTCCTCGATGGGATTAGTTCTCGGACTGTATGGTGCAATGAAGTCCCACTTCACAGAGGCGTCCTCACACATCTGTCGAATCTTCTGGGAGTAGTGGGAGGAAACATTATCCATTATGAGGACGGTCTCAGGCTCTGGCCATTTACCACAGTGGCGTAGCAGTTGCTCCACAAAGTCCTCGAAGATGGGCTTGTCCACACTACCATGCAAGAAACGGGACAATACTACACCCTTTTGAGAATATGCCGCGAGGAGCTGCAGCCTGGGTCCGCGCTGAAATCTAGCTCTGTGCACAGGTGTGACCCCCTCCGGAGCCCAGCCCTTTCGCTGAAACATGGTCGGTTTATCAAATCCAGATTCGTCAATAAAGACCAGATGATATGATCGACATCCAAGCTTCTTGAGCCTGTATTGGTAGAAGTGTCGTAGCTCGGGCCTCTGTTGTTCGGCTACACGACGCATTGCCTTCCAAGTCATGTTGCTCTTTCTTAAAGCACGAGTGATGTTGGTCACGGATACATCCTCATTGAAACGTTTACTCAGGAAGTCCACTATGTCATGTCTAGTCATATCAGGTTCGGTTGTGAGCTTGTGGCAAAGTGCCATTAGCATTGAAGGCGTGATCTTCGGATTAGGGCCAGTCCGTTTGCATGCCATTCTCGTGGTTCCATATCGTGCGTAGGTCGTTCGTGCTCGGCTAACGGCGCGCGTAGTACAAGAGATAGCATTAGCTATAGCTTCATTTGTAAAGCTTCGGCGGATCATGGATTCGGCCAGTTCGTGTTGAGAGTCGGAGAGTCGTGGAGCCATTTCCCGCATCGGCCGTACCAACAGCGATATATAGAGGTTGAGAAACCGAGAGAGACGCAGAACTTCGCTTGGGCAGTTTTGATGGGTTGTGGAGCCTGAGTGGGGATCTGTGAGTCATGGTCAAGGGCGCCAAAAATAGCGACTGCTAAGGTTTTCCACGGCAGGGTACTTAATCCTGATCACTCGGCACTGTTCATGGCTCCACTTTCGCTTATTCTCCGACTGGTCACTGGAGACGCTGAACCTGAACCTAGCTGTACAGTGGCGGCTGCCCCCGTCACAATTACTCGCCAGAAATGACTAGCAGCATACCGCGGTAGTGCAAGCCGTTCAAGCATGCTTCTTCATAGCTGCGATTGCAACTGTTTTCCACATGACGACTCAGTATAGCCCAACGTAAGCTGGACAAGCGCGTGGTGCACGGCAGCACATGATAATTCTACCGCACGCCCTCCCGATCTACTAGACATATATTAGACATGATCCTGGTCGGAAACGAAGTCCCTGAATACGGACTTGGATACTGATTGCAATAGTGAAGGCGATAAGATGTCGTTGAGTTGTAGCTATGGATTGCGCGTGCTTGCTGCCCCTAGCCGGCCGACTCCTCGGCTAGTCATGATGCGATACTAGAGCTGCCGGCCCACCTTTATGAAGGAGAGCTAGGTGGCTCACTTGATTTGCCCCACCCCCGCCCCCGCCCCCGCCCCCGCCTCCCTCTCCTCTTCTTCCCTCACATCTCAGCAGAATCTGATTATCAAACAAGCCTCCAACGAGGTGCAGCAAAGCACCATGAACCAACCCGGCACTGCAGTCCCAAGATACCACATCCAGATAGATCAGGGCAAGACCCTTCTGCTGCATAATCCACAACCACTCACTATCCCAACTTTCATTCAGGGCATGGACGGAAGGCTCTACAGAATGGAAGCTGACCAGCTTCAACGACTTGACTCAGCTATTCAAATCTTTATAGCAAGTCCACAACCGCGGCTTTAAGACAGCGGACTCCGCATGTGCGCCTTTCAGGAAATGCTACGTCGCGGCATCCCCCTACCAGAAAACTCTAAGCTTCGGGGAGTCTGATTTTACCTCGCAATTGCTTACGACACAGCAGCATCAACATGCAGTAACAACTATCTAAAGTGGCCAACTCCAGACTTATATACGTCGGATGTCGTCAAATTCTTTGGCGGCAGCTGCTATAGCAATAGCTTAGGATCGGACAGAAATACGTCTTTCTCAAGAATGCGAGAATACAATCTATTTTCTCGACGATCGATCTTCATATGCCTTAACCAAAGCCGGATCGATGTCCTTCTTCTTTACCCAGCTGTTGGCTGACGCTGGCCACCCCCGCCACTAAACCCCTATATACAATAACTCTGCCTCTCTTCCTCCGACCAACAAGCTCTTCTACCGCGTATAGATTAGAACCGGGTTCCAACGGTCCGGCTTCCGTCTGTCAGAGTGGTTCCTCATTTTCCACGAACTCCTCTTGACATTGGGCTTCATCCTTATAGAGAGGAATTTTTGATGCTTGATCAGGAATTGACCTCTGGACTGCCGTGCTCTGAAGACTCTCGTCCTGTGTTCCCGGAAGCTCTTCGCTGGTCTGACTTGGTGATCTGACTTTGATAGGGGCTAGAGAGTGTTGGGTGACTTCGATGAAACGGTATCTCGAAGCTGACAAAGGCATGGTAGAGCATGGGAAGGTTTGACGACTTCTCTTGCCCCTGAAATATTGTTGATCTTCTGCTTCTCTTTTCCTCTTTCCATCGTCGATATCGGAGTGGGTTTAGCTCAATTGACAGCCGTGGGCATCCTCGATATGGAAGAGGAGCTTCTGTAGCGAGGCAAATGGCGGTCTTCCCTGACAGTGCAGATGACTATACTGCGCCGAAGAACCGCTGCTTACCGCAATCTTTCGACTCTGAACGCAACGGCTCAGATGCTTTTTCCATGCGGGAATGTGAATGAATTGATGGAACCGAACCTCGGGCGGCATGTTTTCGTTCCCGAGACAGAATGGACAAAGCCCAGGTGCTGCGAGCACTCCACCGTAGGTGAGGGGGTCGCAGAATTTCGGGATAGTGTCCAAGTCGCCCAAGTGTGCTGAGCAATGTGCCTTCCATTCCGTCTTTCCAAAAATCCACTGATGGCATATGAAGCAAAAAGTCGTCGGGACCGATTGTCGCTCCTTGTAGCAGTTGTGGACATGTTTCAAATCGTAATCTTCTTGGCTTTTGTTGCAGTTGCACTTGTCTGGTTCCAACCCTGGCCGAAATTGGACCTCGCGCGTCTGTGTGCAAAGCGCAATCAAATCCGCAAGGGCGCTTCGTCCGAGTGAGTCGCGCAGCTGAGCGGGCTGGAATAGAGTGTTGGCGAGTCGATCTCTTTCAGGCATGAGATAGCGTATCCGGTCAAAATAGCTCCGGTGGTAACAGAGCTCGGTGTTCGCTTCAGACGGTGTCAAAATTTGCTGCTCTCGTAATTTCCGACACGCTTCGGTCTCGAGTCTTCGTCGCATGCGATATAGTTCCGTTTTTCTCTTTCTCGCCGTATCGTCATTCGCGTCTCCCCGCTGAATTGCTCGCAGCTCGGCCTGAAGCTCTTTGATCGGCTCCGAGTCTTCGAACTCGGCACGACTTTGGGCCGGGAGTGCTTGCAACATAAAAGGGTTGCGGCGAATTGATAGATCCTGGAATAGCTCGAGCACGCTTTTGCGAGAACGGCCTGTGAAGTATGCACCTTGTCCATCTGCCGCAAGTGTTGATGCGTAATGCTTATCGTAGGTGCCGTTGTCCTTCTGCCCGGCATGTTTTCTGCGTTCTGCCTCCGTATGATGTTTTGCTAGTCGAGCATTATAAGCAATTGCTATTTGTGCCTGAAGAAAGTCTCGGTGAAGAAGGTTTCGGCACTTACAAACACGTAGCAAGCTACCGGCCCTGAAGTCATGCGTGCGTGGCGGCTCAGCGTAGCCGGCCCGTATTCCAAGCTCTCTGATACGGCGAGAGATCGGGCCCGCTCGCTCAACACCTTTGCTGAATGCGCTAGGATAGAAGGGTTCGTCCTCTATGCCTTTTCTCCATGGAATGATCGAAATTCTGTCCCCTGAAAAGGGTCTCTTCGCGAAGAGTTTGTCGATCGTTTCATATCCTTCTAGCGCATTCTTTGCTAAAAGGAAAGCAAGATGGAAGAGCATTCCGTTCTGGAAGAGGGGACCAGGAGAGTCTCCCTCGTAAATAACGTGCTGAGGCCTGCAGTTTTTGGATTAGCATCGATCTCAGTAAGGCTTATTAGTGTTCTACCTTTCATTAGGAATATCCGTCATTCCTTTCGCATCACGAACAAGCTTAAAACCAAGCTCTGGCTTCTCCTCTTCGTTGTAGAAAACCACAAACTGAATATCCTGAACTGAAGATCAGTCTGGGTGATAAGTGGGATAATGTCAGTAGACGTCCTACCCTGAAATGCAATCCCCGCTCTGTGCCTGGCCGACAGGTCGACTCGAAATACCCCCATAATCGCAAGCTAATCTGAATCGTTCCAAATGCCTTCCTCGCCCGACGGCCTGAGCCTCACCTGAGCTGTACCCACCCGCGACTGAGCGCAACTGATGAGGACTGAGCTTTGGAATGGCTGACTCATGCATCCATTCATGATTGACCGATCTCGGAGCATACTACTGCACTAGTGCAATTATGATAGCTCATACCAAAGTTTAGCAACAACATTAGCTTGCATATCATAAATCTACTTGTATAAACTTTGTGCACAATCTTTACATACATTTATAAGCCTGTTAGCCAAAAAATAATATAGGTTACTGATTGCTTAGGTGTTACGGTTCAGTCTCTGTTCACTACCGTTTCAACGGGCTTCGGGACCGCTATACCGTTAATTAGGCAGAGCCGGACGTGATGATACTGTGTCCCGGACATCGTGTTCCGTCGTTGGAAGAGGTATCACACTGGCAATTAAATGAGGAAGCTAATAGAGAGAAACGATACTCTAATAAATCGCCAAACTAAAGAGGAAACACAAATTTCTACAGCAATCATCATATACTATAAAAGGCTATCTCTTCTGTCGTACGCCTGAACATGAATAGAAAGTTGCGCTTCGTCAAGTTTGATACTTCTACGGGCTTTGCTACTCGTAGTTGAACCGCGTGGTCGTCGTGCTTTGGCACAGCACAGAACCCCTGAAGAGACATGCGAGTGCGTATACGCCTAATCGCTTGTTGCCAGTCTCACTAGCCCGTTTCTGTTCTTCCTTCTCGATCCACGCGCATCCCTGGTCCTACTACTTACAGCATGTTCGCAAGCTGTTACTCACAGTGAACAACGCGACTGCTCTTTCGCCTCCAAGCTTATCGGTAGCTCCATAATAATCCAGAGGCGCTACCACCCAGAATGTGATCACATCTGATATGCGGAGCCGCATCCACATCTGGGGATGGCCATATATGGAGTCGCACCACGGGAAGCCACATATGGAGCTTGACGTAGAGCCGTGGTTGACGCGGTGCTGGGAGACCAATAGGTGCGCCCATCGGCATGCAAGAAGCTGAGTCGATGACATAGTACAGTAGCGACCGATACGTGTGTCCGCTTTTGACACACTAGTTGATGTTTCCGCACGAACCACCCGGGTGTGGCGCATTTTGGCGTTCACTGTGCAGATTGTTCCACGATAAGTATCCTCCACAAGTGGAGCACTGACAGGGGATTGAACGAGACTTGAGTTCCAATGAACATTCTGAACATCTGTCGCTGTCTGATACAGTATGGCTTTGATTGAATTCCAAAGTAATACATACAGCGACGAACAACCAGATCATTTCCTCTGGGCACTAAAGGCTATTTTTGGATGGCCTCTAGTGTGGACACGCCGCAGTCCATGCAATGTCAAAGCCTGTCTGAACGGTTACTAATCCAAACCATAATTCTGATATACCTGCGGGTGGCCCGAACAAGCAGCTCAACACGCCTGTCGGCAGATGCCAAAACTGGATCCTCGCTTGACCAGAGCCGCTAGGGAAGGGCTGTGCCAGAGCTACAGTACCATTCAGAGACGCCGAGACATGTCCAACTTGATGCTGCTTTTCAATTTCTATTGGCTTGCTGGGCTTGAACCAAAGTGTGATTGACGCGACCTCAACGAAGGCCGCTGATAAGCTGCAGCCGCCCGCAGGCTTGTGCCAAGATTAGCTTCGATGCAAACACTAGGGCGAATTCTACAAAGGCGAGATGAGTACAGCCGCTGACGTGATGGTGCACATCTCTACGTATGCGAGCATAATAATTGTGCGGAAGGAGGCCTCATTGATGGCAGAGGCGGAATCTTCAGAAGTACCTAGACTAATTTGTGACAGGTGATTTCACGGGGTGCCGAAGTATCTTATCGGGGCGCTGCAGGGCGCTACGACTCGAGGTGGCGCTCAAGAAGGGAGGTACTTTAGGTGCTGTGGCTGGTGCCCCAAAATGCTCCGTGGGTCTAATGAATGTGAATCAGCTACAAGCGCGACTGTCGCGTCCCTTGTCGCGGTCCTCGCAAACAATTTAACAAGTACACCCGTGCCACCAACTTCTTCTCAGCTCAGTGCTCGATGCTCTGATGAGCTAATGCCAGCTCGTCAGCCGCTCTGCAAGCATGTCTGCCAACAGCGCCCTCTTCATAGCGAGCACATTGCAAGAAAAGCTCGCCAAAATCGAAAGACAGGATGCCAACCGGACCCCTTATGTAGAACTATCTCCACAACCAGACTTCGAAGCATTGAAGTGTAGCATTTTGTACCAAACTTACTCCGGGGACGAGGTCGATCAACACCGCAGCGCTATCAAAAGTGGTAAATACTGAACAACCGAAACCGACGTATACCTCTCCGAGGTACGAAAGATATTGTCTCAGAGCGAGCGAGATGCACAACAAGCTGCAGAACTAAGCAGGAAGCTGCTCGCGTTCTGGGCGCCGACCCATGTCAGGCACGGTCTGAAATTGAAGACCATGACTACTGGACAATTGAGAGACTCCATCTCCAGAGGCTCTCCAGGCGAAAGTCCATACACAATCCTCGTGCAGCGCCACCAACGACGCAGACAGACGCGGGGCCCCGCAACGTCCAATGAGGTTCGCCGTCGGTCGAAGCGCTTATAGGCGAGACCGGGTCTGAAGCCTGAAACCCCAACATCACGGCCGGCTCCAACTATAATGTGCCTTCCTTCTCAGCTCTTCCAGCCAAGTAAACTAGGTTTTGCGCGATCGAGTCTATTGGCGGACCTAAATATCGGCAAGATTGACACACCAGCAAGGCGAATATCAGCAAACAAGGGCAGCCACAGAACGAATAACGGGCTGGCGTTTCTCAGCTGTACACCGAGTGCCGCCCAAGATCTGCGGCGCAGAGCATACTGCCACGACAGAGCGGCCTTCTATAACTCAACCGTGGGCAGGCATTCTTCAGCGCGAGCGACTTCTGGTCTGTCGATTTCTGACCACCAATCTGGGCCTTCTAGCCACCAGCCTTTCGCAAGCCGCCATGGCCAACAAACTCTAAACGCGCACCCACAGCCCACTCAGCCGCCCACTTACATCGTATGACTCGTGCAGATTCCACATCTCTACGTAGCCGTCATCGACTTGCTTAGCCTGATAGAAGGTGATCTCGAACCACTCAGTGTGCGAGTGACCACATAGCACAGTATCTGTCGCTCCAAATTGAGTTCTGGCCGCATGAGAGCTTCGGCGCAGCGAGAATAGGGAATGACACCCACGTCATGGACAAGAATTGCAATTTCGGCACACTTTGCTCAAGCCTGCAGCGAAGTGAGTGACACCTTTGACATCTTTGGCACGCCATACCCAAATTTCCTATGCCTCGCTCAGAACGCTTAATATAATCACGATCAGTAGTTGGCGCCCAAGGACGAACTCACGAAGCCGTTGATCGCTGAAGTATATAGCTAACGACTATCTGCTTAAGGAAACTATCTGAAACATATACTCCGTCATCCTCTAGCTTTGTGAGCTATGTGTTGCTAGCTTACCGTGAGCCGTCCCTTGGATTACCGTGATCAAAGAGTGAGGCTGACCGGATCACTCCGTGAGCCAGTGATCCTTCTTATCGTGGTTCCCTATCGTTGATGACTCAGCCTCTTGTCCCGCTATGCCTGCCCTTGTCCTTCGCCCGACATGCGGTATTGTTTGTGCTGCCTGTAGCCTAAACAACTTCTCCCCTGTTGGCTGGTCGTCACACCTGCGTCCACCGTCATAGGGGAATAGCAGACTCAGGATTCCATAGTGGTGATCTGCTGGTTTGACCTCGATTGTTGCCCTTCAGCAATAGGTTGTTGGCTCCAAGTGTGGGACAGAAAGCTCTAGAGCGATGGTAGACCCCAAATACGACTTCGATCTCGCGAAATGAATTCATCATGAGAATTATGGCAACGATGTTCAAATCCCGTGGCAGGGAGCTTCCAGAGTCGTTTGACCCGATGGTTATCGCTGAGCTGTTCCGCGAACACGCCACCACAACACGACAGGACACATGTGCTGTGAAGAGCTTGCTGGCAGAGACTGCCTGAGAGCCTGCTGCGACGCCGTCCACGTGACAAGTGAGCATTGGCTGGACCTGACTGCACATGCGTTCGGGCAAGACCCCACATCAGTCAGGTGATGTGGGGTTCTTGGGCGGGGTAGTGAGGAGGGGTTTTGAGCCCTTGAACAATAAGCTGTACTTGCTCGTCAACGGGGAAGAGTCCGTGCTTGTGAAATTTGCTCGAAGGCAGCATGTGGAGAAGGAGCACTCGCTCGCGGAGCCTCGGGTAGCTTTGTGCCGATGAACAGCAAAGAAATCCGGCGACGGGACCACATCCCCCCCCCCCCCCCTCTCAACACGTATAAAGAGGCCCGGATGCAACGTCGTCCTCTGCAGTCCATGTCGATCTCTCCATCCTGGCACGTCCCCGTCTTGTGTCATCTCTGCTCGTCGCCATGTTTCCTCGTCGCATCTTGGGCCTTGCGCTGCTCGCGGTCTCAGCGACCGCCTCGCCCCTCAACCCGCGCCAGGATGCACCAGCAGCGCTCGACTGGGAGTCTCTGGCGGTCCTGACCAAGGCCGCCGATGCCACGGTCCAGTCCATCATCAAGGGCAAGGACGACATCTTTGCGGGCGAGCCGCGCGGAGTCGCTCACGCCGTCCGCCAGCTCATGGCCCCCTTCGTCTGGCCTAACTCGACCTACTACCACGACGAGAGCATCTTGCCATTGGTTGACGAGATGCTCGACGCCCTCGTCCGCTTGCAGTTTGACGACGGCTTGTACTCGGTTGGCAACCGCCACTCGCCTCCCGATACCGGCTTCCTCATCGACGATTACAGCATCCTCGTCCGCATCCTCGAGAAGGACGACCACGCCGGGTCTCAGGGCCGCGCGAATATCATCCGCAAGATGCTCGAGAAGGCAGCACCCGGCATGTGGGGTGGCATTCATACGCCTAACCATCGCTGGAAGCTCTGTGGTGCCCTTGCTCACATTTCCAAGATCACCGGCAACGAGACGCACGTCCGCCGCATCGACCAGTGGCTCGCCGAGAAGATCGACATCGACGCCGACGGCATCTACAGCGAGCGCAGTCCCATCTACTACGGAGCTGTAACCAATCCCGGCCTTATCAGTGTCGCCCACGAGCTCGGTCGCCCAGAGCTGCGCTCCTACGTCCGCCGCAACCTCGAGCTCATCATCGAGCACGCCTCGCATATTGGCGAGATCGAGACGATCATCAGCAGGCGCCAGGACCAGAGACAGTCTCCCGGCGTCAACCTGCCCGATTCGTACCCGCACTTTCGCGAGATGGCCCTCGAGGACAAGAACGGCCGTTTCGCCGCCATGGCCCGCCTGACCGAGAAGCTCGCCCCCTCGAAGCTCGGCGACTACCTCGCCAACCTCATCGAGCGCCCCGAGCTCGCCGCTGTCCTCCCGGCCTCCGAGGAGCCATTTGTTGACTTCGACAAGCACTACAACACGGTCCGCCTCGTCCGGGCTCGCAAGGGCAAGCTCACGACCTCCGTCTTCGGCGGCACCGACTGGTACACGGCCGATGGCGAGCAGTCGCCCTTCTTCAACCGCTTCGGCTCCGGCCTGTCGACTAACCCGACCATCTTCCGCGCCTGGAACGGCGAGGCTGTGCTCGACGCCATCCGCATGCTGCCCAACTTCTTCACCATGGGCCACTTCCGCTCCAGCGGCCTGCAATATGACAAAGAGACAGGCGTCACGAAGCTCGGCAACGTCTTCGAGGTGCCCTACTTCCTGCCCATGGAGCCCGAGCACCTCCAAGCCGACGGCGTCTACGACTTGTCCCGCGCGACTCCCGACGGCCGCTTCTACGCGATGCTCGACTTTGAAAACCGACCCAAGAGCCTGCGTCGCCTCCAGACCGATGTGACCGTCAGCCCCACCACGGCCGGCTACGATCTCGAATTCGAGGTGACTGGCGAGGAGGATGTTGAGGTCATGTTTGAGCTCACCTTCCGCACCAACGGCACCTTCACGAACGGCACCACCACCACCACCACCGGCTCCTCGTACGAAACCGTCGGCGGCAGCGGTGACGCCCTCGTGCCGCTCGCGAAGGACATCCGGTCTGCCGATAACGCTGGCAAGCAGTTCCACCTCGTTAACGGCACTGGCACGTACACATTCGGCAAGGACTCGATCACTTTCGGATCGGGTCTGGGCAAGGGCGTCATCCTCGGTGGCGCCGGCGAGCAGTACTCGTGGATGAACGGCAAGCTCGAGCTTGTAGGCGATCAAGTCTTGATCACAGGCAAGACGCCGCTCAAGTACACCCTGTCTCTGGGATTCCATTGAACTGGGTCTGTTAGAAGATAAAAGCAGTAATGAATAATGATCTGGCAAAAGCCAAATGCACACAATGAGAGAACTGTGTCTAGTCTCGTTTTGTGACTGTCTTGAAATGATCATGTTCTCGGTGCATACGTCTTGAGTGATGCGTGCAGCTACATGATCGCGAAGGACGTCGTTGCTGCAGACTGATTTCAGGTAGACTATGAACACCAGGGCCTGTCTTAGGAACACACCTTACGTGACGAGTTCAGCGGCAGGCTGACCTCTCACTCATGTAATCGGTGAGCCCTTCGCCGCCTTTAACACTCCAATCTTCTGGATCGAGAGCTAGAGGAAGAAGTATTTCTCGGAACCCGCCTGTGGTGAAAACGACTCAATGGCCACGGGCGCTGAGTTGTCGAAACCCGCTGCTTGTTCCAGAGTTCAGGTGCGAATTTCCAGACCTCCCATGAGCCGTCTCATTGTACTCATGTAGAAGCCACCCCACCAAGGGAGATGAAACTATGTACCAAGGTGCGTGCCACCTCATCCAGAAGTTTACACAGGTGCACATATGCATGAAGCTTGCACTATCGTTGTTCACGCTTGCTTCTCCCGCCCGATCTCGTCTTGAATCTCTCTCAAGATATCCATGTATTTAGCTGCACTGTATGCGGTCATGATATGCCACCAGCCGTGCAGCTCCAGAAGCCAAGCCCACGGCAGACCAACACGCGCGCGCAGCGCTCGGAGCTCCCCGCAGAACTCAAGGTCAATGTTCCAAAGGACGTACGCGAGCACAAGGACTGCGAGCGCTTTGCGTCCACCGACCTTCCACTCTTTTCGTTTTGCTTCTGGAAAGGCCGGAGTCCGCAGCCAGAACAGATAGTATCCTCTCGCGATGATGAGAGCCACCAATCCAAGGAAGCAGGCGTAGTGGTAGACGAGTTCTCCCGTATAGACGTAGAAGGCGCCAAATGCGGGGAAGAAGACGGCGAGAGTTGTCTTGACCAGAGTCTCGTAGGACGACGGCGAGGAGGCTGTACTGGAAGCCCTGGAAGGTCCGTTGGTCCACATGGAGTGGAATATCGCCCAGGCAAGGACAAGCATCGCCAGCTCATCCGCGAACTGCATTGTGTGGCGGTTCGTGGAGTGGAAGAGGAAGGACGAGATGCCCAGGACAATGAGCGAGACGGACATGAAGTCGTACCTCGGCGACCAGATGCCCCGGCTGCCGGGCCCGTACATGTACACGAGAGCGTAATAGACTGTGCGCGGGATCAGTGAGCAACCCGCTCGTGATGGGTGCCAGGAGGAGCCGGCTGGGGAAATCTTACTGTATGTCAGGTTTGTGAGCGAGTTCATGAACTCGGCGATGTACCGGGTAATGTCATAGTCCTCTGCACAAAAGCTGTCGTGCCTCGTCAGTCTCGTCATTTTTTGCAGAGAGCGGCACTGAGGACACATACTTGGCAGAGCTCGACGCCGGGGCCCACGTGCCATTGAGATGGTAGTCGTGCGAATTGGCCAGGTTGTGGCGACTTTCTCCGGCCATTGTGGGATGTGAGCAAGAACTGACTTGCACTGCGGACCAAGAGTGGCTTTGTGGTGACAAAGTTGTTGTCGACTGGGAGGTTGGGCTCGTGGCCAACAGGATAACTTGCGTCACATATCGTTATCCCCCCATGCCACTTTCACGTGACGCAAGACGCGCACGGCAGCTTAGGTAAGCGTCATCGTGTCGAGCGCTATCCCCGAGAGTGTCGACCTCGCGTCTGTCCAGCATGTGCGGTCTAGTCGCCGGCAGAGATGGCGCCCTTGCAGGTTATCCCTGTCAGGAGTGCATGACCGGTATACTGTCCCGGCACTCCATGCGACACGTCTTCTGGCGGCACTAAGCACTAGCCAACACAGTCCCCCAGCCGCCCGCGCGCCCATTCCCCCACGCCTCTCCTGCAACGTCGCAAGCCTCAGGCCTGCCTGCCAGCCACTGACCTCGCACTACCCATGAGTGGTGCCAACCTTCGGCCATTGCTGCCGGCTCCCCGAGAGTCCAGCAGTGCCACCACCGATGCCTCCGCCGAGTCAGCCGCAAGCCGCCGCCAGAACTCGGGCGCCTGTGACCGCTGCCGCAGCCGCAAGAGTCGTGTAAGCCTCCTCTTCTTCCTTCCACTCTGCCCTCCTTCCTGCCTGTCCCCCACTGACCATGGCCGCTCCCCTCCAAAGTGCGACAGGAGCCGGCCAAAGTGCAGCCTCTGTGCCAGGCACCAGGTCCATTGCTTCTACAGCGCCGATATCAAGAAGCAGTCCCTCGAGGTCCACAAGCGCCAGGGCGAGCTCCTCCACATAATGCGCACCGCACCCGAGGGCGAGGCTCTCGACATCCTCTTCCGCCTGCGGGCTTTAGGTGATGCCCAGTCCGTTCTCAAGTCCCTCCGCGGCAGTATAAGCTGCCAGTATCAGCCTTCTGCCATCCAGGCCGCCCGTGCCGTCTCCCCACAGACCCTTTCGATGCTCGGGTTCAAGACGTCGACACGCCAGACGATGCCATACCCAGGAAGCATCCATATACAGCAGGACGGATCGCAACCTATGACATCAGCTCGAGGCAGCCTCGGCACTCGGCGATGCAAAACACTCAAGGCTCGTCACAGTACAATTCGGGCCGAAGAAGGAGCAGACCGTCGGGATAGAGGGGTACAGCGGCCATAAGAGTGGATTTGTGGTTCCCGACTGTCATTACCCGTACTTGAGGTGGTGAGAAAGCCCTGTGTATGGTCTATCGGACGTTATGTATATCATGGATGATGCATTTCGTTCGTATAGCGACCACTCTTGAATCTGATGAACATGTCTGGCTGGCCAAGGCGCCAAGGCACAACGTGTTCAAGATTTGTAACATGCTCAGGAGCCCCAGGCTCATCACTTATTACAGGAAGGTGGAACTGTTATGTCTAGTACAAACGCAAGACATGTGTTCTGCCAAAAACCAAGACCGCGCTTCAGTAAGGAGCCAATAGTTTCAGCAAAATGGTTATGATGGGCACGGAAACTCTGCAAGTGAGCCCGGAATGTTGGTCTAATCGCACGTTCTCCATCACTGTGAACAGCAACTTCCCTTGAGGCTAGCCAATCTCTTCCATTAGTCTACTATAGTTTCGGTTTAACGCTCCTTAAGGTCACGACGACGAGAGCCGCAGGCCGCTGGTGAACAAGAACTACAAGCGAGAGCCGGCAAGGCATTTCGCATTCGCGGAGTGCCACGAGACTGGGACGCCGAGAAACTTCAGTCTTTCCTGCGGAAGGAGGAGTTTCGGCCTCAGGACGGTATGGCCGGCCCTGTTGTCCGGTCCTTGGCAGACAAGGTTGGTGGCCGTTCGAGAGTGGGCACGGTGACCTTCCAGCGCGGCCCACCTGCGCCGCAAACAGGCGGGAAATGGGCAATCCCTCTCCCGCCTTCTTCGGCGGCTACCCAGCCATCGCGGTCAAGCCGGCAGCTACATCTCACTCTTGACAACGACTTCCACGGCATCACCACACTATGCTCTCCTCCGTCTGAGGATCATAAGCTAGAGTACGTAGAATCACACACAGTACTAGGACAAGTGAGTTAATGAAAATGTAGCATCCTCGCCATCTCTGGACTTGGCCGCCACGCCTTCGGATCTTTCGAGCAGAGAGGCGGCGAGCATATGTGGCTGCGAGATGCTCTCCCCTATGATTTCACTCTCGAGGGCAACGACCGTCCTATTGCACGGGTCATGACTTACGGCTACAACTCCAGTATTCCCCAGAGCAATAGCATGCAGAACTTGGAAGACCTCGCAGCGTCTTTCCATTCGAGCCTCCTAGCGCTAGCGGGCACATACATCAAGCCGGTTCTTGTCATTGCGCATAGCTTAGGTAACCTAATTATCAAGCAGGTATAGGCTACGATCCGAGTGAGCGTGCCTCACCGCATTTGCTAACGTTCACAGGCCCTCATATCGCTGTCAAGGTCGGAGAGCAGACACGACCAGCTTTTGCTCGGGGCGGTGTATGGGGTCGTCTTCTTTGGCGTGCCACACGATGGCATGGACATCAGCTCGCTCATCCCGATGGTAGGCGACCAACCCAACCGGTTTCTTGTGGAGTCCATCGGACATGTCATCTCGCAGATTCTCAGCACGCAGCGACGAGAGTTTCACGCAGCGCTCGGCGGAAAGAGCGACTCGGAAGTGTTCTGCTTCTACGAGACGCTCCAGTCTCCCACGGTGCAGCAGGTAATCGTGCAGCATGCGTTGGTCGAGATTCGGAGGCTCTCGATTCTTCCCCATGAAGTGTGCTGTGCAGGCTGGAACGTGGCAGCAGACGATTTGTGGACTCGGGCCAGCGCCCTGAAGGCATGTCAGCCGGGCCGCTTGACGCAGTCAGCATTCACGGGAGGGTGAAGTGGAAACCGACTTGCTTTTTATCAGGCCAGCCCGGGCAGGATGTGGCGGCCCTTTTCGAAATTACGTGGCCCCATTCTTTGGTCGACAGCATCGCTGAGGGTCGGTGTGCATGTCATACGATGATCATCCGATGTGCGATACGTCACATTGAAGATAAAAATAGTACAAAACGCTGGGGTTTGAGTCTTGGACACCGTGCTTCCAGCTATGCACCAACTGGTCTAACTGGTGAGGGTAAGACTGGTCGTGGTCAGGCGAAACATGACAGCATCAGGACAGGCAGGGTTGCAACTACAGAGCCGTTGAGTGGCTACTTGTATGAATAGATCGGAACGCTCAACGGGCCTCGACCAGATACCTGGAGCCTCGAGGGAGTTGTCCGCCAGGGCTATCAGTATCGAAGTGTCTCAGTAGCACGGACCCAGGATTTCGGTACGGCCCTCGCGCCCTCAGCGTGACTCTGTCACAAGGCCCACTCGCTTCCTTGGGGGTGTGTGCACTCTCCAGCCGTGTCTCGGCCCACGGTGGCGTGAGGCAAATCCCAAGGACTGGATCGAAGGGATTTCGGCGGTTTTGGCCTCTTCCGAGACCTGGTTCACTTCTCGAAGCAAACCCCGGATTCCCCACCTATGCCCAGCGACGTCACCCTTTTGGATGCTTATCTGTGTGATGATGCGCTGGATCCAGCGCATGTGCAAAGTCTAATCTAACATCACAGACAGCGATACTGGACAGGCAGGAGGAGGTGAGCTTATATATGCCCTTATATTCGGTGCTAAATACGTGTACTCAAGGTTGAAAGGAGAGCCTAGGCTTAGGATAAAGTCCGCCAACCCTTCACAAGACTCCCATGGTGGGATGAGGCGCATGTGCGTTTCTGCGAGGAGAGCTGCTCGGATCCAGCAGCGAATCCCGGGCCGCGGCCCCTTGTATTACCTTGTAGCCAGGGTGAGACCTGGTCACAGTCACGAGGGCCCATGGGGGCCATCAGGCAATGTCTGCAGGCGCTGGGCAGCTGCTCGTTCACTAATCTGCTATGCCGGTTGTGCGCCACTCGGCCATTTCCAGAACTTCCGAATATAGCCTGCTGCAGCTGCGAGGAGTCCAATGTGCATGCATGATGCCTGGGTCACCATGGCTATCTGCCAAAGCGCTCAGGGAGATCGCATGCATGTGTAGATGGCGGCCCGAGCATCTAGTCTCGCGACCGGCCAGGCTGCTGACGTCCACTGGCGCCCGCCCTGACCAGTGGAAAGGCGCGGAATTAAGTGTTCGCGCAGTAACCAAGATTCAGCTGGCTGAGAGGAGCAGGCGTATGCCATCTTCCACCTACACGAACCTTGTGAGACTTGTTGCCGTGAATGTGGAGTCTGCGAAGCACTTATCCGGAAACATGCGACGTCAGTATACACGTGTAGCCACAATAGGCGATAATGCTAGTCTGGGCATTAGCGAGTTGGCTTCTGCGGCACAAAAGGGTCCCGGGACGAGAATGCGATCCAGCAACCAACATGCGAATGTACCCTGGCGGCTCTGCAGTTGACCACCCCAGTCTCACAGAGGCACACAAAGCATGGCTGATCTCCCCATGAGGACCTCCCCTGCTGAGATGACGATGGCAGGCCTGAGTCACTGGAGAGTATGGCCTTGGAGCACCCGTCACGCGCTCTCTGCCCATATGTGGCGCTCGTGGCCTGGTCAGGCTTGCGTCTCGTGTCATGACTACAGTACCCCCGCCATATAGCGGATCGCGATAGTGCGGATCCCGCCATATTGCGGATTGGCCACGCGTCAAAATCAACAAACACACCAAAAATCCGCAAAACCTCGCGTTTTGCGAATCCGCACACCTTCTGAAGCTATCGCCATACATTATCCGCTATAACGATCCAGAATCCGCTGTGTTTTGACCCTCCAGCCGCCCCAAGATGACGCGCCAGGCCATCACTTTAGCGCAGAAAATCGCACTGTGTGAACGCCGCCGCACCCACCCAGACGCGCCAAATCTCGCCCTCAAAACATGGTTCGAAAAGGAGTTCAATCGCCCTATCTCGACATCCTCTGTATCCGACATCCTTGGCAAGCGCTTTGCCTATCTCGAGAAGCCATCGCCATCCCTCCGAATCGATTCCTCGAAGCGTCGTCGACTTGAGACGTGGCCCGAGCTAGAAGAAGCCTTGGTTCTCTGGGTTCAGCGCGCTGAGCTAGAGGTCACAATTACGAGCGATATAATCAGGTACCAGGCTGAGTTATTCTGGAAGCGACTTCCGATGTATAAAGACCTTCCTCCTCCTCAATTCAGCAACGGTTGGCTGTACAAATTCCAGTTGCGGAAGGGCCTCAAATACCGCGAGCAACATGGTGAGACTGGAAGCGTACCTGAAGATGCAGAAATGCAGATGGCAGCAATCCGCGCACTCCTCCGGAATTATCACGATAACGACATTTACAACTGCGACGAGACGGGCCTTCAATGGAAGCGCATTCCCGACAGATCCATTTCCACACGTATCCTCCCCGGCAGGAAGAAGGAAAAGGCTCGGATAACAGCCCATTTCTGTTGCAATGCATCAGCTACAGACCGCTTGCCAGTGTGGTTCATTGGGACTGCAAAAACCCCTCGTTGCTTTACAGCTTCGCACGTCAACATCGCGACCCTCGGCTTGTACTGGCGATCAAACAGGAAGGCCTGGATGGTCGGCCCTCTCTTTGAGGAGTGGTTACGCTGGTTCGACGCAGAATGGCAGGCCGCAAGGTCGTCCTTTTAATGGATAACTTCTCTGCCCATGAATGGGCTGTCAAAAGCATCGCGAAGAGCCCAATCCCGCTTCAAAACACCCTTATTGTTTGGCTGCCTGCCAACTCAACAAGCCGATTTCAACCTCTCGACCAGGGAATTATCAACTGCTGGAAGGCGTATTAGAAGAGGGAATGGGTACGCTATATGGCCAAGGAGTTCGACGCCGGCTGACACCCGTACAACGCTATGAACGTCCTTATGGCAGTTCGATGGGGTGTTTAAGTGTGGTAATTAGACGTCAAAGAAACAACTATCGTCAATTGCTTCAAAAGGGGCTTGAAAAGGGCTGAGGAAGGTGGTGATGGCCAGCACCCTTCTTCCTCTCTTGGAGCAATCGAGAGTGCAGAGGCAGATATAGCACGTGGCATACAGTATATGCACTCCGCCAATTTCATCCACGACGCGATGGATATCAATAACTTCCTCAATCCCGCTGAAGAAGTCGTTGTCGATAGCCTCGAAGACGTCGAGGAACAGATCATTGACTCGTTCATCGAGGAGGATAGCGCCGATGACGATGATAACAATGTGGTGGAGATACCCATGGTCTCCGTTCAGGAGGTTATCACGGCTATCCAGACTCTCCGCCTCTATGGGATGCAGAGTGGCAGCGACAACGACCTGATCCTCCGCCTGGATAAGCAGGAACGACATGTCAAGGCAACAGGAGGCCCTGAACTCGTCCAAAGAGACATCCGGACCTTCTTTACATAGTAAATTGAACTCAAAATAGCCTCATTTTTATAATGCGGATCCCGCCATATAGCGGATTTGAGTGCTGCATCATTTAATCCGCTATATGGCGGGGGTACTGTAGCCCAACGATTCCCTTGGCACGAGTCACAACAGCCAACAATTACCGGGTCGATCAGCCTCACGATCCACTTCTCATCCTCGGAGACATCTCCACTGCTCTGGTGGTTGGTGACGATTGGGGAAAAGCGATTACCCATAGCAAAGCCGCATCCCCCTCTTTCATCATTCCCACGACCTATTGTGTCACTTCTAATCATTTCCGTGCAAGCCCCCCCACGTAGGTACCCAGAGGAACAATCCATGCCCGTGTTGCACACTCCATGCAGGATGCAGGGTAGAACATGGGACATGAGGGGTGGCGTACAGGGGCTGGATCGAACCACGTCCACGGTGCCCCAGCATTGTGTCTGTGTGTTCGCTCATGCAGGCCCTGCCAAATTCCCCGATCCGTCGTCCGCGACAGACCGATCCCGGGGACTGGCATGCGGATACTGCGATCGGGAGGATCAAGATCTCATTGCTCACTCCGTGCGACGTTGTGCAAACCCCCCCGCCCCCCCAACCCCCCCCTTTTTTTTTTTTTCTCTCTCCTTCGCCAGGCCCGGGAGGATCTTGTGATACCGCATGGATTTTATCCAGGCATGCGTTGCACGTACAAGATCAGGCCATCGATTTATACGGTCGTGGCGATGTATTACAGTTTGTTGGCGGCGATATCTGGTGCAGATGGAGTATCCAAACCAACATGTGCCAAGTGAGCCGCACACCGGTGAACCACATACCTGGGCCCAGCACTGGCCATCATACTACGTCATATAGGAGAGATCCGGAAGGTTGTTCCGGGGCAGCTATGATTGGTGGAAGGTCATTCAGCCTGCGAGCCATTTCAATGATTGCATCCAAGTCCAAAGAAAGTGCACAAGCTGAGGAGCCGGGCCTGTCCGCTAAGGTCATATTCCAGGCGTGTACTCTGGTCGTAATCAGAAAGAGTGAAATTGTGAGAGAGCTTCCTAGGATACAAAGAAAAGGAAACGCCTTATAACAAAGAGACAGACAGAATACCAATCCAGAGGCTCACTCCTAGGCAATAACCCAATGCCATGTCCGAAAAAAAAAGGTGAGAGCATTTGTACACCAAACAAGAGGAACGCCCCCAAAAGAAGTCCCATCCTGAAACAATACGCAGTAGTTGAACATGATTGAGATAATAGAATCAGCGCGCCCCTGTCCTTAGCGCCGTGGTATCCCTCTTAGTGCCTGTGTTTCCGGCCGGAGGACGAAGAAGATGAGGCCTTCTCTTTGCGACGAGACTTGCGGCTCCCGCCGTCACCAGCAGAGCTGCCGCTCGTCGTTGCCATGGAGCTTTGGCCATCTGTGGACGAGCCTTCGGGGTCTGCAAAATGAGCTCCTTGTTAGAACTCTCGAGGACAACCGGAACAGATTGCCTCGATATCAAAGACTCTCAACTCACCAAAAGGCACACACGACGAGCAACACCCATGCCCACACGTCCCCGGGAACGCATCAGGAGACCAGCAGCCCGGGATGGCCGCATCCGCATCAGGAAGAGGCCACCCGCCATCCGCCGCCGGCGCGCTGCACCAGCCGAACTCGTTGGGGCCCTGACCGCACTGGCAGCACAACCAGGCGCCGCCGAGCGTCTTGAAGGCGCAGAACTGCAGCGAGCAGTGCTTCCCGACGGACTGCACGGGGTAATAGTTGGGGCTCCGGCAGGGCCCGATCTGGAAGCCCGTCGAAGGGTCGAAGGGCGCCTTGTGGCAGAACATCCACTTGACCGACATGTGCGAGCACGGGTGCATCTTGGGGTGACCGTGACACATTACTGCGAGCTTCTGAACTTCCCGGCCTAATAGCGGGAAGAGAAATGGGGGGCGAAGTGCGGCCTCGTCGCTGGGCTTTTGGGTATCGGAAGCAGGGGTAAAGGGTCGCCGATAAAGGTATGACTGGCACAACCGTTGAGTGGAGAAGACCAGGGGTGTTTCCCTTCGATCCGGTGTTTGTGTGTGTGTGTGCCGATTTTCTGGTCCAGGAAGAGAACTCCGTGAGGTTCTGGTACCTCGTTGGGGATACTGATCCAAGGGAGAAGAAGGAATTGGACGGGTGGCTTCGCAATGCCGTTCTTGTTGTTGCTGCACACCAACACCACGAAGCATGTGGAAAAGTGGTGCTCCGTGAGGTGCCGGGGCTCCTGGACCCTCTCACTGGAATGTGACAGCTATTATACATCCGCGAGATCTTCCGCGGGCGCCCGCATTCGTAGACAAGATCGATGATCCGCCAACCTTGTCATGGAGCCGCAAGATGGGCATCATCCGAAAGACCCATGCTCCTATTTCTCTGAACCCCCCCCCTTCACTGCCGAACATGATGAAGATGTCTGGCCCATTCCCGTCGCTCATCTTCTTGAAGCTGAGGAAGAAGCAAAACGAGCGTTTCGCCCTGCTCCATGGCAGGAGATGTCCTACACCTACGACACTACACCCCCTAAAGATCCGAGTCGACGGTCGGGAGGAGGACGAGAAATGATTCCACATCACGCTGAGCTGTCCAGCTGGTGTCTTACAGACAATGGCACCAAAGCCCAAGGGATCTAGCCCTGCTGTTGTTGCCTGCCCTGGCGCGCGCAGAGAAGAGTGCCAAGGTCCTCAGCCACGGGGGAGGAGGCG
This sequence comes from Microdochium trichocladiopsis, assembly GCF_020744255.1. Lineage (NCBI taxonomy): Eukaryota > Fungi > Ascomycota > Sordariomycetes > Xylariales > Microdochiaceae > Microdochium > Microdochium trichocladiopsis. The sequence goes on from NW_025763561.1 coordinate 107,367, forward strand.
TCCATCGCACGCCATACGACCGGCACAAGTTCTCCGGAGGTGTGCTCGTACTTGGTGTGAGAGTGTGACTGTAAATGTATGCCGAATCGGGCTTGCTGCACGCAACACTCTTGACCCATCGGACCGGGGCTCATCTAGGACTGAGCTGGATCCGACAGCAGCAGCTCGTGTCTCTGTACGGTCCCTTGTTGCCTCGTGTAAGTGGCTCATCGCGCCCGTTTCCCTTGCGGATTGCTGACGTCTCCAGTCCGACCCGGCCTCCGCTGAGCGCCGTGTTGCACTCCGTCCCCGCCTCCTGGTGGGCGATCGTGAGAACAGCGCTTGGAGGGCGGCGATTACCCACTGGTTCGCCATGGTTGAGGAATGGGCTCCCCAGGGCTTCAGTTCCGACCTGGCGTCGGACGCTGACTCTGACGATTCGGACCAGGTCTCCGAACTCTCCTTCTTCATGGCAGAGCTTCCCACTCCTCCCGAGGCTCTTTGAGTGTCACCTCGACACCTCTTCGGCATGGATTCGGCAGGGTTTTTTGGTCATTTGGAAATGGCCACTTCACGGTGTTGCATGGGGGAAGAACAGGACGGTATTCGCTGTCGTTGTGGTGTGGTTTCGGCCATGCCCTCAAGTAGATAGGTAGTCCGAAATGAGAAGTCTGTCTTCCCTGCGCATCAGGTGTGTGCCGTGTCGTGATGTTGCTGTGCTCGTTCCGCCTGTCAACCACGTCCACGTCGGGGCCGTTTCGGTGCCTTTCCGGTGCGCTTCTGGAAATCCCGAATTAACTGCGTGGCATTGGCAGCGTCCTCAATTGGGACCCATTGGTTGTACTCTGCCGGCCAGCCTGCCCACTTGACCAGATATTGCTCGCTGCCCTTGTAGATGCGGTGGTCGAGGATTGATTCCACCTCATATTCCGCATCGTCCTCTTCCAGCTCGGGAATCGGTACCTTCTCGGCACCGTCTCGGCCTGCCCGTGTCTTCCACGGCTCGAGCAGACTGACTGGAAAGACATAGTGTATTCTGTCGAGCTGAGATGGTAGGCTCAGCCGATACGCTGACGTTCCGATGCCGGCAAGGACCCGGAACGGTCCAATGTACTTGGGTGCGAGTTTCGGGCTGACCCCTTTGAGCTTGAGGTTCTTCGTGGAGAGCCCGACAAGGTCGTTCCGCTTGAAGGTCTGTGGCTTGTGCTTCTTGTTGTAGTACTTCGCCTGCGATTCGGTGGCGTATAGCCAGTGTTTCCTGGCCGTTTCGCGTAGCTGTTCGAGTTTCTCAACTCTTTCCTTCGCTCCAAGGACTATCCCCCCTCCGATGGCCTCGTCCTCGAGGTCACCCTGTATGCGTGGGTGGTAGCCCATAAGCATCATAAACGGCGTTGTTTTTGTCGATGCGTTTGTTGCATTGTTGTGTGCAAACTCCGCAACTCGGAGTAGCTGGGGCCAGTTCGTCTGCGATTCGGTACAGTAACACCGCAGGTAAGTCTCAATAGACTGGTTCGCCCTCTCTGTTTGCCCGTCCGTCTGCGGGTGGAACGCTGTTGAGAGGCGCCTCTTGATCTTAAGGTGGGCGCAGAACGCCCCCCAGAACTCGCTCGTGAAGATACTTCCCCGATCCGAAACAATACCGGATGGGGCCCCTTTCGATAGGAAAACGTGGTTGTAGAGCAGCTCTGCTAGCTCGTTGGCCCTGATCGTTGTTGCAACTGGGAAGTAGTGGTTCATCTTTGTGAACCTGTCGACGATTACTAGAATCGAGTCGACCTCCGTACCTTCGAAGTAGGCACTTGGTAGCCCTGTAATAAAGTCCATTGTTAACTCGCTATATGGACGGTGGGGAAGCGGTAGCGATTCGAGCTTGCCGTATGGTCGATGCCTAGGGGCTTTGCTACCCTGGCAGACCTCGCAGGTCGAAACCCACTCGGCGACGTCTTTACCCATGTACTTCCAGTAGTATCCTCTTTGCAAGAGTTCAAGGGTTCTTTTGGCCCCGAAATGTCCCGCTAAGGGGTCGTTGTGGTATCGAACCATCAACTCATCGCGAATGCTTCGCTCCTCTGGGACATATATGCAGTTTTGCCAACGGATCGTGCCGCCTGCGTCCCGTGACCACTTCGGGTCTGCCTCGGTATCTTCTCGATCCAGGCTCTGGTGCACTCTCTTTGCTACAGGGTCTTTGGCCTGTGCCTTGCGGATCAGCTCCTCTAGAGCTGGCGCGGTCGAGTCAGCGTATATGTCTTCTTCGACTGCTGCAACTCGTGCGATCCTCCTTGGAATCGACTGCGGGAGGAGGCCGTTTTGGGCCCGAATCAGGTCGCCCCACTGGCTCTGCAACTCCCTGTCTCTGGTTTGGGAGACACTTGCAACTTGTGCGTAATCTGCCTTAGCATCCTTAACTGTCAACCAGGCAAGCTTTGCTTCTAGGGACGGGATGTACGGCCGTTCTTGTGCCGCTTCGGCCTCGTAAGCCGGTCGTCTCGACGGCGCATCGGCTGGGTTGGACTTCCCTGGTCGATGTTTGATCTGGAAATCGTACGGTGCGAGAAGCATGCACCACCTCGCCTGTCTGCCGTTCAGCTTGGGCTGCCGCATAAAGGCCTGGAGGTTCTGGTGATCTGAGAGAACTTCGACCGTCGTTTCGGTACCTTGTAGGTAGTGCCTCCAGTGCTTGAAGCTGTCGACGATAGCTAGCATCTCCTGGTCAGGGGTGCCGTATCTCGTCTCTTCGTCCTTAAACTTCCTCGAGTAGAACGCAATAGGGTGCCATCGGCCTTCGTCACTTGGTTGGGAGAGGATCCCTGACAGGGCAAACGCAGAGGCGTCGGTTTCCAACCGAATCGCCCTCGAAGGGTCGAAGTGCCGAAGGAGTGGTGCCTCCGTGAACCTTTTGCGAAGGCTACGAAACGCCTCCTCTTCGGTATCGTTTAGGACTACACTCCCTGGCTTCTTCCCGTTGACACTGCCCTTTAGCAGGTCCGTCAGGGGACGTGTAATCCCGGCATAGCCTTGGATAAACCTCCGGTAGAAGTTACAGAAGCCCAGGAACACCTGGATCTCTCTGTAGGTCTTTGGTAGTTCCCATGTCGAAATAGTATCGACTCGGGACTGATCCATTGCCACTCCGTCTCTTGAGAGGATAAAACCCAGGAATTCAACCTGGGACTGGAAGAAGTCGCACTTCGACGCCTTAACGTAGAGCTCGGCTGTACGTAGGCGTTCGAGAACCTGTCGAATATGCGCCGTATGGGTGTCTCGATCCTTCGAGAAGATAAGGATATCGTCTAAATAGACAATACAAAAGTCGTCGACCAGACCCCTTAGAGCAGTATCGATATAGTGCTGAAACGTTGCCGGGGCGTTGGTGAGCCCGAAGGGCATCACTAAATACTCGAAATGGCCGTAGCGAGTTCTGAACGCTGTTTTCCATTCGTCTCCCTCTTTGATCCTAATCCTGTAGTAGGCGTCCTTGACGTCGATCTTGGAGAAGAACTGAGACCCCTGGACACGGTCCATGATCTCCGAAACGAGTGGTAATGCGTACCGATTCTTTACCGTTACGCGGTTGAGTCCCCTGTAGTCGACACAGAGGCGTAGGGTCCCGTCCTTCTTTGGTACGAAGAGGATTGGGGACCCGGCAGGGCTCTTTGAGGGCCTGATCCGACCTAGTTTCAGGTTCTCCTCGATATAATCGCGGAGCGCCTTCAACTCGTTCTGTGCGAGGGGGTATATAGGTCCATACGGTGCCGTTTCGCCCTCGATCAGGTCGATGGAGTGGTCTGTCCCCTTCGTCTGAGGTAGTGTGCTTGCTTTGGCGTGGTCGAAAACGTTCGCGAAGTCATGGAATTCGCTCGGGATAGCCTTCACTTCAAACCGGGGCTCTGCCTCCTCGTCTGGTAGTGGCAAGTCCTCCTCAGCGTGCTCCTTGGTGATAATCGCGTAGACGAACGCTACCTTTTCGGCCTCCTTTCGGAACCGTCTCGCGTTCAAGATCTCGCACTTGGGCGTCTCGATAGCGAACCACCACCGATCCGTGCTGTGATCTTGGACAATTCGGTGCTGCGTGAGAGTCGGCCTAGCAAGGAGCACCGGGCTTCCTCGGGGGTCCGGGTCTCGGTCCACGGCTACGCAGGGTACCTTCAAGGCCCGATAGGTGCCTCTCGAGTCGACTACTTCGAGAGGGACCCAGAAAACGCCATAGGTCTGGCAGGAGAGGTTGCCGATAGCTTGTAGAAAGGGGGCCTGTAGCTTTGCGGGCTGGAAACGGAGCCTATCCGCTAGCTCGCGGCTAACGCAGTCGATCTCTGCGCCTGAGTCGAGATCGGCGTGGGTGTGAATCGCTGTCGATCCGGTTCCGACTCGTACTCGGGTGTAAAATCGGGGAGTAACCCGCATAGGTAAGAGAGGCTCAGCAGGCGCGGGTTCAGCTACTGGGCCGGGGCTTTTCCCCGACTCCTCCCCCTGCTGCTCGTGTGAGACCCTCTCGAGCTGCTTCGGTGCTGTCTTGCCTCCGCAACGGTGGCGTTTCGGCCCTGTATCTTCTTTGGGCAAGCGGGAGATAGATGTTCGTCGCTATCGCAGGTGTAGCAGCGGAGCACCTTACCAGTGACCGAGGAGACACCGTTCTTCCGGGAACCTGCTCCTCGGTTGAAATCGTTCTCTGCCCTCTTCGGTGCCCAGTCGGTACCCTTTCGAGCCCGTTCGGGGCGCCGATAGTCGTCCTTCCGGTAGCGAGTAGCTAGGTTCCTCTCGGGGGATCTCTTCCGCTTGTTTGGGCCCTGAGCGGCCCTCCAAGCTTCCCACTTCGTCTGCGCCCAGGATACGATAAGGGCCCGAGTCGCCTGCTTATCGCCACCGAATCCCGCAAGGTAGTTCCGGAACTCGGGGCGTAGTTTCGTATAAAAGCGCATTACCCGGGTTTGTTCCGATTCCGCGTCGAGTTGGTCCTCCAATGAGTTTAGGTATAAGTCGAACTCTCTTGGGTCCTGAGACTCCCTCTGCGCTGCGTTCTCGAGTGCCTGCGCGATGAGAAACTCCTGGTTTTCGGCACCTTGTAGGATGCTAAGCGTCCAGTCCTCGAATCCGTCCCAGTCTTGGTACGCCTCCTCCTCTTCTTCGGGTGTTGGGAGCTCGCTAACGTATCGCTGCCATCTCGCCCGCGAATCGGCATCCATTCGGTCGAGAGCGTAGAGGATCCGGGCTTCGTTCGTACTAAGGGTCTGCTTAGCCCGCCGGAAGGCAAGGGAGAGGTCGTTCAGCCAGTCCTGACGCTTGCGAAAGGACCAGGTTGTCTCGAAAGTTGGGATGTTCTCGGTCTTCATATCCTTCCCGTGGGTTCGGGATGGAAGCGGTAGCGAAGCGAGGCCGTTTTGCTGTAGGATCGCGTTGAACTGGTCCGAAAGTCCCGCGTCGTCTTGGAGCGTCGCGAGGAGCTCCTGGTACCGGTGACGCTTCTGCTGGAGGCTCTCTAGCGCGGCGATCCTCTCGTCCATCGCTTCGGTCTCGTTGTGGATTCGTATCGCTTCCGTATCGGTACCGACTTGTTGGAGTACGTCGTTTTCGTCTTGGAGGGGTATCGTATTACTCCCTCTTAGCTGCGAGGACCTCTCGTCGAAATTCGGGCGAACCGGGACCTCTTCGGCCCGGTTTCGCGCGCTTCTTCGTCCAGCCATCTCCTACTAGGTAACTTAAGTAGAAGAATTAGAATTGTAAGGGTCACACCATAAGTAGGTAAGTTAGGTAGTCAAGAGTGGCTGGTAGGGGTCGTATTACTGCAAGACTAATTCTTGAAGAAGGGAAGCTCCTCCTTGCCCTCCTTCGCGATCTGGCACCGATGTGGTGCCGTATCGATAACGCCACCGTGCATTGTCCCTTACGCACACTGGCGTGGCACCGTGGGTGTGGCACGGCCGAGGCGGTGCAGCCAGGGTGCCGACAAGGTGCCGATACGCATCCGCACCGTCAAGCCGGCACGGCCTTACAGGACGATTGTGTGGACAAAACGAAAGGCACACACACAACTAGGTCGCAAGATCAGGCCAAGGACAAGGGCGGATCATGCGACAGGGCATGTCACAGGTTTCTTACGTAAGCACGATAAGGATAAGGGACGGGTACGGTACCACCGGTCATGCATGGGCTGCACGACCGTCGAAGGTGCCAAGGCCGACGGTCACGAACGAACCACCATGACCGTCAGAAGGACAAGGCATGACCACAATGAAGGACAAAGGATATATGGACGCGATGGATCTCCTAGTCAGACAGTCATTACCTTTGTACTTCAGCGATCAATCTAAGTATCATTCTCACACATCACTTGAACCAGTCACTCAATTGACGAGAGTGGTATCTCTTCCAAGAGACACGGCAACACCCAGAGAGAACGACATTCGACAGGAAGTGATATTGCGACGGCTCTACCTACCCGCAGGACAGCAACCCACCGAAGCCCGACCGGACGGTTGACCCCGGAGGTCGGATCGTGACACCATGGTCATAGCTGTCCAACGAGTAAAACTGGCGGGAGCGGGGGGGTTGTGGAGAAAGTGGTACCAGTTGCTTGGTTAGAGAGCGCAAGGTTGGAAGTTCTGGATAGCCTGACGGAAGACCTATTCGTGCCATGGCCGAATTGTTTCAAGATATGCAGAGTTCCGAGGACGAATGAGGACGCGAGGGTGTACATCTTCTAGAGTATGACGAGGACATCATCTTCACTATACATACCGTAGCTAATTCTGACCTGTTTGAGTTCGGGAGAGAGCTGGGTGCTACGGATCCAATTCCCAGTCAGGACAAACAATCTCAGATGGGGAGGGGGATAGAAAGGGTAGCAGTCCAAAACCGAAGCAGTCCAGAAGGTCTGGATGATATTCCTGGCATCTATAGTTGCGGCGAGGTTGAACGGCGGGTCAGGTTGGCGCCGCTATTAGGGTCCTGGAGGTGACCCCAAGTAACACGGATTGGGCTTATGAGAGGGGAGAGACGGCGCCCGATAGCCGAGCCTACGAAGGCGGCGGGTCGACGAGGTATGTTGCAAAGGCAAGGTAAGGATTAGGAAGCTTATATTGTATGTTGTGTCAAAGCAGCGCGGGATAGTCTGATTAGGGGTTTGTGTATGTTGAAAAGAAGCAGGTATGGGAGTAGGAATTGCATATGTTGTATTCTGTAAGGAAGAAAGTCTATCTCATGCTGCAGGATCTCACGATGTCTATTTATATGCTTCGTCTGGTGCTTAGTCATCCAGCATCACCTTGAACTTCAGCAGTTCATAGAGTTGTACATAAGGCTTGAAGCCATCGCAATGTTTTACAATAGCATGCACCTAGACATCACTAGTTACCACTCTTTGATTCAATTTGATTTTCGACCTCATTAAAGTCTTACATTTGCGTACCCGTTCTTTCTTATATCTTCTTGAGAATGTTATAAGAGATCCCTAAAACCTCCTCACCTAGATACCTACACGTCCTGTCTTATTACACCCCATACTTGAGTCAACTGCCTGGGGTCTATATGCCCCACTACTGCAGTGTCGACCGGGTAGGTATAGCATTTGAGAAAGCCGCGATGTTGTGCTAGGCCATGAGGCGATCACCTGGAGGCATATTGAGAAGTTGCAAGAAGGCCTGCTAGGTGTGTGAACGTGGCTATCAAAACTAAGAGATGGAAAATCTGATGACTAGCTCCAACAAGGTCGAACCTATATGGAAACCATCTCTCGGGGATCTACAACCAGGACGTCAATGTTGGGTCTTATATAAAGGATCGGAGGCGACGTACCCTTGAGGCATAGACAGCTGCGGCGATGAGATTAAGTGACATCGTACAAGCCAACCACCCAAGGGACAGGTGGTTTACCAGAACGGCCCAGCCTTTGATTTGAAGGCTATGTAACAGTGATGCGAGTGAACCCAAGCCGGATATGCTGTAGACAAGTACACGCCACTTTCTAAAGGCAGAAAAGCCAAAGTTATGGCCAAAGATGAACACCACACTCATGGCAGCTGTGATGATATTCTTGAAACCAAACGGTAATCAGATATGCTCAGACGAACTGCTGATAAGAATAGCATACAATCGAGCTGTAGAATCTCTGCAGGTCCGGGATGCCGGACAGTCCGAAAGAACCATGGGTGCATTAGCACTCCAGACGAGGACCACGATGCCTAAATAATCGAGGCGATTGCAGGACTGGGCCCAGCTGCGACTGTGATTGGACAGTGTGACGGGGCCGGGCTGGATCACCAGGCTGACAAAGGCAGGGGCCCACAGTGCTCTGGTTTATGTACTTAGACTGCGTTTTCTCTTTCCCATAGACACAACCGAAGACACGGCATCGCCGAGTTCCCTCTCTCAAAAATCCTCTCTCAAGGGGCTTTCTGCCTTTTGAGATAGGTTGGCTCCCCTCTCTTATTGATAATTCTGACCTGCCTCGGTGCCCTCAGCAGCACATCCCGCCGTGGAACGACACCACCGCAACCTGGGGACTTTTGGTGGTTTGGTTTGGTTTTGGGGTTGTTTCCTCCCACGATCAGGTCGTTCCTCACTCGCCCCAGTTCAACAGGAAGTGGAAGATGTTCTCAACGTCAGTACAATAATCTCGCCGGAGAAATTGAGCAACGGGCTTACATGGCGGAGCACGCGAAACAAAAGGCCACTCCGAAGCAGTAGTGCGATATCGTAGGATGATGCATATGATGAAGAAAGAATGGGATTGTGGTGAATGCGATACAACCAGACATATGTGAAACGATGTTCACAGTCTCGTTATCCATATACAGAATGCTGCGTAGTGATACGTATAAAGACCCGGAGATTGGCCTACAACAGGATTAGCCATGCATTAGCCAAGTTTTCAAGCGCACGTACCGATATCCAGAGAGTAGGAATTCATTATCCTGTTGCCATGATGGAATCGCATGGTATAACATAAGGCTTTTGGGCGACAGTTGGCCCTGTATATGATCTGCTGTTCTAGTAGGTGACATTATCAATATGTCGGCAGCCAAACTCTGCCGTGATGAAGTGAAAGTTGCAGTATCGTTAAGCAAGAGTAGGTCGATCAAGTTTGGCGACCGATAACATAGCTACTTGGAGCTAAAGGTTCACTTATTATACCCGTTAGTGGAGCATTCATTGTTTGCGACGGTCAACTTGATTGTTTGTCTCTTCGATAAAGTACGACAAGCATTATTCCGGTTATCCACTATATTATTCCACTCCGGATTTCGGTCATACTTAAGAGCCGGGCACTTGGCCATCAAACGGCCGTCCTTCTCTTTCAGGCGATGTTGGTATTTAGTGAGATTATGACGTATATGTTGACCCACCCGCTCACTGGCGCCCTTGAAGATGACTACTTGAACAAGAGCGGCACCCGCGCCGTGAAGAGGGCTGTAAGCTAACTGATTGGAAACGAGCGGCATATGTTCGATTACATGAGCCTGGACTCGGACCAGCGCGAGGGTTAGGTAGCTAAGCACGTGATAAGCAAAACTGTCGAGAGTGTTGCAAGCTCTCTTGCAACTGGCGCAGCAAAGTGGGACCAACCCCGACTCAGCCTCGCAGGCAGTGCGCAGTTTCACAGCACTAGTGCAATTAGCGACACTGGCCACTCTAGCCAAGGCTGCCACTCGTCAAAGGCTGACGGCGGGGGTAACCGGGTCTTCAACTTACCGACTTTTAACTTTCTTGGGCTGTGCAGACGTCCAACTAATGCCTCAATAGTTGAAGAAACGTACCAGCGACTATGATTGGGTCTCTAGGTCCCCGCGTGGGGTGACTGCCTTCATTGGTGCTCTGCCTTGCAATGTTTCATGGAGTCTTCCCGCTTTGCGTTGGCGGTGTTTTAAACAGACTCGACGGTTGGCGCCTTGTTGACATGTATGGGCTGTCTATGGAAGGTTTCGGCCTCAACTTCGGCTGGATTGGATACTTCTGGCCACTCCTCTGATACTTGCGACAAATATGATAAGGCGCACACCAGTTGACGCAATGTAGGTAGCCGCCATGTCTGGGATCCACACTCGGCTGCAGAACATGTAGAGCACGTCTCTACGGATACACACATCCCATGGCCGTGGACTTATCTCGGTTACCGTTTCAAATAGCGTCGTGGAGTGGGGTAAGAAGTGCCTTCATGTTGTCTTATCCTGGTGCCGGCACCTGCGGGCGACTGGCGTGGAAACGATGGCCACTCGCTGGGCGGGGCGCCATGAAGAGAGGAGCGAGAGAGAGGCTGCACGTGATAGATGATTGGAAACCCACCTGTGCGTACGAACCTTAAGAGGCAGGCACGGCCTGGGGAGGACAGCGCGCGGTATGCTGGCGGCCTGGTGGCAGGCCTGAGACATGTCGATCCTCCTCAGGGGCGATATACAATACAACGCGGATTGTGCTAATGCCCGAGTCTGGTAAGAGCGATATTGATGTCGCTTTGTCGCCAGCCCAGCTGACGGACACCAGCCTTAGGGACGTGGCGTCGCCAGGCTCTAGCGGTCTGGTGGCTGCCCCTGCCCAGCCTGACCAGCCGCACGTCACGGACTGGGGGAAAGAGATCAATTCAGGTCTACCACCTCGTCGTCATAAATATATGTCCTTGTTCCTCGCAGTTGCTTGCCTTATGTGGGCTGTGCCCCGCCTCCGCACTATTGTCCAGTCGTGCACCTTGCTAGCTGTTGTGCTAACTGATCATGACGCCACCAAGTATAGGCTTTACGTGCACCATACCAAGCGCATCGTTCACCGAACTAACTTGCACAGTCGCGGTAATCGCCGGCTGACCAGCGCGTCCAACTACGTGCCGCATGACCTAAGTGGACTGCGTGCGGTCCAAGATGAGGAGGATGCCGCCGTAGGTGTGCTCAAGAGATATGACGAGCCCGCAATTCTGGACGAGGTGTGGTTCTCCGCGTCCGGAGCCATCATGGAACCCCACAAAGTACTGCAAATCCATGGTCGCCATCGCGACTTCGACAACTCGGCAGACAAGGTAGCCGCTGTCAATTTCTCCCGCCCTGGCTACCCTTCGAGGTTGATCACTGTCGCCTTTTTTACGACAGGGTCGACCGCCGCAACCGTTGCATTTCGCACAACCTCGTCAAGTGTTGCCATGAACCATGACGACCAACACCACAGGGAAGTCAATAATATGCTTTAAGACCCGTCAGACCTGTCTTTCGCTAGCAAAGCCAACCTGATCAAGAGTCACGTAGTCTATTGTCCTGCTTGCGAGCTCAGCCATGAGAACCCAACTGGCGACTATCAGCCTATCGACCCGGTGAATTGCCCAGATCAACCATTGCCATGGACTTCATCGTCGGCTTGCCTGCACACCACAACACCACCTGGCAATTGATAGGCAAGACCTATTTCGACCATTGCAGCTGCATGCTCACGGTTAGTTGTAACGTGCGCTACGCCGAAGCGTACTCTTCTGATTCCGGGCCACGATCACTATACGACCCAAGACTGGGCCAATGCACTGGCGCGCCAAGTGCTTCGGAAGGACTGGGGTATTCAACGAAATATCATCTCCAACCGTGACCGCAAGTTCGCGTCCTACAACGTTCTTGCTTATCATTAGGTACATGTCCAAGACTATCGGGCAGATCGAAGACGAGAATCTGGTAACATGGTATACAATATCCATGGCAATGGACAGATGGGTCATTCAGTCTCGGTGTCCTGATTATGCAGAAGAGCAATGGAGTTGGCAGGAGCGGCAACGGCAGTGGGCAGCGCTTCCAGCCCTGGTACCGAGGTTCCAGCAATATTATGATGCTGTTGTGCAGAACAAATTTGCTGAAATAAAAGGTGAATTTGAGGAAGAACTCATACGAATAGAAAACCAGCATCAAACAGATAGGGATACGGGAATACAAATGCTCACCACTGAGATCACGACACTTGAAAAGCCCGAAACGACCAAGGATTCACAAAGGACAAATGAGGTCGAGAGTAAATGGTTTTGGGAACCGGGATTGTCCTTGGCGAAAGAAATCGAGACTTGGGAGCACACGACTAAGAAGAGGAAAAGACTACAAGATCAAGTCATCGATAATTATAAACGGGATGGGTGGACATACCAGCAGTTTTTAGTCTGCCTTGTCGCCTATATAAGCCAGCAAGACTTCATGTCCTCAAGGAGTCCCTCACTGTTTGCTCGTTGTCAAATGTGGATGACTGCGATACATCAACCCGTTGTTATGAAAAGCGTCAGGTACGACTATGTATACGACTTTCTCAAAGATATAAATACCCGAGTAACCTACAAGCCCTCTAAGCTACTTAAAATGGAGTGGATCTGGAGTAATGGGAACTACGCTTGGGACGTGAAGGTTCACAGCGATGGGGGGAAATTTCTAGTTAACCCTAATGCTGTTTTGTTCGGGAAGGGAGCAAAACTATATGTAAAGAAGTTCAATGAGGAGGGCGGAACTGTGGGTGAAGCTGTCATTGACCTTCCTCGCAAGGCAACGGTCTATGAGGTCATTTGTCGGATCAACCTTTTTTATGCTAGGGAAAACAAAGCGTCGGGGGGCTTGGACGAAGCAGGTCGCTATTACAGTCCGCATTGGGATCGCCATGGTGTGAGAGTAGGGGGCTTTAGGAAATAAGAGGGCAAGCTGCCTGTGGGGAAACATTGGAAATTGGAGGACTATTAGAAGAACTCAATGGATCAACGACTAGTAAATTGGTAAAGGGAAAAGTCTTCAAGCCAGGGCGAGATTTATCGTAGCAACTCAATAGCCGGCGTCACTACATCAATGCAGACAGAATACAATAGTAATATTTGTAAAGTATGGATTCTCTTGGAAAGACAACAGGCCACATGACCAGTCTCCTTTAGTGATAGACCTACTCACTTATTCCGCCCCAGAATTCAGGCAAATCCTAGGGCTCCATATATATGCAATGTCGACCGTGGACACATCGATGCTTCTCTCGTTCCCTCAAGAGATATGTGATGTTCTACAAATGGTCTGTGCACGTAACAAATCCGTGCAGAAACAGCAATAAACACCTAAAAGCTGGCGCGCGCGGGGCGCCAGCGCTATCTGGGTCGCACTCTGCATAACGGCGACCGCATCCGCCCGACGTCTCCGATCTCCAGTCGACCTGTTCCCAGCTGAGCCAAGTCGCGCCGCACGATGTCTGCGTCGGAATGCAACCACAGTCTCGCAAGCTTTCTGCCCATGTCGGTCTCGATGGCGGAGGGAAGTGGGAAGATAATATTAAGATCACCTTACCTTCGTTATCAGATAATACATAAGCTATTTCGAAGATCTCTTACCTACGGTAACTGGATCCTCGCTCGTCTACCGGCATCACAGTAAGGGAGGTCAGGTCATGGGTAGGTAAGGGAATCGCGTACGGACCAGGAAATCAAGAAATTGGGATCATGGGCCAAAATCACCTTCAGGATAACACTCGGCCTACCAATCTGCTCTATCCTTTCGCCCAAGCGAGCCTTGCTGGCGAAACCACCGAACCTGGCAGGCGGTAAACTCCATCTGGTCGTTGGGTGGTTGTTCTTCCCATAATTAGGTGAGGTACCAGCTGACTCAGCAAAATGACAAGGGAAGTGCAACTGTGCTAGCACAAAGGGAACCCAGCAAGTGCATTGGTCGCGCAACAAAAGTGGCGGCGTTCTTCTGGAGGAAGGTAGTTACTCGACATTATGACGGATTCCAGATGAGAAGTAAAGGAGTATTGAGTAATGTAAACTTCCTGGATCCAGGAAAAATCAGCTGAAGTCCAAGCACACTGCTGACTGGTAAAAGCAGAGCAATAGCGCAAGCCCGAGTCGACATCCTCCACGGACCGGTTTCAGGTGGTGCAGACAAAGCGATTTTGTTCGACCTTGAAGTTGAAACTGGGTACGAGTCTTATAGCGCACCGGGCGAGATCGGTACGTAGGATTATAGCTATTGGGGGTCATGCGAAGATTAGGTAATCGCGAACCGATACCCAGGAACTAACGGGTCGGTTGCAAACCAATTAACAGTCAATCAGAAGCCAAGTGACCACAACAAATATCTATGAAAATCTGGTAATGAAATAAGACGAAGAAGTATTTGTTATCCAGATATTTACCTAGAGTTATTATTGTCATCGGGTCCTCATTGTGTACAGGCCCCAACGATGTTGAAGAAAGTTCCTGGATAGCGGAGATTGCCCGCCGGATAGTTTTCGCATGGTACCGAGCAAAGCAAGCGGGCTAATTCTTTCAACGCCGAGCAATCTTGGATGGCATTTTGCTGTAGTATCATCATTGTGCTCTTGTGAGCTGGAGGGAAATCGGTTGCAGACGTCAGCGAGCTACTCAAGGTCGACAAGGGACAAGTCTGCGACATCTGGTCATCGCTGAGCTTGTCTCGCGAGTACGAAATGGAGGTAAAGGACGGTGCAGTTCTTGCTCACCGGGCAGAGACCTGTTTCCTCCATCAAACCGGAGCTCAAACTGGAAACTCGGAAATCAGGAAATATGTGCTTCGTGCGCTCAATCTTGCTCCACCACAAGAGAAGTGCAATTGGGGTTTTACTGAGCCGTCCATCAAGCTAGAGGACCTAGCTCACGCCGCTCGTCACCTTTCTCGCAAGTACGAAGTCCCGAACTCGGTTTGGGGTGTATTACTGGAGCCATGGTCTATTCCAAGCAGCACGTACCTCACTCTCCGCATGCAAGCGGAACTAGCCTATCATCCCCGGTATGACTTATGCCAAATTAGAGCCGTTGGTTTCTCTATTGGATGCACAAGAACGGATATGTCTCCCAACTCTCAGCAATGAACTGTACCATGTTCAAGGATACAAAAGCCTCGGGGGACTCTACATTCTTCGTCAAGTTTTGGAACAGGTCGCAGGCCAGTGTTGTCTGAAACTCGAGGGAGACGTATCTAATCAATCGACGATGACTCAGCTCTCTGGGCGATGGCCAGCAACATACCTGCTCGCACAAAGCAAGTGTGCAGAGCTCTCCGAGCACAAGAATGATGGCAAGAATACTCGAGCGCTGTCGGACCTCCTCTTCCCTGCTTCGGAGGAAGCAGATGGCGAAACCACGTACAGAGCTTCCTCTCAAAATTCCTCTCTATTCAGGTTTGGGCAATACGATTGTAGAAGAGTCCCAATAAGGAGACGCACCACCGAAACAGGTTTCGTGGTCAACGGGAACAATTATGACAGGAGTAATTCCACCAGCAAAGTCAAGTCTAATAGTGGCGCTATCAGACCGACAAATTGTCGAATCGGGAAGAGGACAGCAGGACACCATTCACTCTCTGATCCCGCGCATCTACAGGAAGTGGAAAGTCGGACTTTGGTAGACAAGTGGATGGAAGAGGAATGGGAGTTGAAGAAAAGGCGATTCAATTAAGGCACGAGGTATCAGGACTGGTTCATTTTACCTCTAGGCTGGTAGGAGTCGTCGATAGATTCTAGGAGTTACTGTTGAACAGCGGCGGAAAGGCAATATTAGCCCACCCCTTATGTATTTCACAATCAGTCGGGGACAATGTTGCACTCCACTTCGCAGCTTCTCTTTATGTGTTATGAGGTAGAATAAGAGGGTTGGTAAGCCGATAATCTTTGTGACATTCCGAGACGGGCATTAGTGCTGCCATGCAGATGGCTCGAATGCGAGTTCAGTATGACCACAAAATATATGACGCTTGTAGAAGAGAGGCACGGTGAGGATCATGTGGGAAGGCGGCAGGCGAGCACTAAGCGATCTCGCCCAGCGCATCGAGGTCCAAGAGTTCCGCGATATGGCGCAGAGGCTACGGTCCGAGCTAGGAGATAGTCCGCTGGTCAGTTGACCCTGCGCGGGCTGACTCCGATCTCACGGCGGCTCCGCGCAGAGTGGTCCGGGGTTCCCGTGCGAGCTCCAGGGAGCTCTTTGCCAGACGGACATTGGCAGCCTCGCAGGTTGACCTAACTGTGTGACCGCCATTGAGGGCCCGCCCCTTAGGAAGTGGAGAAGGAAGAAGTTAATACCGAGGAGAACTCGTACCATACCCGGGTTAGCTGATCGAAGGATGCGTTCGCGCTCTGTATGCTTGCTAGCTCATGATGTGTGCGACCAAACCTCATCGAGGGACCAAGCGTCATCTCCGGTCCGTTCGTATCAGCCACGGCGGCTGCCAGTGCGTTTGTATGGGTGCGGCAGGACGGTGGTGCCGTGTCAGCCACAAGGTGGCTGCTCCAACGATAGTGGGGCCGGTCCGTCCTGGCACAGTTCTCACCCCAAATCTGTTGCCCCTCTCGGCGTCCTCGAGGACGTTCCTTGCATGCGCATCGAAGCCGAGTTGAACCTCTCCAGCGCCGTCCTCAAGGCGCGATAACCGGCTCGTCCTCAACGGCAATTCCTGCGCGCCCCCCTCGAACCAACAGCTGCAACACCAACCAGACCTTGTTGAGTGCGCTCCTGGACACAATACAGAGCACAGCTCCCTCAATGGCCGCACCGACCGCGTCGAGCACCGACAGCCGCAGTACCACGGAAACTTGAAGGGTTCGATCAACATGGACAACAATTCGCCTGGATCCAGTTGCGTCTGTTGGACGCCTTTCCAACATGGAGGATTGCGCCTTCGCCGCCCTCGCCAGCGTCTGGTGCTAGCTGCCGATGCGTACTAATCGCCATCTCATCGCGAACGCCTGCCGCACAGCATCTCCTCGCATCAAGCCCGGACCGAGGCCGACCTGTATGACATGCTACCTTCGCGTGTCCCGGCTCGCCAGGCTCGCGACGCTTCCCTGATGTCCCAGTCCAACACTCAGACAGCACCATCGACCTGCCGCGTCGTCTCCTTTGCGCTCTCGCCGCCCTGATAACTCGTGCAGGTACACCTTCGGCTCCGCCCCCGTCGACGGCCAGGATGGTGGCAAGGACCTCTACAGCCAGGAGGAGTCGCCCGAGGATGACATTTCGGAGGAAAAAGCCGAGGTATAAAGCCGTGTCGGTCCCTTTTCCTGGTTGTGGGAGTTGGGAAAGTGAGCTTAGGCCACCGTCTGGACCCGTGTTACGCTGGAATACTTCATTGTACCCGTAGATAGACTAGGTTTCCCCACAGAGTACGCAGCCCGTCATCGTGCATGATATCTTCCTAATCCGCCTCCAACGCGTCAAGAGTTGTAGTGTTTGTGGCCGTCGCCGTTCCCAGGTTGGGCATGTGTACCCAGCCGCCTTCACGAGAGCAAGCCACCTCCGTCCCCGGCCGTGAGCGTTCCTCGCTGCGAGAATCCTTCCATCGTCGTATTCCCACGCCAAGATGCCTTCCTTGTCCCGTGCCCCGGCACCACCACCTTTTCTGACAGACATCATCATCACACACGCACAATTCAGGCTGTCATCTTTCCTCTTTGCGA
The DNA here is from genome assembly GCF_020744255.1 of Microdochium trichocladiopsis. Classification (NCBI taxonomy): domain Eukaryota; kingdom Fungi; phylum Ascomycota; class Sordariomycetes; order Xylariales; family Microdochiaceae; genus Microdochium; species Microdochium trichocladiopsis. The sequence goes on from NW_025763561.1 coordinate 124,731, forward strand.
CAATGAGATCCTCTCCTCAGAACCTTGATCAGCATGTTCCGCACTAGGTAGCAAGTCTACAGGCCCCGAAGGCTCCTCCATTGCCCCTTACTTTAGTCACTCTGCCGTGGAACGACACCACCGCAACCTGGGAATCTTTGGTGATTTGGTTTGGTTCTGGGGTTGTTTCCTCCCATGATCAGATCATTCCTCACCTGCCCCGGCTCACCACCTTAGCATTTTTCAATCCAGCCTGTTAGACATTAGGTATGACAGGTGTGGCGCCGTGAGCCGGATGATGCATCAATCCAAGTGGACTCACGTTCCAGACTTTCCTCTTTTGAAAGGGACATTTCGTCGATCTCGACATCCAAGAGTAGCACCTCATCACACACTGTTCTGTCTTGGAGCCAGAAGACGCCACCAACTCTCGCTAACAGGGCGCCACGATTACAAAAACAGCTAGGCTTCGGTATTGTCCTCCGCGCGGAGGGACTTGTCACAAGTTCCGTCTCCTCGACGCGCTAGGAGCGGGGAAGGCGGAAAAAAATAAGTTTCGCGGCCAACAGCATCATCCGGGCCAACCCCCTTTTGCCAAAATGAGTCTCGGACATAGGTCCGATATTTTGGGGGCTGATCGATCCCCAAATCCCACACCACAATGTACCCAACCGGATCCAGCGCCGGCCACCACGTCATCAAATTACACAAACGCTTAACGGGCACATGCACCCGGGCGGCGTAAGAGGCTGTGTGTTTTGTCACATGTGCGGGTACTTGTGTGACTCTTGAGTGCAGCTCCTTTGCCTGCACGCATGCGCGCGCTGATGCAATCGGACAGTCCGACGGCATGCATACCAATAAAAACTAAAGCACACGTGTGAAGAGAAGAGGGTGTATGTAAGCCAGAAAAGATAATCAACGGTATAAGAAATAGGATCGGGCGGCATGAGAACCAAGGCTTGGTTGAGGCAATAGTCAGTGGCTGAGTTCGAGGACGTTAGCAATACGAAAGCGGGCAGAAAAAGCAACGAAGGCGCTTGGGGGTTGGCGAGAAATGGGCGAGGAAAATAAAATGCAGGAGGTAGGGGCAGGGGGGTTGGAAGGGAGCAGAGTTCAATGTGGCTTGATCTTGGGACCTTCCCTTGTACATACATACACTGCGCCAGTACTTCTGTGCGAACCCTCTGCTTGTGCTGTGCTCGTACCCCTTCACTTTAGCGTCCTTCCACTGTGCGCATTCGAGCCTTGATATAATTAAGGTAATCTTCAAGCACCAAAACCATCACAAAACATAGCTAATGTTAACCGCATATTTGTTAATATAGCCGCTCGCCCTTGCTGTCTGCCTCCAGGCATTGCAGGTATACTTTCTGCGCAGTCTGTCCTGCTCTGTTTGCGCACCATCATCCCGATATGTCCGAAAACCGACTAGACGAGCGCCACAGCTCACCGGTTGGAGTCTGTCAATTTGGTGGTGGCAAGCCGCACTGGAGGTTATGCGTTCTTCACCCTCTCATGCGCGCAAGTATGACACCCTAATGGAAGTGTTAATTACCACACCACAGGGTCCATGGCATGCGCGGATTTTACCAGGTCCAAAGCGCTCCCACCCAGTTAAAACCATACAGAACTCTGGAACCATCACCAGTCTGGCTATTGTGGCGGCCTTCAACTGCCTTTAATTTAACTGTTCGGGGCGGCTTGCTCGCACCTTTTTCCTGCTCTGCGTGCCTGCCAATTGCCTAGTACAATTGTGGAAATAGTGGCTGTTGGACTTCTAAGAGCACACCACAATGTTCCACAGAACCACAATCAAACCTTTTCCACAACGCTATCAATTACGCAGTCGAAGCTATTGATATTGCGCTCGCGATACCTCTCGCGCGCAGTGTATTTTGTCTTGTCTCCTTCACAGCAGTTCCGACAGATTGATATTTTGCATGCTTGTAGTTGGGGTGTAGGGTTTCTAACATGGATTGTGCTGCTGATCTCGACATGGCTCTCCCCGTGTCTAAATGTAGGTCGGTCCAGACACTTCCAGGGGGAGCCATCCTGGCTAGCGCAGCCACCTTAAGCCCTTCTGTGGGCGCCACGTCCCATCAAGAGGAACTCTGAGAGGTAAAGCTGCGTGACAGAATTGTGACTGAACTGTGGCTCTCCACGAACCCCAGATATTATTAAAAGGCCCTATGCAACGCTACATACTTCCTCCTTATGCTAACAGCAACATTATGTCTGATATTTCGACAGCGGCGACAGTGCAAAGCCTAAAAGGAATCCGGTCTGATAGAAGCCTACATTCCTCCCTTCGAAACCGATCATTATTCGGAACTCTTCAGTTCAAAGCTAGGCTTCAAGTATGGCTACTCAAGTACAAGCACCTTTCTTCGAAACGACCTACGCCACTGTCAGTGTTATCGGGCTCAACAATGTTTTTGTAGGCCTTATAATCGCTGGCATTGTGGGCGAGTTCTCGGTCGTCCTCCTAGTGCCGATTATCACCTCCGCTGCGTGTGCTCTGGGCAATGGTTTAGGTTACTACGCCTGGGGTTCCGACTACCCGGTGGTAAACAGGGCGGTCGCTGCTGCGTTCTCGAACTTCACGTGGATGGTGAGTACGATGTACCGTTGAATGCCCCTCTTCAGAGGCGCATAGACGTCCCTGTCTTTGTCTCAAGCTGGCTATACTACATTCGACTAATGCGGTGGTCTCCTCGTCCTGCTCTAACAGATTCAAGAAGCTGGACTTCCCTTCTACGGCTATGCGATCTTGGCCCCTGTCCTCTGCGGCATCGAGCGTGTAATCTTCTTAACGATCTTCTGGGGGCTTATGGTCGTTATCTTCTTCTTCCGCATTGCAGTACTCGTGCTCGACACGCGCTACGTCGTTATCAACGACCCCTCACCAGACCACCTGGCCCTGCATACAGCCCTCGTTGACCGCCTGCACTTGGCCTACTTCCTGCCCATCGCGATGGCCGAAACCGTGAGCGCCGTGTTCTTGCTGATGAAGTTCAGCAGGACGCTCCGGGCGTCGAAGTTGGGCGGGCTAGGAGGCGGCGGCAGGCTGTACCGCTACCTCATGTGCAGCACCGAGATACGCCTCGCCTCGCTAGCGTTCATCGGCATCGGACGTGCCATAACCTTCTCTTTCCGCGTGGAGGGCTCTTTCCGCGTGGAGGACCCGTATCTGCTAGCCGACCAGGTTGACCGTTTTATGTACATTCTGGGCTGTCTGTTCCCATTCATCATGTTGTACGTCTGCCCCTCTAATTTCGACACTCTAACGTTTTATAAATGGCCCAAACCTGCTAACAGCTGACATCATCCCAATAGCATCGACATCCTCGCCTCGCGCCTGATCTTCGCCGACGAGAATAGCAAGAGAAGCAACAATATCGACAGCGTCCCGTCAGAAGACTATACCGCCAGTAGGCTGCAACATTCAGCAGGCAAGCGCTACGACGACATCGACGGTTTTGCTACACCGCACGTCGAGCGCAGTGTCGTTGTTACGAACATGGCCAGCAGGCGGCCAAGCGCAGGACAAACTGTTGGGTCAGGCAGCCCGGACACATGCATGACGGCCTGAGGCAACAACCACCAGCAACAACCACCAGCTACAACACCAACCACACGATCACTGGGCGATCACCCCCGTGGAGTGATCAGTCCGGGATCGCGTCATGACACGACCATGATACAAACACGATCAGACCGCGAGCACCAGACGATCAGGGCATCAATGAGGGAAGGACATTCGTTATATAAACCTCGATAGTTTCCTCGTCATAGTCGTACCTTACCTCAGTGATCAATCTAACCATCTATCTTACCCATAGGTGAAGCACTACGCTTTAACGACTCTTATGAATATCAGTTGAACCGCCACGCCAGCAGCTCAACGCACAGCACACCCGCCGACCCATCGACAAGACAGAACGTTAGTCCGCAAGCGTCACTGACCCTGTTAGCACAAACCGCACTGAAGGCTTGTCTAGCAAAACCTGCTTGGGAGCATTCGTCACAGTTGTGTCCGGTGGGAAAGAATAGCTAAATAACTGACTTGTCTCTGGTCTACTATTCCTTAAGGCTAGTATGAAATACCTAGCAGGGGAATGGGGGGTCTCTGCCTAGTCGTCGAAATTATCATGATAGTTATCAGATTTCTGCTAACGTTATACTGTTGCCTTTCGTGGCACTAGTGTGTACCAGCCCGTCCTAATAGATGGGGTGTTTTGTATCTTCGGGCAGTTAAATTTGTCTGTATGTTTGGCACAGACTACCAGGCTTCACAATACGAGCAGCTTCGCGAACTCCTCCGAATACCGTAAGGATGTGGACAGAGTCCTCAGGGATGAATTGGGCGTTATGTACGTCGGGCTCCCTCGATTCCACGAGACATTTTTCGGGCGGGTGGCAGATCTCACGACAGCATCCGAGGCTGTCTTCAAGAAGTGCATGGAGGGCGGCGAACCACTCTTCAGTAATGGGTGGAGCGGATGGCCAAAAGATGCAAACCAGGACGATGTATTGAGCTGGTTTGCAGAGCTGAGCGAGAAGCTGGCGACGCTTGCAGAAGATTACAAGTCTATCCCGACACATCGACGAAGGCCACTAGCACAGCCCAACAAGCCAATCCAGGGCTCCACCGCGGAACGCAAGTTGGACGTCGGCTTCGTGGACAACCCAAAGGCCGGGAAGGACTCACGATGCCACTGGTCACAAATCCTGGTACCAGGCGAGCTAAAAAGCAACCCAGCCGCCGACACGGCGGCGAAGGCGTGGCTAGACCTTGGCACGTACGCGAGGGAAGTCCTCGCCGCTCAAGACATTCGTCGCTTTGTTTTGGGCTTCACCATCTGCGGATCTTTCATGAGGATATGGGAGTTTGATCGGCTTGGGGGCCTCGCATCCGAGCGGTTCGACATCAACGAAGATGGGCTGCGGTTTGTGTCTACGGTCCTCGGGTTTCTCTGGATGAATGAAGAGGAGCTCGGCTTCGATCCAACATTTACAGCGGCCAACGGCCAGCGGTTCATCGAGATCGAGCGGAACGGCTCGAAGGAACGCCTCATCATTGACGAGGTGATGCAACGTGCACGTTGCGTTGCCGGTCGGGCTACGACATGCTGGAAAGCTCATCGCGAAGGGCAGCCACAGATACCGCTCGTCATCAAAGATTCATGGCAGTATCCGGAACGCGGTGAGGAAGGCGCATTATTGCGCGAGGTGACCAGCAAAGGCGTCATCAACATCGCCAGACACTATTACCACGAAACGGTTCAGATATATGGAACGGATGACGACGTCCGAAACAACGTCCGAGGAGGACTAGACGTCACCAGTGCCACGAACTACCGGCCGGAACGATCAGCCCCCCCGTCGAGTACGATGGCCTCAGTTTCGCGAAAAGGCCGCAGCAGCAGTGTAGCTGCTGGCAAGAAACGATCGTCCAGTCAAGCCGGCGCCTCTCTGCCACACAGCAAGCGGTCTTGCTCGACATCTCAAGCCAGCGGCAATCTGTCAAATCGGGTGCATCGTCGTGTCATTCTTCGCGACTATGGAACTCCTATCTACAAGGCCAGCTCCCGAACGTCTCTGCTTGCCGCGCTTGACGGCTGCATTGAAGGGCATGAATCCCTACGCAAGGCCGGCATCCTGCACAGAGACATCTCTATCAATAACCTCTTGATCAACGAGGACGTCAATAATCCCTCCTGGCCTTCCCTTTTGATTGACCTGGATCTCGCCATCAAAGAGCCACGAGAGGGCGCTTCGGGAGCCAAGGGGAAGACTGGCACGAGGGCATTCATGGCAATCGGGGCGCTTCTAGGCGAGCAGCATTCCTTCATGCACGATCTCGAGTCATTCTTTTGGGTGTTGTTCTGGATATGCATCCATTGTAAAGGGCCGGACGAGCACAGGGTCGTCGCACGGTTCGACAAGTGGAATTACATCGACACAGAGGAGTTGGCGGAGCAGAAGAAAGGGCAAGTATCTCATGAGGGGGACTTCATCAGGACCGCTAAGGAGAATTTTACTCCTTATTATCAACCATTGATACCTTGGGTCAACCGGTTACGGAAAGCTGTATTTCCAAATGGTGGGTGGTGGGAGAGAGAGGACGGAGGGCTATATATTCGGATGCGGCAGATCCTTCAGGAAGCCCAAAAGGATCCGACTACCTAAGCAAGAGCCAGGCAACCTAGTATTTGTGTAACTACCTTGCTTTATTGTCTGCTCGTTTCAGCCGATCCCCTATAACATAGAGATACCATTCTGTCCCTTCAGCATCCAAATCAAAGGCGAGCCGCACCATCTCGTGGACGAGGCCTGCATCTGCCATTGGCAAGCGGCCAAGTTTTGTGAAGCAAGCATATATCCTCGATGCAGGGCTGTTTAACACCTCGGCGAATGAGCTTCCGAGGGATCGCCCTGTCTTCCCCTGTTCTACCTCGGCGTCTCGAAACTTCTTGGTGTATAACCTTCGAGCAAACTCTTGCCGCGACACGTTCCCATGCGCAGGGTGATTGGGATTCTGAAGGATGCCTTGGATCTCCGTGTCCGACTCCAGTAGCAGAAATGGCATTGGGTAGTGATTGACCTGCCAGGGCGCAGTTTGGGCAAACTCCCAGTCGATGATTGCCCGGAAGTTGAATCTGTCGTCAACAAGGATGTTCTGCGTACCAAGGTCCATGTGGTTCAGAGGGAACCGCCCCTCAGCGTCACTGTCCTCGAATAGGGTAGTGTTTTGCACGATGTCGCGAAAGACAAAGGCGCCAAGTACGGTGAAGGACAAAACACCATTCGAATCCGTATCCGTCAGATCCAGTTTGCTAATTGGAGCATCTGCAACGGTAGTGAAGTACTCAGCCGTACGAGAGAAAGGGCCGTGGCACCTCAACCCTTCTGCTGAGGCGCTGGCCAACCTGCCAATAACAGGCTCTCCTGTTGTCGATACGGAAGAGATGGAACCAATCCGCGGATATGCTAGAGTTGCTAGTTCTACCTGTACCCGCGTCCATTGGGATATGATGTGCTCCTGGATTGCAATCTAGATCCGGTTAGTAGGGCGGAATCGAAGCAATGAAAGAAACCCTACGATAGATTGCACAGGTCAGGTTCGACATCCTGTAGGGTATTTCCATAGAAGCCTTCCAAAAGCATGTAAATGGCACCGGCATCGGCAGCAAGCTGGGACCCGGGGCCTTCATAGGCGTATATCTGGGGGAGAGTAATGGTGGGTACGTTCTGCCTCACAAAGGCCATAGTAGCGACCTCGCATGCGATGGAGTACTGTTCGTCTTCCTCACTAATCGTAGGCGGGGCATCGGGGTGTCGCGGCAAGCGAACTCTAGCGATAACTAGACTGCCGTCTTCAGCAATCATCTCAAAACAGATCCAATACTGGCCCGCTGAGAAGGGCTTACTGGGCGTAGTTGAGTTTGCCGTTACGAACATCTGCGACGTCGAATGGAACCCGTCTTCGATTGACGACGTGAGAATTCCGGAGAGCCAGAAGATGCCCATTCTAGCCCTCACCAAGACGTATCTGCAGTGCACTCCGGAAGATGGCTTTAAGGACCTCGTCCAAGGGAAAGGACGCGGGATCAACTTCCTGCTCCAGTGCGTTGTCTCGCCCCAGCCAACGAGGCCACTGCTGACATGTGATAGTGGGCCGCCGGGAGTGGGCAAGACCCTGACGGCAGAGACGCTGGCAGAGAGCTCTCGAATTCCGCTATGCACAGGATGTATTCCCCGGCCGTGCTTCTGTTTCTTGCTGACCAAATAGGTCCCTGCTGGCCAGATTGGAGTGGATCCAGTGAAGGTGGAACCGATCTTGAAAACCATCTTCAAGATCGCCAGCCGCTGGAAAGCCCTCTTGCTCCTCGACGAAGCGGATGTGTTCCTGGCTCAGCGCTCAGAGAACGTGCAACTCAATACCCTGGTCTCGGTGTTCTTGCGGGAGCTGGGACAATACGATGGCATCCTGTTTCTCACCACCAACCGACTGCAGGGGTTTGACGAGGCGGTGCTCAGCCGGGTGCATCTGGCCCTGAGGTACGAACCGCTGAAGCAAGAGGCGCGTATGGCTGTTTGGAAGTACTTTCTCGACCAAGCCCGGGTCAAAGACGGACATCCAGCTTTCAGGAGCGATGTGATGGCCAGCCTTTGGCGAAACAGGAGATCAATGGCCGAGAGGTAAGAGGCCCGCTTTTGGTGATTGAGCCGCGCTAACTGTCCGCATAGATAAGAAATATTGTATTCCTCGCTCAGTCCATGGCCGAGTATAAGGGGGAAGTGATGAGCGAAAAACACCTGAAGGCTTCCATTACGACGAAGCAAGATGTCCACTTGGACTATAATGGGGCTGGTGCGGTGGAGAATCGGAATTCTTACATGTAACCGGACAGTGGCAGGCGTTAGTTTTCTCGGGCGGTGGGTTTGGGCGGAGCACATCTTGGGGGTTTATTAGGCTCTCTCTTTTCTGGTCCTCTAAAAGGGTTCAAAGCAGATTGCCATTTTCTTCTGTGCGGACACGCAATAAGTTCGGACATTGGATCAAAAAGAAGGAAAGACGAAAAACCCTGGGGTCTGATGACTGAATGTATAGGTATCCCATTAGGTACCAGACGTCATGGGAACGGTCCATTCAACAGCATCCACTTCTTCACAACGTACCACGGAGTGGACGGGAAGAGGCCGTGAAGGCTATCGGTGCGTTTCGAAGGAGTCCCGTGAGTCACTTACGGGTTGATTGCGAATAGCAGTTAGTGCTCGCACAGATGATACCGAGGCGCACTGTGCTAGAGCGACACGCAATCGCGAGGCTGAAGACGTCGCGTGAGATTGGCGGGGAATTCGCGGCGCGCCGTGTGTAGCCACGTGAACGTGATGGCTGGTTTCGTCCGCGAAAGAGCCAATGACAACGCCCGTCGACGGCCCACACTGCCTGGTCCGAAACTGACCGGCAATTCTGGTCGCCACCGCCATTTGCGAACCTTACGTGTCCACAACAACAAACCACCGCCGCGCACTCTACAGACCATGACGGGGTCCGATATGGCGCACTCATCTGTTCCGCGTCTGGACGATGCCGAACCGTCCCGGCCCGCCGAAATGCGCCCGAACAACGAACCCGACGATGACGCGATTATTTTAGCGCCCGAGCAAGCGACGCAAGTCGACCGCTTCCGCGAAGAACTCCGCATCTGCGAGACCGATGCGCAGCGATACGAACTGTGCGTGCAGAAACGAGACGAGCTGCTCGATCGGCATGCCGGAGTGCAGATCTTGGTCGCCGCCTGCGAGCATGTCATGTCGGCCGAGTGCCCCGAGTACAGACGGCGGAAGCAGACCAAGAACCGAGACTCGACCCAGCCATCGCCGGTAAATCAGGAGGACGATGCAGCGCAGTGGGATCGTTTTTTGGGGTAGCCACAGACGGATCCAAACGCCTCACTCCCCTGAAAGAGGTGGTGCGCTGCTGGGGTCGAGATGTTGTCCAGCACTACCAGTGGTCCTCCAGGACAGAGAAATACTGGAACCAGCTTCGCACCACGGCACGGAGAGTCCCTGCGTGGGAGGAAGCCGTGATCGGTCTGAACCGGTCAATGCTCCAACGGTCTAAGACTGTAGGGCGACGCCCGGTCCAGGCTTTAGTCAACCCAATTGAGCAGGCCGATCTAGAGAACGTCAGGATTTGGTCGCGCGAACATCCGTTTCCCTGTCAAAAATCGGCTGCGAAAGACTTACCAGATGCCTTCGGGTTCGACAAGTATGGTCTCATGGTCCATAAGCAGTTTGCTGTCGACTTACCTGAGACCAACGGCGGCGGTACTACGGAGGCGGCGGCGGTACCGGAAGCCAACAGCGCCGACATCGCAGAGCCGTCAGGGAAGAACGGTACTGCGGGCCTAGACATGCTGGCATTCGCGGCATCGCAACCCGGTGATACGGATTCAAATAGGAACGACATTGCCTCTGAAGCCATTGATGCCTTCCTTGCTGGGGCTGCTGATGCCACAACACCCACCAGCCATGACCAATCCAGTACTACTTCAGCAGAGGACACGGCCGCAACGACTCCAGAGGCTCCTCACTTCCTGGATAGCTCTAACGATACAAATACCACTCCTAACAAGCCTTCTGGAATGTCACTCCGTGCACGCAAGGAGTTGTCCTACCACGAGCCCACCAAGAGCGGGGGAGCCTCTAAACCGAAACAAGCTCGACTTACTGCCTCAGTCAAGGCCCCAAAGATCCCTCCACGATGCTGTCCGGCCGAGGTTCCATCAACACTCCTGTTGGCCCTGGACAACCCGTCTATGTTCGGGCCAGAGGCAGCAGAGCAACTCTCCCCTTTTCTCTCGCAACTCTGCCGCTCACATCTCCAGCTTCTCGCGACGCGGACGTCGGCCATTGCATTCGCCCAAAAAGCGACCCTGCCGGGGACCCAATATGTCTCGAGCGCGGTAACATCCTTTGGTGCCGATCGCCCGGTCCGTCGACGTGCCGCTTCAGTGCCAGACATCACTCAGCCTGTATCAAAACGGGCCCGGGTTGACGCGGCTCCACCGTTCCTTCCTACACCTATGGCGAGACCAGATGTTGCCCGAGACCGACCGATGCACGATCGGATGGCAGATGATACCTACCGGAGACGAGTCGTTGCTGAGCTGCAGGAGAAATCTAGCCAGCATATGTCATCGCAAGACTCCCACGGCAAGGGAACCGACGACCTTATCTACAAGTTGCTAGAGAAGGCCGAGCAGCCGAACACAGACAGTAGCAAGGGCGTAGTTGAGGCGCTGTTTTGCACCGGCGATGAAGCGGCAAGCCTGGCTGAGTCCGGATCTCCTCACGACGCTCCGATAATCACGGAAGGCCAACAGCAATTCCGATGGAGCATGGGCGACAGACCCATTGCTCAGCTTTTCCGGCGAATGGGCTTCCTGGACAAGTCGGTCTCCGTGCAAATACCATCTCGCGGTTCTACTAAGCGGTCATATGAAGTCCGGAAACTCGGTGAAGTCCGGAAACGGTTCCTTACCCAGGACAGCACCGACGACCCGTGGAACATTCTCGATTTGCAGAGCCCCCTGCCTCATTCCATGCCAAACTTCTTGACGGGCGAGAACTGTCAGCTTCTCCTTCAAGTCCGCAATGCGGTGCTGATGGAGGATAGCGCTGAAAGGGTAGTAGCATCAACGCAGGAGTGGAACGAGTGGAAGAACGTTCTCGACTGGGTCCTATTGTCGGAAGGGGGCCACAACACGGCGCCGCATATGGACAGTCACGGCTTTGCTACGTGGATCACTGCCCAGGAAGGGTCGATCGGGTTCGGCTGGATGTCTTGTCCGACGGAGGAGGAGCGAAATTCGTGGACGGCCGATCCCCACCAACATACAGGTGGCCGCTGGAGATATATTATCCTGAAGCCTGGCCAGTCTGTTTTCTTCATGCCGGGGACGATTCATTTTGTGTTCCGGGTGCGCCAGCATCAGACGTTGGCGCTTGGTGGCCACGTCCTTCAGTGGACAGACATCAGGCGCTGGATGCAAGTCATGCTTGCTCAGATAACGAACTCGGCCATTACCAACGAAGACATGAGGCGGAGCGCGCCGAAATACGTCCTCGCTGTGGCGAAGCTCGTCAAAGCTAGGGCAGAGGAAGGTGAGGCGGAACAGCTCGGGGGCGGAGCTGCGGTCACGCAGTTCTTCGCATCCGTGAAGGTAGGGCTCCCGCGGACATCCGGAGATAAAGGCTAATCGGCTCAGGAATTCGAAGAGAGACCAAGGCGCCGCCTACCTGGTTGGTAGAAGTAACTGCGAATAGCTAGACTTGGAAGTCTCTGTGGACTGCATCTCACTCGACCTTACCGTACACCGTAGAGTGGGTCGTGACGAAACGCGACAAACAATAAAGACAAAACGCGATAAACAGCGGCAAACAGCGACGAGAGTAGCGGCAAAGAGCAGCAAAATAAGTACAAAGCGCACAGTACCTAAGTGCTACACTTGCTATGACATCACTGGCAAGTCACTACTCCCATACCGCCAAGTCCTGGCCATTAAGTGTGATTGTCACGTCTGCCATCTCTACAACTACACAAGACGCTGTTCCGCATTCTAGTCAAGTCAACATCTTTTTCACTTGCCCTAACACCTCTTGTGCTCGTCCTGGGTCATATGCTGGGCCCGATCTGACAGCTAACTCCGCATCCTTCGCCACATAATCCGAGGCTACAATCAACGCAGTTGGACAGACCCGATGGATCTCTTCGCCGAGAGCTTTAAGGTTATGGTTTGTAATACGTCTTTGGTGACTTTGAGGGAATAAGCGTTATGGAGCAGATTGGAAGAGATAAAGACGTAAGTTATCCGGTACTAATTTTGTCTTGACTATAGTCGTTTATGTAGTACATAAGCTATTATAAGAACCCTCTTTAGCGATAAATGTACTACACAGAATCAACTAGATAAACCTAGCGAATAGGTACTTCGATTATCGTCAGAAAGGTATAGACCTAACCTAGTGAATCTAGAGGATTACATAAAGTTAAATATCTAGGTTATAGTCTGGGTAATGGTCTAGATATGTGTTACGACCCTGGGTGGGCGTAAGCTACTTAAGACAGTTGGAGCACCTAGATGATCGCCACCACTGCGATTATTGCCTAATCTTTTGCCCTAGGGGTTAAACGTACCGTTATAGGTGCCAGTCCGTTACAATATGTGGCAACGAGGCTGGAATGTCTCCTATACTAGTCTATAAGCCAGATCCAGATATGCCATACAGAGGCGTCTCCTTACGAAGCTATATTAAGTGTCACGATCCGGTCTCCGGGGTCAACCGTCTGGCCGGGCGCTGGGGGGTTTATGTCCTGACTAAGGTAGGTGGCACCTTATGCAATACTGACTCCGTGCTGTCGTGTCTCGTGGGGTTGTCGTTCGTGTCTCTTGCGAGATATCACACTCGGATCAATTGAGTGACTAGGTCAAGTGAAGGGTGAGGGTGATACTTAGATTGATCGCTGAAGTACAAAGGTAATGACTGTCTATCTAGGAAATCCTTCGCATTATATCCTTTGTCCTTCATCGTGGTTCCAAGGGGGTGTGCCCTTGGATCGCTGGATATGTTCCGATCCACATATCCTTGGATCGCTGGATATGTTCCGATCCACATATCCTGGATCGCTGGATATGTTCCGATCCACATATCCTGCTGACATAATGAAATGCTTACGTAACCTGGGGTGTGTCGTCCCGCGTGCATGACCTGCCCTTGTCCCTGGCCCGATCTTGCGACCTGTTGGTCGGGTTGTCACATTAAGGTCCTTAAGGAAGGCCTGTGTCACGATCCTGCCTCCGGGGTCAACCGTCTGGCAGGGCGCTGGGGTTGCTGTTCTGCAAGATAGGTAAAGCCTGTGCGATAACAACTAACACTCTGCTGTCGTTCTCTCTTTGGGGTTGTCGTGTCTCTTGGAAGAGATACCAGTCTCGGCAATTGAGTGACTAGTTCAAGTGTGTGGTGAAACTGATACTTAGATTGATCGCTGAAGCACAAAGGTAAGGACTGTCTGTCTAGGAGATCCATCGCATCTATATATCCTTTGCCCTTCATCGTGTGGCTTGTCCTGCGACACACTGGTGTCGCGGTGCCGATCGGGAGTTGTCGCAGATGCGACAACTGTTCGTCGCAGTGCCGACTGCCAAGCGTCGGCTGATTACCTAATCCTCTTGATTACCTAATGGGCTCGTCCCGCACCAGCCTTCGCAGCCTGCCCTAGACGTGGCCCGGTCATGCGGCCTTGTTTGTGCTGTCCCTGCGCCCAAACAATCCCCTGTTGGTTCTGGTCGTCACATTAGTCTATTACTCATACTACTGATTTTAACGCCGCGAGACTGACCCCTGAACAGAAGATGTACGAAACTCTCTTCAGAGGAGCATTATGGTGATGGTTGCCCGGGTCAAGTGAAATGTCATGTTTATTTTCACACAGGGCTTCAGCCCCGCTGAGGTTCTCTCGCATCTGATCGAACACAGGCTGTTTCCAGAGAATGCTGTAACCAATGTGGAGGCATGGATAGCTAGGATCCGGGAGGACAAACAGAAAGCGAAGTACTCTTGGGTGCACAACGCGCCAGCCTAATCGCCTCGGTTGGCTGGTTTTGGTCCCTTTTAGTGCCGTCCAATTCCCCTTTGCGCTGCCATTTCCTTTTCTGTTGTTGGTGTTGTTGTATTAGTTTCTGGACAGGGTGAAGGTTGCAACGAGCGGATACGGCTCAATGGAACCCTGGCCAGGTACAGGATTTGCCTTCCGTGCTTTGGGAATGCCCCAGAAAACTTTGGGACAATGAGCTCCTAGGATTATCACTCGAGCCACTAACTAAAGTGACGACGAACTCCTCGGTGAACCGAGCAGCACCTGGATTCCTGGATACATATCTAGGCTTTATGCTACTTCTTTCACTTCAGGCGCTCCATATCTGATACAATGGATGTATGAGCATCTCATTGAGCGGTTCACGTTCTTTTGTTGTAGTAGTTTTGGCTGGTGGAATTTATCACATAATGCCAAGTAATTCCTAAGCTTTCGAATACAACGTTGGTTGTTGACGCACTAGACGAATGCGACAAGGCAGAGAAGTATCGAACACGTCTTCTCAAGCTTATTCTACATCTTGCAGCCGAGTCTCGTGCTAAGTGGCTCCTTTCATGTCGAAACGAAGTTATCTTGGAGGGAAATATACCTCCTGAACAATCAAGTGCAATCCTGAGCCTCGAATCGAAAGATAATGCTGCTCATGTCCGTTTGGGCGTTGACGAATATATTCAACGTCGCATTTCCAAAATTTCCGAAGACGACCCAGAGCTACAAAAACGTATAGGCAAGCAACTGAGAGAGAAGGCTAATGGCACATTTTTTTTGGTGTCGTTGGTTGCGCAGGAGCTCGAGCGAGCTCCTCAGTGGGAACTCGAACAAATCCTCGCCGACATGCTTCCGGGTCTAAATGAACTATACACGGATGGTTGAGGACATCCTGAGACACAAGACAAGTACTCAAGATTACTGTCTGAAAGTCCTGTCCTCTATGACCATAGCTTATCGTCCTCTGCACCTCGAGGAGCTTCCCAATATTTCTGGGCTCCCCCTCCGGTATTTCCAAAAAAGAGAAGCTGTACTAGCCCTGATAAGACATTGCCAATCATTCCCAGTAGTAAGGGGTGACTATATCCACTTTGTTCATCAGTCAGGCGGGTCGAGGAGATAGGCTGGCTCATTGGCCAACCGAGTATTGGCCTGCCTAGTAGTTCCCGTGAGCGGACTTAGCATAGGAACTAGTGATATTGAGTAGTGAGGTGGTCATTCACTGAAATACCGAGGGTATTATCGCCGACTACCTAAATGGGAAGAAAGCGAGTAATGACCTTTTCTTATTTAAACTCACGACTTGGCCGTAACTCACATGAGTGAGTTTAGAGGGCCGAAACTCTTGAGTGAACTCAAATGCCCAGGTATGGATTCCCTCTCTGCTTACGTCTGTCTGGCCCCTGCGGAGGGAAACCATCGCGATACTATCTGTTGGTATTGCGCTCGAGTTCGAGTTAAGAGTTCGTGACGTCGTGTATGGGAGAACTGTCCAGGAAACGGTTCCCACAGGCGAACCTTTGGGTAAAGGCGAGCAACCTGTTGAGGATGATGAATTCCACCTTTAACTTGACGCTATATACGAAGGGCTTGCATGTCGTCTCGATCTCGAAGTTGTTGGTGTACTCGAGCGCTATCAGGCTGCTATCTAGGAGTACATTAATGAGGAATAGGACGACGAGTTCTCGGAGCAAGCTTGGACCCTCCGAGCCCATACGAGTTAATGTGGGCTTGAAACTGTGGAAGCCCTCCCATAGAAAGAGACCGGAGATGATAGATTCCTGAAGAGAAAAGACCACGATCTCGATCCTTTCGTAGATGTGGAAGGCGAGAAGATAAGGTGCCGGGTTGCTCGAGTTACAAAGGACGAAAATAACTGATTCCGGGATATGCAGGACGCAAGCGTTGAAAATGATCATGATGAGTACCAAACGGATCCTCGTCGGGTCATAAACCACGAGATGTAGGCGCGACCATAGGACGACGGACTGTCCGGTCACCATAAAACACCAGCCAGCGATTGTGAAAGCACTCATGGGAAGATTTGGCGCGAGTTCGTAGTAGCGCAACAGGAAAGCCATGGCGTGAGTCGGAATCCCAATGGCAGTGACTACCATGCTCCAGAAGTAACATCCCCTCCATTTCTTAAATATGGAAAAGATTAAGACGAAAATCTCGATGGTGTTGTAAAAGGCAATTGCAAAGAATCCTGCCATCAATAGAGCCTTCGGCATCGAGAGCGGTGGGGGCCCCGTCTCGCCCGCCATGGGCTCGAGGGTCGCCGTCAGGAGCCTCCAGTTGCGGATGTTGAGGCTGGGGTATCAGAGGTTTGGGGGGGGGGGGGGGGGGGGGGGGGGAAGGCTGACCGCAAAATTCGTCGCATCTGGTCGCTGACCGGTGGATATGCCATGCATTTATGAGGGATTGGAGAGAATAACTACGACTGTGCGGAACAAGGAGCTTTAGTGGCCGACTTTTGCGGGGCAAGGCGGTGTGATCCGGCATTATAAATGCATTATTGCTAGACAGTAATGCCTTCTAGCAGCTGTTGGCGTCTGGGAGCTAGGATCCTTGGTTGCAGTGGGGGGGGGGGGGGGGTTTAGTAGCAGAGATCGTCTCTGGAACCACGTCAACACAGACGATAGGTGGTGACAGCTCGTCGTCGCCAGAAATGCAAGGTCACAATCTCGGGATCTTTTGATGAGCAGCCGGAGTTGGCTTGTCTTGCACTTCTCGGGGACAAAGTCCGCCTTCCCCGGTCTTCACCCTCCATGCGCGGCGACGGCCGTGGTGCTTAGCGTGTGCGAGATCATGACTGAGAAGCCAACCCAACGGATGTTCCACCTTACACGAGCGCGAACCCTAATCTGTGAATGTGGTTGGAACGCCAAGAGTGTCGGGCTGGGCGCAGCTTTCACCTTCCACTAGCAGACAGCTTGGGATCCCGATCAATGGGGGGTGGACATGGATTTCAACGTCGAAACTACCGAGGAGGGCTGGGTGCACCGCTTATTCTTCCTGGTGGCTAAGATTGCCAACTTCCGGGCTGATAACACCAAAGTCTAGGAGCCTATTTCCCGAGAGGGGCAGATGCGCCTCCTATGCACGCAATGCCGAGTGGCACCGCTTGAAGAACATGTGCGACAGCTGAGACAGCGCGTGCCCGCAAGTCGCTGTTCCCAAATATTTGGTGCAAGAGCCCCTTTCGTTGATCCATATTTGTGTCCCTTCCAGCTTGTGTTACCGATAAAATGCAGAGCTGAGCTGAGACTCGCCGTATGTGGTAGCCATGACACGCACCTTATTTGTTCCTGGGCCAACATAATTGGTGGGACGGTTACACCACAGCTTGTTCCAAGTTATCAGAGGACACTTCTATCCCTTGATGACTCAGAATCACGCGTGACCTCACGCCACAAACTTACGGATCGACGTATCGGACGTTGGCGTGGCAGCCGAGATGCAGTATGTACCGCTCCAAGTAGCATCCGTCTCAACTAATGGCAGCCTCGCAATTTTCATTTGTTATGCTTCAATATACGACTGCAGACACTCTGGTCCCAATGTGTGGTCGACATCGTATAAAAGCACCAATGCAAAATGGAACTACAAATGTTAAACCCCGTCCGAACGCTCGTTTGGTCAACTCTCAAAACCGACAGCCAATGCTAGAATCCTTGTGACCGTGATCCCGATCAGCTTACAACACATAACGGACCGATTTGGGCCAATTCATCTTCTCTGATTCTTTTTAATGCCCACCATAACGAAGCCCTCTCTGATTCTTTTTAATGCCCACCATAACGAAGCCCTCTCTGATACCTACCTAGGTACTCAGGTAGCCATAACGAGTTTTAGTACTGCTCTAGTTCCCAAGCTGCACACACTGCTATCTGGCTCTCGCGCATAGACGCTCTTTACCGATCACAATGCTCGGCACAGTCGGTCAAAGTATACAAGCGGCGAGCCACTATCTCGGCGAGCGGACCGCCGAGGTCATCGTCAATAATGTTGTGGCCATTTTTGGCGCTGCAGGGGACTCCACAGTCGTGGATGCCCTCCTTCAGTTGACGCAGCGTGCCGTCGAGGCCATGACCCAGAGCCTAATGTAGGAGAAGCATAGCTAAGGATGACGGCCTATCTCGTCACGACCTATTGGGTGTCGGGTCGTTCTAGGACCCAATCAGAGTCTGTGCTGCTTGCACTTATCGATCATCGACGCCAAACTGTGACCGGTGCTGTCCAGCATCTGTGGGTCTCTCACCCAGCGCGTTCAACCGAGCACTTCATGGTCTTCTCCTCTATACAAGCGCACAAGTCCTAGTTCAGCATGGCGATCACCTCAGCAGGGCAGAGTTGTTTCCAACCGGGTGGAGAAGCAGACTTCGTGACGGAGGCATGCTCCTGTGTGTTGCTTTACTCTTGACCCAACGGCTGTTACGAAATGATACCCGTGTTCCGGCGAGAGCCAATGCCCGAAAAAGTGTGGCACACTGTCGCAGGCGTCGCTATCGTGTTACGACCACACTCTGGAAGCCAAGCCGACCTCGAGAATATTCTCAATACGAGAGATTGCAAAACTGGGCATTGGCTAGAGAAGGTCATGGAAATATCCTTCGAGCCGGGCACAGGCACAGACACCGCCAGGCTGTTTTCTGAGAATGCGTGCCCGCCCTCGATGCCACCCTTCGTCTCCGAATCCATGTCCATCGAGGTGGAGATTAAGGAGGACGAGACCACAGAGGAGACCAAGGAGGTAGTGAGTAAGGAGGAGGAGCAACTGAGTGCCAAAGTCCATGAGTGACAGAGAACGCTACATTTCCGGTCTCGCTTAAGACAAGGATGATCTGGTTGGCTGACTCGATCCATGTCACAGCTGCGTGCGTATCCTGCGGGGGTCCCAGAGGCGAGCTTTCTGTACATTATGTGGAAAATGGAGATTAGGAGAAAGCTGGTTACATGGTCCTCGGGGTCTTGGCCGGAATGCTGTTGTAGTGTTAAAGACTACCAAATCTAGGATTGGGCTAAGCTCCAAGGTGCCGTTATCATTGGAGCGTGTCACGGTTCGGACTCTTGGGAGCTGGGCTTGACGCAGCAGCTATGAGGACCTGATACTACCTTGACGCGATGCGCTCGGCTGTAAAAGGTGACCATTACGGTTGAGACGTCCCGTCGTTTTCCCGCCTGCGTTTGCCAGTCTCGGGCGAGCCTCGTTGTCAACCCACCAATAGCGATCGTCACCTGTGCCTGGAAGGATTCTCAATTGATTGGCTCCGCCACGCCGAAAGCAGGAAGCTGCAACTCCCGGCACACTGAGTGTATGTAGTGCCCTTGCGCCCGCCGAGTGCAGAGTGGTTGACAGGGTCACTGCAATCGCCTGCGAAACCAGGCGAAAAATGGCTCCTACAACCATTTTCAGCCGCGGCACGGGGTTAGTGGCAAGGTCGACGTATACCTTAACAGGAGTGCAACCTCTGTCGTGCTAGACTGCACGGTAGAACTCGGGAGTGACATTGGATCACCATGCGGTTGCGGTCTAGTAAAGTACGGTGGAAGGTGTCTCAGGTGCATGAATGACACCCCTGTGGCCGCTGATTGTATCTTTGACAATCGGCTGAGCAAGGCAGAATGCGACCAGATCAGGCTACAAGGGAGAAAGTCTGGGTCCCTGACGTTGTTGGAACGGGGCAGTGCTGAGGAATTCATACTTAAGTAGGGTTTCTTCCGCCAGTTCCGCTGACACTGGTTCCCAGCCTTCTTCAATGGTTCACGGAGCTCAGTTGATACTTTCGCCGACACTGGCCTAGTCTCTTGTCATCTAGTATTCTATCGTTCAACTTCTACTCAGGTCTTCCTTTTATTACCCGGGGATGCCGGAACAAGTCCCTCCAACGCCTGGTCTGCCAAGTCATCAAGGCGTCCACCAGGCCTCGACCAGTTCACAACAAGTATTGGACGGCGATCCTATCGCTTGCTATGGACAAGTGAGAAGTCCACTGACCCATACATTGGAGCTAGCGCTGATACATCTAATCTAGCTTATCGATCTGAAGTTCAGAAAAGCCCCTGATAACGGCATACGACCTGACAGTTCCTGGCCATGCCTACGTCCAGAGGAGCCATTTAGCCTATCGCATTGGGAGCAGATACCCGGCGTGCAGTTGCAGCTCGAGTCAAATCATTGCTATCTGATAGAGGAGTTGCTTACTACCAAATCCCTCAAGCTATACATCGATATTCTACCCAAGAAATTATGCAACGAGACCGAGCAGTCCGAGCCACACCGCCTGGAACGCGAGGAAGGGCTTGAGGCCGAGACTAGTCAGCAACTGGCTGATGATGGAACCATCGAGCGAGACAGCGAGCAAACCCGCTATTTGAATGTCACTATCTGCGGGCCTTACTCAGGGGCTGATGAGATAGGAGACTTAATGGAAGCACATGTCTTGTATTTGCAAGACCCGAGCACCAAGCATGAGGACATCCTGTACTACAATCCCCAACGGTTATACCGGAACTTGCGAAAGCTGTCAGAGTGGTGGGAGACAGGATCTGGTGGGGTCTGGAAGGAACTGGGAGGGAGGTAAACGCCTAGTGTATAGTGTGTCATATATTCTCGTCTGATTAGAACCTGATATTTGGAATGGCAAATATATCGCTTGTTCGCAGGCAGATTGATGCAGCGCATTTTTGACTTGGACACCGATGATATCTTGTTCGTGTATCTCCTGCTTCCTGACGCAGATAGTCCACCTGCTCGTGTCGTGAAATTGCAGAGCACGATATAATCTATATTCTTCGCATGTCACGGATCCGCCTCTTTCAGGTGGTGCAACAGCTGGGCAGCCTGCGCAACGTGCGCTCTTCGGTTCCACGTCATAGTCTCCTGCACGAGCTTCCGAAACACTGAGATTTCTCGAACGCGCTTACAACCAAGACGCAATATTCATGACTTACCATATGTCAGCTCACCGATGGCGATCGCCGCCTGTGCCTCAGAGGGGCCCTTCTATCGATTGGCTCCGCCATACCAAAACCAGGAAGCTGCCACTCCCTGGAGACCAAGCCTCATGCGCCTGTCTCCCACCCAGTGCAAAGTCATTGCAGGCACCTGGAAGACTGAGCTAAAAATGGCTCTGATCCATTATTCGTGCCACCACTCCCAGCCACGACGCAGAGCTCCAAGCAAGGTCCACTTCTGGCTTCACGGGTCCAGTGTATCCAACAACGCAGCCACACTTCCGATCCAGTAAGCTAGTTGTGGCTAGTGCGATCCCCACCGCGCCACAGCTCTGGTGTGGCTTTGCAATTTTCAGCCACGCAAGCTTGGCAAAGTAAGCCTGTGGAAATTGGGGAATCCAGTACCTTCAACTCGTGCTGTCCTCCGCCCGTGTGCACGGCGACTTCAGGTGGATCCATGCCCTCGTGTACCCAAGGGACGATCAACAAGCCTTCATCTTCCCCCGCACGTAGCTTACCGTCCCAGCCAAGCCCAGCTTCAAGATTGCTTCTTTTGCGGCTAGCGTATTGTTGGCTGTTGAGCGACTTTAATTTGCTCAATCATGGATCGGCGTATGGGAATGCACCTTGGCGAGCATGAGACAGCCGTCAACCTGCAGCTTGGGCGGCTCCTTCTCGAGCTCAACGCCTCTGGTACTGTAACAGCCGCTCACCAGATGTCCCAGCTTTGGTCAGCTTGTGCTATATTACGAAGCGTGACACCTCAGCCTCTTCCAGTCCGGAGGGCATCTAGGCTGGGCGGTCACTGTCTCGAGCGGGCCTGCCCTGTAGAGGCGCTGTAAGGTATTTTTTCGTGTGTAGTTTAGTGGGTTTCTTTAGTGAGTGGCTTGGTATTTAGTGGATGATCCACGTCGGAGTTCTTCAGTGAGGGGGAGGCTTTGATGGGTTGATTTAATGGGTTGCTTTAGTGGGTTGCTTCAGTGGTTGCTTCAGTGGGTTGCTTCAGTGGGTTGCTTCAGTGGCTCCTATTCCCAGCGTGGCCCATCCCATTCAGCTACGGAGCGAGTTCACATGCAGTCGCATGGGAACATCAGCCGCCTGGCGGACGGGTTCTGACTTTTGCTCACCTCCTCAAGAGATGTGTAGGCCTGTAACGTGCTGATTCTTATACAGTCTCGACCAGCCTTGGCTGAGACCTTACCTAATCACGCATCTGGGTTTCAGCGCGTGCATCCTGCTCTATGACGTGGCATGGTGCGGAACGATGTCCGAGGGATTGCTCTCGCAATGTTGATTTTGTCCTCGGCTTTTCTCCAGCTCTTTATTCGCCCCGGTCAAGTACTACGCAGGAAGCTATGTCTCGGCCATTAGACAAACAACCATGCTACACTCGAACCGCAACCGTAGCAAGTGCCTTGGTGTCTCTCCGGCAGCAAGCTGTGATGCTGGCGCCTGCTGCTGGGAGCATCGAGGACGAGCCGTGATGAAGCTGACTGGCCTGACAAGCGTGGGCACCTGACGTGTGCACCGCAACTAAGCACAAATTAGTCCCATCGCAATGCCTCTGGCTAGAATAGGTGCGCACGTGAGGCTCTGTCTTCAACCGAAGGCATCTCATCGTCACTGCGCTGCGGTACTAACTTGTCTTGACCCAGCCAAACTGTCCACCAATGGCGGTCGGCGCGGGTGCCTTGAGTGATGCGAGATGATTGGGCACGCGGATGAAGAAGAGGGCCTTGTCGATTTTCTCCTGTGCCTAAGCCTCTTTACTCCGCGGAATTGAGCCACCGTTAGGGCTATAAGCGCGGTCACTCGTGGCTTAGCTGTGATGTAGGCGCTGCCATGCTGCTAGAGGTTCATGGAGCGCACGAAGTCGCGTTGAAGACCGCGCAGCGCATAGTTCCCACTCTATGAGGTCGTTTACCGGCCTCATTTCAGCTTATGTTTCCGAAGGTTGTATATTGGTGAGCAGACGAAAAGTGTAGAGTCTCATCATCTTCATTGTAATGAGTGCGACACGCCTGGCGTCCATGGGTCGCTAGCATTGCGCGTGAGCCTAGGGTTTCTATCGGCCTGTGTCTCAGGCGACGACGTAGGACGATGCAGATTCATGACATTTTTGATTACTTCCAGTCATACTGTCGAATCCTCGTGGCCGGGGGTACGGAGCAATCTATTTTTGGGAAGTCTCCGATGTATAAATACAATGGGTGCCCAACGACAGTTCTTCTCCTTGAAAAACTTGCTATTGCCATATTTCCTCGGCTAACAAGATGGATTTCCTCCTCAGCAAAGAAGATCACATGGTGTTAAGAGGACTAGAGCTCCCGACTCCCACTCCAATCCAGCACTCACATCAATCTGGTGTCGACTCGAGAAGCCCTCCCAACCACGGGACACCACGTGTTCCCTGCGCCGAGATGAGCGTCTGGCCTCCATCTAAGCAGGGAGCACGAGGGTTCCAAGAGCACGAGGGGGGTCAATCCCACCTTATCAGTAAGCCCAGGATGTTGAATAACAAGCAACATACTTTGTTACATGCAGTGACATTGACATTATATGGCTAGGAGCCCAGACAGATTGTTGGACTGACCCTCCACCAGATGCACATACACAACAAGTCGAAACCTCCAGCAACGCTTCGAACAACGGCAAGAAAGCCCAGCCAGATTCTCCTGGGCCATACCCAACGGTTTCTGACTACCAACCCCTCAGAAGGACTTGACCATAATTGCTAACGCGTAGAATACTGAACAGACAAGCCTATCGACACTGCCAGCGCATAAATCGGAGTCAAAATTAATTGTGCACAGTCTGGCGTCTGGCGGGCTGGCTCACGAACAGCCGAACGTCAGCCACATGATGGAGACGCGCTCTAGAAAACGCTGCCAGGCGCAGAACAGCGATTGGCACTCGCCGAGATTCGTAAGCGACAGGAAACAAATTCCCGAGTGAAGCGCTCTACAACCTCTGCTGGGAATGCCAAGAACAGAGTTCAGCAACGTAATGCAGGCTTTCGTGAGTAAAGCACACAGCACTCGGCCTGGTCAAGATGTGTTGTCTTATATCTGTTTCTAGAACGCGATCGAGTCTAACCAGTCGACTGTCTCCTCGAACGATGGGGTCGGACACATTCCTTATACAGTGGTCACAGGACAACAAGACTACATGGGAGCCGCGAAAGAATATTAGCGAGTTCCCTACTGACTGCTTTGGAATGGACTTCAAGGGTTTTCGCTTTGGGATTGAGATGATCCGCCAATCAAAAGCCGGTCCTGAGAAGACAAGAAAGGGTAGCGTCAAATCAGAACGAAGATTCTCGGTACATTGGAAGGGGCGCCCAAAGAGTGAGAAGTCCTTGGTCTACGAGAGCCAGATTGACAAACGGCTCATTGACAAGTATGACAAGGGAGAGATTGGTTTCGTGGACAGGAGTAAGTTCGATAATTGAGGATGACTCCTAGGTCTCTAGTTCTGAATACTGTCAAACCAAGTCACTGGTAATCCACGTGTGAGGCAGGTCATCTGCCATAGGTGTGGCTACGCCCCTTTTCGCATGGACATGATGACCCGTGTGCCTGCATCGAGGGCTATGCGAGATGCCATGGGCCACATCGCGTGGCGGACGACTAATGGCTTACTCGTCCGTATCACGAGAACGGGCAGCTCAAGATGTAGACGCGGATGGAGCTCAGCGCTACCCGGGACACCTGCGCACGGCACTACCACAAGGGACTCGAGCGCGAGGGCTCGCCCGCCACGAAACCCCCCTCACTTACTCATGAGGAGGAGGAGCCCTCCAACACGGGCACAGACAACCTTTCGGCCAGCTCCCTGGAGCACTCAATGGATGCGGCTCGACTACTACGTCCCTGTCGACAACTGGACATCCACTGGGGACTGTAACCCACAATACGCGCAATGGGAACCCGGGGCCTCGGGGCACAACGGTGGCCGCGAGCTCGTCCTATGGGCCGAAGCGATCCGCCTTATCTACACGAACGAGGCAAGCATCCTTACGCGACGTGCTGGCCCCGTCCTCGACCTTACCTTCTCGAACTGCCCCTTCACCTTAGACATTGTTGATGGGGCGCGCAACCCCGGCACAGATCGCATAGCGCTGGAGATCTCGTTCCCCATCCCAGACTACGTTGCCTCGTCGGCAAGGGAAACACACCTTCTCGAGCCGCCTTAGGACAAGCCTCCGAGAATAGCCCTGATAGAGCTGTCCGGGCACTCCTCCACGTGCTCCTGCAAGCCCCTGAGGCCGTCAGCAGACGACGTACGGGCTCCGGTTCCACGGCAGGCTGGTAGACCGACGAGTACAACGAGGCCCACGAGGCTGTTACTCTTGCCCCTCGCCATCCGGGCAAGCCGAGCCGTATCAAGTGGCAGGAAATCCGAAGCCCAACAGCACTCTTGCAAGCGTCGGCCGGACTTGGCCTTCAACATAGCAAGCCTGTTTGAGAGCCTTAAGCAGCTATTCTGACACGTCTAGCGTGGTGCCATAGTGACGGGTAGCTGTCCCAACGATCGCTCATGTGAACAAGGTGTTTTATGCTACTCGTATGGGCTGAGCTTATGAGAATAGTCTAGCGCTTGACCTGGCAGTCGAGTATCGCGGGCTAGAGCCACTGGTGGGAACAGCGGCAATCTCTTGTGCAGTTGTGCATTATGGTATGGGGCGAGCTACGAGGTGGGGTCCCAACAAGACGTCACAACAGACAGTATAGAAATGCAACACATCTGTCATCAGAGAGGCCGTTTCACGGTCCGTAGCAGGGTCTCCACGGGTATGAGAGGCCGTGCAAGTCAGTGCGTGGCATAGGACCTGATGATTGTCACAACGACCCTGCCACTGCCTCCCAGCATCGCTCCTCGGCCTTCGCAGCTCCAGCGACCCGCATCGGACTGTTCGACGAGGTTGACCTTCCACGCCTGCAGCGA
Source organism: Microdochium trichocladiopsis (assembly GCF_020744255.1). Lineage (NCBI taxonomy): Eukaryota > Fungi > Ascomycota > Sordariomycetes > Xylariales > Microdochiaceae > Microdochium > Microdochium trichocladiopsis. Next base: position 150,778 of record NW_025763561.1, read on the forward strand.
GGCTCTTCCCAGCTTGCGGACATTACACTTATTCGCCATAGGAAGCACCTAAATGCGTTGCCGGAGTCCCCAGGCCGCAGGAGCAGACATCGTGAGTGCATATCGACCACGGCATGTTCTGCTCACCAGGCTTCCAAATTGAAACCAGCTGTGCGCAACTTGCAGACTCAACTTCTCCCCACGTGCGGGCGGCGGACTTGCATCTAGGCGTTCACTGCTCGAGAGGCAGAGTCATCTTGTGTGCTGTCAGCGCCCGGGTAGCGTTGAGACCTGTGATCCCAGCATGGCCCCGGACGGATATGTCCCGACCCTAGCTCTCCATGGGCTGGGCAGACCCACAACGTGCTGTTTTGGTGCAGCCTCGGCAAGTGACTTGCCAGCCCACAACGAGGCTAGCAGCATTGGCTGGGGCCCGGTTCGAAGGCGCGCCGGGATCCCCCGTCTTCGTTTTTGGGTCGATGGCCATCACGGCATTGTGAGGCACGACGTGGACAGGCTCTGAGCATGAACGCCACTTCGCAGAGCGGTGGCGGAATGATCTTTGTCGCCCTTCACTTTCTCAACTCTTCATTCTCCGCGGACTCCCTTTGCGAGCTGATAATTGCGCTCCATACTCTGAGCATTAGACAGTCAAGCATGCTGCATTCCAACTGTGACCATGACTAGTGCCATCACGTCCACTTCAGCAGTGATCTGTGGAGCTGGGCGCTTGCTGCCAATAGCATCCAGCTCGTACATTGCTACAGGCCTGGTCAGACTGGGGGGCATTGCAAGGGTGGGCACTTGACATATGCAGCGCAGCTCTGAGAGCCTAAGACTACCTGCTTGCGACGTGAAGCGCCCGGCGAAGCAGCTGCAGAGGTGGCCCTGGCGGTTTCAGCTGAGACGTCCATTGTTATCATCCTGCCGCGTTTGCCAGTCTCGGGCGAGCCTCATTAACATCTCGCCAATGGCGATCGTCGCCTGTGCCTCAAGTGGCCTCAATCGATTGGCTCCGCAGGCAGGAAGCTGCAACTCCCTGTCAATTGACTCTGCTGCCTATGCTCAGTGGTTGACGGGGCCACCGTAGTCGCCTCTCCATTTGGAATCTGAAGGTGGCACGGAGGTCGCCAAGACGCTAATCAGAAGGTGGCAGGGGTCTGCAACCCCAACACCTGAAATCGACGATGGCACTCCCGACGACGTCACCGTCGCTGACGTCGCTCCTACTACTTGTTTTTTTGACCATTTGTAGAGTCAATCATTCTGAACGCGTAGAACGTCTCCTTTCCCCATAATCATCGAGCCTCGCCGAGCAAACAGCATGCCCGGTCAAGAGCACATTACGCCACGGCGGGCACGGCCCCTAGGCACCATATGGTGGCTTCAGAAGCGCGGCCTTCTCCGAACCGACGGTTTTCATACCCACGATAAGGACGGCAACAGGCTGTACTCGAAGGCTGAGGTGTTTGCGGACTTCAATATTCCGAAGAGAACTGGATTCAGGTGGCTTCGTGCTATTCCTGAACCTCTTCGAGAAACAGCCGAGTCCGAGGAGACTTCGCAAAGAGAGTCACGGTCGCCATCGCCGTCACCATTACCAAAAAGGCAGTGCTCCGACCTTAGCCACTACATGCGGCGAACGGCGCATAACCCCCTCATCGATAACCGACGCGGCAGACGCGTTGAATTCAGCGTCGAGGACGGTAAACATATCCATCATTGGCTTCTGGACCTCCCTGAAGCTGATAAATGGCAGGGCTACCGCCTACCGTGGCCAGTCGCGGCAGCAGAGTCGGGCCTCGAGGTCACCTGTTGCGAGAGGGTAATCAGGAACCAGATGCGGAGGAGCTTCAGGTACCATACATGCATGTCAACACTAAAGGAAGGACTTCACGACAAGGCCAAGCGATCGCGGGTTCGATGGGTTCAACGCCGCCTTCAGCAGGGCAAGTATGACGACAAGGAATGGCTCAAAACGGGGTTCTCAATGGACGAAGTTCACTTCGGATTCCAGCCGGCACTCACCACCAAGGTCCACCGCCGTCCGGAGGACCGCAATGAACATTGGGTTGTACAGCCAGAGGACCCTCGCGAGAAGTCAAAGAAGCTCAGAAACGCTAGAAACACCATAAAAAACAAAGAGTACGACATCCAAGGTGCCGAGGAGCTTGAGGACGAGAACGAACAGACCCTCATGCATGCAGTCTGCGCAGTCGGCTGGAACTTCAGGTCGAAGTTATACTGGTACACGATCCCTTCAAACAAAAATGGGAAAATGACGGCGGACGTTCTGATTCCAATTCTACGCCAGTTATACAGCGAAATAGAGAATCATATTGGACATAAAGATTTCCGCCTTCAAGTCGACAGCGATTCCTCGCACCACTCGAAGAAGGTTATGAAATGGGTCGCAGACAATGACCGTCAACTCATCATTAGTCCCGGGCTATCTCCTGATCTTAATTGGATCGAGACGAACGTCAGGAGGGTCAAATATCACGTCAAAAACACTGCACATTTGACTACAGGCGACCTAGAGCAGATCATCCACGAGGGGTGGCGCAAAGTGGCCCAGAAGAAGCTAAACGACGATGTTCTGAGTCAAAAAGAGAGGCTCGAACAGGTGCTCCTTGCAGGTGGAGAACGCATCCATTATTGACCTGATTGGACAGAAGAAAATATATTTCCACTTTTATATGCAATTTGTATGGTCAGGTGTAATAATTGTTAGTCGAGGTCGATCTAAGGGGGGGGGTGCGTGCCACCTTCAGATTCCATATGGAGTCGCCTGCACCACGAAGCTAAAAATGGCTCCAATCCATCATTCATCCCCATTTTCAGCCGCGACGACTTGCATACAAGGTCCATTTATAGCTTAGCGGTAAAGAGCTGCATCTGATGCGACCACTGCCACAATGCGCCACGGCTCGTGTGGCTCCGCAGCTTCCAGCCACGCCTTCGCCAACCGCAGACCGTGATCCTCTGGAATGCTGCACTCCACACTTCATTCCCCCGTCGCTTGTCCTGACCACCAGCTTAGTAATCTTCTTCATCTGCCACTTCCTGGGTGGGAGGGGGGAACTCATTGGCGCGGGGGCCACAGGCATCATGAAGCGCACCAAACATGGCACTATCATCAAGAGTCCTTGGGTGGGGAAACGAGAGGAGTCTGGAAGAATCGCGCCGCGCAGCCTGGAACTACAGCGCCTTGCACCCTGGAACTACAGCGCCTCGTAGCAAGCTCCCCGAGCGCATGTGGTAAGGCGGGTCCGCAGGCAGTCTGGTGATAGCTTCAAATCAGCCGTGCCTACCATGAGATTGGCTGCACTCTGGGGAAGCCAGCATGAGCATTATAAGCGTGCACCAGATGCATCTCGGTCGGGCTCTCGTTGCCGGCGTCGATGATACTGTTTGAACCGTCATCATCATCATCATCATCATCAAGGGCAAGCTGCTGGACAACACCATCAATATGGCACTAACACGGAGCTTGAGAGACGCCTGTTTTGTGTATCTACCCCTACGCTATCCGATTTCTAACCCTAGCCACTCGTAATCGCTTCTCGTTTATTTTCTGCAGCTTAGCTAGTCCTTTCTTAAACCCGTCCAGGTCCTGCACAACTACTTGTCAGTCTTGCTGCCAATACACAGAAAGAGCCAGGGGCATTTACGGACCGACTTGTGTGAAGCCACTGTCGGGCTAACGTTAGACCTCTGTGGCCTTTTAGTTCGCAACTCACCGTTCTCACCCACCACTTTTCTCTTAAACAGGGAAGCGCTCTCGGACTAGATCACGGGTTCTTGTGGGATTATCGGGAACTGCTCGGCCATTGTGTATGCTGACGCTTCGGCAGTGAACTTTGTCATTGTGGGCTGCCGCGCGCTGCGAGTGACACAGTACACCACGCCGTCAAGCCTTGCTCGTCATCAGACGCGGCATGATACATGAGCAAGTGGTATTCAGTGGCTTGACGAGAAATCCGCCCTTGTTGGCCTGGTGACATATTTCCATCACTCGTGAGTCAAACGAGGCCCGACGAGGCTCAACGATGGACGATCAGATAGACGCAACAATATCATAACTAGACTGGTGGTATTAAGTAGTCAGATACCGGACCATCTGCTTCAAGACTCTGGGGTGATGACTGCAAAGCACCTTATCGGAGAAACAAGGTTCGTACTGAATGGGGCGGAAGTACAGCGTGCATTTTCAGGTCGCATTGAGAATAGAGATAAGCAATTATGAGAGGTAATTAGTGAATAATTTATGCGAGCTGCTACCCCTAGTCGACACGTCTATTAAGCCAAGTTGCCTCATAAGTAGCGCCCAGCCACTCCAGTCGCACCCGATCTCTTGCGCCCCTTGCGTCGTGACCATGAGATCGACAACACACCCGAGCCAAACCCCTCGAGCGTAGTTAGCTTACACATGACCCCCTCGCTCTCCTATCCGACCAGGCGAGTTTCTCCCCACTTCTTAGATAGGTAACGTTTAGGATAAGCTTTTGCCCGTGTGATTGTTTAGTACGGGGTAGGCGCATGAAAAGGTAGTTACGACGTACCGATGACTTTAGCTGGGCCCGACTTGAGGCGTGATGGCTGCTGCTACTCTCCTTTCCGCTTCTTCTTTTGGGGCATCCCTGCAGTGTTCTCATCGTCGCTGGAGTTGGTGCTCGAGATGTCCCCCAGATCGACCTCCCTGGTCCTCTTGGGACCCGCCATCTGCGCGGAGATGTTAACTCAACGTCCATCCTTCCAAGTGCAGTCGCTCCCTGCTCTTGCTCAGCTGCATGACCATCATCCGGTGTAGCATCGTCTACCGTGCCGCCTTCTTTTTTTGCGGTTTCAGCGACCCTCATGGACTTTTGCCCTTCCTCTACCGCTTTGAGAAATTGGAAACGTTGGTCCGGGTTCTTAGGATCCAATCGAGCACGAATGACAGTCTCGCTAGCGCTGTCGAAGATAAGACGACGTAGGCCGGATGAGTGTTGCTGCAGTAGGACTTTCTTAGCCTTCCCTGCAAGGCAGAAGGCCACATTGGGTTTGGGTGTCCTCAGGCACAACTCCAACGGAAACCCAATATCATTAGCCATTTTGCAAAATAGCTGTAGATCTTTGCCTTCTAGAGCCGCCGCGATATTTCGGGAAAGATCATCTGAATCCTTTTCGATGACAAGACTCATGTCCTCAAGCAACATGTATTCCTCAGCAAGGTCGGTTGCTAGGGAGTTGATCCGTCCGCATCTCGAGGATCTGAGCGAGGCATGCGAGACTGGAGCGTCGGCCTCCTCATTGTCGGCGTGGGAGTTGGGCCGGGAGGGCTGTTGTGCCTCAGCTCCATGGCTAACGGGTGATGTACCGGTCGTGTCCGCCTTGGTGGCCATGCTGAAGGGATAGCAAATGTGTCTGTTGTCCTGAATCGAAGGAAAAACTGCTGCGGCGTGAGTTCTGAAAGGGAGCTCAGCAACGGGCAGGCGGACTCATTCTTATATCTCAAAGGCTCGACGCACAGCCTCAACAGTCCGCGGTCAGCCCATCGGACCCGTATTCTGCAGCCAGGATGTTGCAACCGGTTTCCGCCTACGCCACCAACACCTTTAAGATCATCCGTGCGGGAGCGGCTTGATCTATTGCATTCAACACATCTGTCAAACGCCACCATGCATTCTCACGAACTCTTCTCATTGTGCAGGGACCTCCTCGTGCATGCTTTCAATCGTACGTTCCTTCAAGTATCTCATCCTGCATGGTGCTGGTCGCAGCCCTGTGGTGCGCACGGTGTGCGCCTGGTGCTGCAACTCCTTCAAGCACACCACCTGGCCAGGGTTATCGCCGCGGAAGGTTTTTCCGTGCACACAGTAAGAGTCTGATGCATATAACATGTACTTGGTTGGTTAGCATCTCACGAATCCTTATGGGTCGTCACAATGGTCGGTTTGCAAGCGCCAATATTGTGCAAGGAATATGCTTGCACCGTACCTATAAAGGCTGGGTGGCACCTACCCCATCTGCTATAGCGTATTGTTGTCACATTCAGCCACATCATGGCCGCTTATCGCCTCCCCGCGGAGCTGTGGACTGAGATTCTCCGCCTGTGCAGTGCCGAGAATCTCCTCGACTGGGCTAATCAGCAGTGCTTCTTCCAGGAATATTGCCGATATCTTCTGCTTGAGGAGACGTACTGGATCGAGCAGTTCCGCTGGGATAATCACGAGCGATGGAAGTATTGGGCGGGATGGTCCTTCAGTTGTGCGGTATCTGCAGATCTTGCAAGGTTCCTGCTTCAACGCCCAGGTACAGTTATCTCCACCCTCCACTACCGGCTCCTGGCGAGGTTGAATAATCGTCTGATATTCAATCAGTCCTGACAGCGCGTTGTCAGATATCCCTGTTCGAAGATGGAAACGGCCAGCCAAGAGCCTGTCGCAATTCTGTGGTGGAGTGTTGCTGGTGGGAGCCTCGACACACTGCACAAGAAAAGTCGGTTCGCTGGACTCACCGCCCATGTAATGAGACAGGTGTCTGTCTTTGTGCACGATCCAAAGAATGTCTGTGGGACGTTGCGAGACCTTACTACCGGATTGAGGAATCATTGGACTTGCTATGCTGCTGTCGCAGGCGACGTCGAGTAGGCAGTCCGTGCCCATTAGCAGACGGGTTCCATGACTGGTATACATGTGAGGACAAGGCACTGTTTGAGGTTGCCCTCGAAGAGCAGAGAGTATGTACGGCTAAGACAAAAGATATATTCTAGTAGTCTTAGCTACAGAGCAGCGTAACATTCGATCCACAGACTAGTACTTCAAATTGTGACCACATCGTCGCCATGATCCTGACGTTTTGAAGCGCGACCTCTCTCAATGACTGGTGGGTTCGAACGAAGAACTCAACGTCCGAGTTAACAACAGTCGAGTTCTGAAGCCTTAGGCATTCTAGATTGCCGGTAACGACTTTCCTTAACAGAGCTAAAGAGGGAGAATCCAGGTGAAAGTTCCTCATATGAGCTAGGAGGAGCGGCGGGGCCGAATTGAGATCGAGCAGATTTATACGGCCGCTGATCTGTATATGCGAGAAATATCCAAAATTGTTAAGTAGCCCGAGGATCCTTACAACGGTAGAACCGAAAGAGCGTCCTTGAAGCATCTGCAGCCATGCACGATGGCTAAGATGGTCCGGCATAGATATCGCCTCAAGTCGAAGGTCGTCAGTAAGCGTGATCCGTGATAGGTGTGGTAGTCTGTTTAAAATAGCCTCGAGATCTTTTATATAGGATATACGCGTCTCTTCAGTTAGTATATCGTTGCCCCAAATTCGCATAGGCGAGATGTCGTCTCGGACAATTCCGTCTGGCGTGTCGAGTGAGGTAGCCTGTATTTCTGCTTCTATTTCGGTGCTACTTAACCATTGGCTACACTTGATAGTTAGGTGCTTTGTATAGCCCACAAAGGCTACATGTCGGTCCGCAAATCTGGAGAACTGTTGTAAGGAGGAGACTGAATGGGATACGAAGAGATGTCTGGCATGCTGTTGCCCGGCGATCGCGGCGAGGGGCTTGCAGACTAGTCTTAAATTAGCGATATCTATAGGCGTTTCTAACTCCTCGAGGACAGCCACGACTAGCTCGACTGGCAACATGAGCATGGTGAGAGAGGAGTGTGACAGTAAGAGCTTCGAGCTGCAGAGCCTGGGCGAACGCCGCTTTTTATTTCAGCCCCCCTCGTCCGCGATCCCTGCAGCTGAAGAAAATAATGAAGCAATGAGGTTTCTGTTTCCTGATCTGAAGGCTCGGATTCTGCTACATATAACAAGCCCTACCGACGACCTACAAAGACTCCCCAGTCTCGTTGAGGAGAGGCACAGTCTCGCACGGCATTCCTTCGGCATAAGCTTGGCAAGCAAGAAAGGTGCATGGACGCGGCGGAAAGGCATATTGGCGTCTGCGCGCGATGTCCTGCCCACCCATGCATTCGGAAGCCATACACGCAAAGTATCAACGAGCTCTACAATCCCAACCAAGTCGTAGCTTAGGACTGTGTATAGGCTGTTCGGTACTGTACTATTTCTTGTCGATACAACCTGGACTTCCCCTCTATTTTTGGCTTCTCTGAGCTCATCACATCTCCATAATCCTTTGGTCCGCTTGGGGACGCACATACCGGCCGCCAAAATTTCGTGTGGGTTCCGTTCCAATCTCAGGCCGTGAAGGGCCAGGACCGCCGCGCTGCGCTTCTTGTCGAGTCTCATTGGACCAGTTGCCAATCCGCCCTAGATTGAATCGGCCTGATGTGACGCGATATACGAAGCCATGAATGGCTTAATTAGGCAGTATCTAGCTTTCACAGCGGAAATACGGGACCGAACTCTCGTCCTTACGAGCAAGTGCCTGCCATGAGACTCACGTATCCTTCTCATCTACATTCGCGCGATCCCTGATCGACTCTCGTGCCCCTGTCTACCACCCAATGCAAAGTGGGTAACGAGGTCACTGCAGTTGCCAGTAATAGGCAAGCTAAAAACGGCTCCGATCCAATCCCCCATTTTCAGTCGCGACGCAGAGTTACATGCGAAGTCCCTTTATGGCTTGACGGGTCCAGTGCATTCATAAACAATGCAGCCAGACTTCCAAGGCCCCCTGCAACTGGAGTGATCTGTTGCCGTGGAGGTAAGCAAGCTCTTTGTGGCTAGTGCGACCGACCGCCCGATCTCCACCACAACGAGCCACAGCTCTGGTGGCTTTGCAAGTTTCAGCCACGCAATATGGCAAGCAAGTCTGTGGCTGCCTGCGTAGTGATTGCATGCTTGCTCCACCAATCAGTGCTCTAGTTGGAGACGGGTCACAAGTGGTACACCGCCCCGAAGGCCGTGCATCAAACAGCGTATGTAGTGGTCAGTGCTTGAATCGCCAGCTTGCGCGGCTCCTCTGACTTCTTCTCTCAACGTGTCATAACAGGATTGAATTATCTCAATCAGTACCGCGACGCTTCACAGGTCAAATGGCTCCCGAACTTCACATTATAGAGTGCATTTGCAGACCAGCCTCTGCTCTTCATCCGCCACCGTCTGATAAACCCCTTCGCATCCAGATCGAGGGACCTTTGGTATCCATCGCGAAGCTATTCCCAGACACGCCGTGGGACGTCAGCAGTGTGCCGGCGCCATTTCCCCAACTTGCAGGGCGCCGTCTTGCGGAACTGACTTACGAGAAGATCTATGGTCAGCGATATCGCCCCGACATCGAGGGAGACCTCGTCGTACGTGACGAGTACCTCGGCTGGGTTCCAAGAAGAAGGTAAGCTCACATCACGCCGAGCTGGCCATTGTTTCTCCGGCTCCCAACTCGTTATTAATATTTTAATAACCGGACCAGCGAGATCGACTATTATGGTGTCACATTTGATCACCTAATTCCTGCGCACGATCAGGATCCCGAGGTGCTTCAGATTAACATCATTGAGATGGATGAGGACAAAGGCGCATACGCAAATCAATATCTGCCGTTTCATGTCGACTGGAAGGACTATGCTGGCAAACGGATCTTGGCTGTCCCTAGATGCTGCCAGCGAAGAATTGGCTCCACAGATCGACGGAAAATCAACGATGGAGTGAATTGGAGGGACAATGCAACAAGACAAACAGCTTTAGACAACGGCCATCCGTACTAGATTCGATGGATAATGGATTCAGCAGAGCTACGTCGGTCACACAAATTCAACATTGTGCATCACGCAGCGGCGGTGCGTCAAGCTTGAACAGTGACAAAGATGCTACGGCCGAGGCAGATAACCCTGATTGTCCCGCATCAACCAACATGTGCACTACGGAGACCCCTGATTTGCTCTGATTGGTGAAGCAAGCATGCAGTCATCATGAAGGCGCCATATGACTCACATGTCCCGCTATTTTTGGCCTCTATCACAGACTTTCATTGGCCCTTTGTGAAGCGAAGCGCCTGCGACGTTGATGCCTGGGCTTCCAGCCTCGTCTAATTTGAGAGGCGCGTTGGCGGTCTTCCACGCGCGGCTTTGGATCTGGGGCTTTCGAAGGAGTATTTATAATGGTCTGGACAGCTCCGGCCTTGGGCATCAAAGACCAGCATTTGCCTTTTCCGTGCATTTAGCGACAAACCGGCTCATTACGCAAATCAACCATCATCAACTATTGCCTGCCCTGCAATTGATCTCTGCTTTTCAGCCGAATCGTATGTGCTTTCGATGTATAACCTGGACCACAATGAAGCTGACAATTCATAGAACATGTGTACCATCTACACCGACCGCTTCAGCTGCGGTCATATCTATAAAGATCGCCGAAATCCCTGTGAAGACCCGACTAGATGCCTCCCCACATACTTGGAAGGGATGACTGTCAGTTACACCTGCGGTGCCACTGCTTGTAATACGCCACCTTCGTCCGATTGACGACGCCTCAAGACCTAAGGAGATCGAGGAAGGCAGGCAGCAGGCAGCAGGCAGCACTCCCATAGGGCGTGTGGCCGGTACCTAGGATATCGCAGAAGTTGGGCACGGAGCTCACCAGGGAGAGTGCCAACCAGGGAAAAGGATCATCTACTACCTTGCGGCAGTCAAGCTCAAGAGTGGGGAAATCTCAGTTACGGAGCCATTGTCTCTGCGTCCTTCCGTAGCATCAATAAAACATTGGCACTTTAATAACATGGCTCCATACGGACTGCGAAGACTACGAAGTTGAAACCAGTCGGGTCCACGTCCGGCCGTGGGGGGCCCAACTAATGGAAGAAATGGCTGTCAAGAAACCCTCCGTCATTCATATACGTTTCATACATTATTTGAGCCCTTGAATTATAGGCTAGCTCTTAAGACAGGCCGTCGAACTGCACTGCCATCTCATCTATGTAGTAGTCGATGGTCTAGCGAGTCCGCGTACACGAAATGTGAAAATCGCGATATGGCTATTGTTTGGTGTGGGGCAGGATCTACCACATACGGCAACAAACAAGAATCAGATGCGCGGGCGTGATGAAGGGTCTGCAGGACGTTGACGTCTGGACGGCTGGAGAGCTGCTCTATCCACTTTCTTGCCGTACAAGTGTACAAGGACAACGCCGCAGTCTCTCATGTCCGGCGCTCTGGCGGCGAGTTCTCCTGCACCCCTCTCCATATACCTCAGAAAGGTGTGGTTTCCCGGAGCCATTAATGGCTTCAGTTGCTAGATATAGCTTCCACAGCGTAAATACGGGACCGAACTCTCGTCCTTACGAGCAAGTGCCTGCCATGAGACTCACGTATCCTTCTCATCTACCTTCGCGCGATCCATGGTCAGCCAAGATGCAACACCCATATTATGCACAATTGCCTGAAGGCTACACTCCCGTCGACGATGAAGAAGGCATTACACAGCTTTTGGACTGGGTTTATGGCAGGCTGCCTGAAGTGCAGGACGATTATATCGAACAAAGCGCTCAATACTTGATGAGTTCGTTACAACAAAGCCGCTCTCCGATGTCGGCGAAATGGAACGAAGCCAGCGCTGTAGCCTTAGTCCTTTGCGGACGCTTCGAGGACGCTGACGAATATATCGAGCAACTCAGCAAGCAGCTGACCGCATCGAAGCAACACTTCCCCGAACAAACCCTCTTGGCAGAAGCCCGGAGCGGTTCACGGCATCGATTCGAAGCTGCTCTGTATCGCCTGACCAGACACCCCTCCCGTGATGTCCTCCGATTGTCCTGCATCTGTGCAGCAGCACATGGAGATGTTGAACTCTTGGAATATCTGGACGAGGAGTTCCACTGTGTGGTCGAGGATCGCAGCCTGGCAACACCGATCGATAATGCAATTGACAGTGGGCAGTGGGCAGCAGTCCAACACCGCCTTATCGAAGGGGCAAACACCTGCCCACTCGAGGAGGTGCTGGCGGTTCGAGCTATACAAGTCGGGCAGCTAGGAGTGCTCCGCTTCCTAGCACAGTGTTCAAGCTTACCATCGGTGTACTTCAGAGGCACACTCCTCATTCAGTATGCCATGATGTTGGATGATCGCAAGCAGAGAGAAGATATGATCGAGTCTCTTGTCAGAGATTTCCACGTCGATGTCAACGTTTTAGGCCGGGACGGAACGGCACTTCACATCGCAATCCAGTCCGAAGAGACAGACACAGTGGACCTGCTGCTTAACCTTGGCGCGGATGTCCATGTAAGAGATCATCTAGGACAGGATGCTCTCGAGTACGCAATCTCTCACAATAAACTTTTCCCTCCGCGGCTTGCACAGCTATCAAGACACACCAGCTTGGCGATCGACGCCGAGAAAAGGCGGCTCGCCGCGCGTATCATCCAGTCACAGACACACTCAATCATTCGACATCTCTGCGCTCTGGTCAGCGACAGCTCGATCGACACGACGGTGGAGCAGAAACTAGACGTTGTTAAGCATGCATGGCGATCTTGCAATATCGAAGAGCAGCTGACCATGATATGGGCTCGCAATCTATCACTGGCAGCTTTGCAATGGTATATTGCCGAAGTTGAGGCCAAGGGGGTCGCCGACGATTACATGGTCGCAGCAGAGGTGACAGTGGCGGTTGCAGGCCGTGACTTCTGCGCATACAGCATGATGTTGGTGCCGGACGTCCAGGAGCCGGCATCCCGGGTTTGTGACTCCACTGAAGCAGAGCCTTCCGAAGCAGCCCAGATTGTGGCAAGGTATTTCATGCCGACTCATGTACACCTCCATGAGAAGCTCGGGCGGGAGTTGATGAAGAGGCTCTCTGATGGTGCACTGCGCGCCCTCAGCTCCATTATCTGTTCTCCTGATGCGCAGCTCTTTGTCAAGGGACGAGAAGCGCAGTACTTGGAGGAGGATGACTTATATCAACACTTTGTCCAAACGCAAGGTTGGGAGCTTGACAGGCCCCGCCTACCCTCCCCGTCTTCGCAGCGCACAGCAGATACAACAGTTGCATGATTCGTAGACTCAGTAGATCATCGTCCTATGATAGAACTTCGCTTCACAGCAATGCAAGTCGAGACTAACCAGACTGCACGTGGCCAAATATCTCAGGCTTCTTTGAATGATCAATATGCTGAGTTGAAACGCTCCGGACTCCTGCTACCATCGCGGCCGAGCATGTTCTGCCACGGTTCAGTCTCTGCGCAGTCCTGACATGTGAATTTGCAGAAAGCTGATGTACTGCCGCCCATGAGGCGCACGGCTATGGCAGCTGCATAGGTGACCCTCATGATGCGGCTGCGATGTCTCAGTGCCGTTACGTAACGGCGCCAACCTAGCGGGGTTGCCTTGAACATGCCGATGATAGTCGACAATTATGCCTCAACTGGTTCGAAATGGTTGGACGAGCCGCATTCGCAGCTGGAAGCTCGTCTCTACCTGCAGATCTGCCCTACCGGCCCAGCCCGCCTGCAATTCCGCCTCTTGCTGCACTTCTCAGAGACAATGTGCTCGGTCGGTTGTATTCTTCAGCCAGAATCGGCTCCAGCCACCACACCCTGTTTCGCAGCGTGATTGGCAGGGCCACTTTTGGCGTCGCACGATTCTTGGCTCCCATGGTGGAAATTTGCGGGGCCTGGACGGCGCGTTGTGCAACTGTGTAGCGCGCCAGGCTGTGCCGAGCATTTTGTGCAAAAAGCACAAGCGTTGTGCGGGAGCCAGAGCGTCGCGAGCATGGCTGAGTGGGACGTGTCCTTCGGGGGGACTTTCACACGGTGCCAAAGTATCTGCATCTGGTTCCTGCATTCTGTTTTCAGCTACAGGGATTGCGGACGAGTGGGGCAGAAATAGAAAGCGGCTTACGTCCAGGCCCTTGCAGGCTCCGCAGCTCGAAGCTCTTACCGCCAAGCACTGAACCACACCCGAGCATGTTCGGAAACGCCCGTGTGCTTCCCCGGCCCCTGTTCTGTCTGCTCTCAGCATCAACCGCCAGGACGAGGGCTGCTGACGGAAGGCGTTGAGGTACTTGCGCCCTAGTCCTGCCTCAAGCGCGAACCAGCAGCAATGCCTGCCGCCCGCAGCACGGCATCACCCTTGACCCGACAGCCCAGCCACCCAGTGGTCTGATGACGACCCTCCACGGGCAGATGCAGTGGCACTAGGCTCGACAGATCATATCTGCTTTGGTTGCACTCGCCGCGCCCCTGATATGGGGGTAGCCTTGCTGTGTGATATGGGCCAGCCAACGAAGCTCCTTGATCAAATAAAGGACGGCCTCTCCCAAGGGCAGAGCACCATTCACAATCAGAGCAATATATGTACGGCAAAGCCTCGTCTCCGCTGTGCAGTTTTCCCATTCACGACCACCTCTGCAATCGCCGTCCCGCATGTATTATTATCCTCAAGATCGCACTGCCCCGCCGAAGCCAACATTCTTGGTATTCACGCTGCTTCCTCCAGATGCCGGAAATTTTCCGGCTTCTCCGTGCTACATCGTGGGAGTACTTCGTCGTGGAGAGGTTCCCATCAGCCGCCACACTATCAGTTTCTTCAAAATCCCTGAGAAAGAGCCTCCGAAACAATGCCCTGAACCTCCTGAACTTCCGACTCAACATAAAGTCGCGACTCCTCTTCCTCCTGAACGGCTTGAGCCTCCTGAACTTCCCCATTATAAAGTCACGGTTCCTCTTCCTCCCAAACGGTTTGAGCTGTTCACCTTTTCGGTGTCCCTTTTTCCTAGTCAGCCGGACCCAAAACCTCTTCACGACTTCGGTGAAATCACAATCAGCACCACCCAGGGAGTGTCCGAGCTGTGGCTGAATGCCAGAGAACTCACCAGCTGGATCACATCGGCCCAATCGCGCGACGGTGTTAGTGTTGCATGCACCACGGACTACCCATCGTTGTTGACAATCAACCTGCCAGAACCTCCACTGGCATTACCAGCATCTCAACTCACGATTTCGCGGGCTGACGACGAGGACTGCCGAACCCTCCCACATGACTTGTCACGCCTTCAGGAGATCGCCGAGTGCGAACGCAATGCCCAGTCTGAGCTGTTCGGAGTGGTACAGCAACTTTACAATGAACTCTCATCGATGCTCTCTCGCGCCACGCCGCAGCCGACAATGCCAATGCTCCCCGCTGGAGCGCAGACCCCGATAGTCCCTGAGGCAGGCGTGATCCCACCCAAGAGCGCCGCCCGGCTCAAGAGCAATAGTATGGACAAGAAGGCTAAAACAATCAAGAAAGGGCCAAAGGGGATTTTTCTCAGCTCGGACACTGGCTAGGGCACGAAGGCAGGTACCAGTCAGGGCAGATACTCCTGGCTCTTTCTATATGCCGACAGCGTCTAACGGACAAGTACATGTGCAGTCCCAGGAAGAGATCTTACGCGGAGTGGATGAGCTGCTGGGACCTCCCTGGCCGCGATATTCATAGATTAGCAAAGCACCACGGGACACTAGCAACACAGGGCATTTTATCTCGATATTCTCCGGCATGCATCATTTCGAAGCAATCTGCAACACTGCGTGAATCTCTGCATCTCCTCATCAACTGTGAATCGCTTCTGACTGTGCGAGAGCAGTGGACAGGTGCATACATACAGCCTGCCCATGCGGCTGCATAGTAGGTAACTTCATGCATGCCGTGCAGACCGTGTATCTTCGATTATGAGTGAGTTCTGACGAGCCAATCAAAATATGTCACCAGGCAATAAGCGCGGATTTCTCATCGAGCACTAAAGACAGTTGTCCATATATCATGCAGCGTCTTTTCTGCCTCCGCCTCGTCTACGCAACACCAAAACCTCAGCTATCGCGCAGGCCACCGCCATCAGCACAAGCACAGTGGCTCTCTGCAGTGCCATAAATGCAGGCCCGAATGAAGCAGTTCGCATCGGCGTCCCAAGTGTCCCAGGTGCGCCAGGGCGGGAAAGAGTGGGGCCTTTGCCGAATGAGGAAGGAATGATCTTGGATTGTCATTCCTTCCTGATCCGGTAATTAGTGGAACTCATCGTGCAGCGACTTTTCGCCGGGAACCACTGAGCATGTGGACGATTTTGACACGCTGATGGCATGATAGCGCAGTAGTGTGTGGCCAAGACTTGTTCTTGCTTTTATATAAGCTGCATTAGACTGGGTTATCCCATGTGATAATAGGTTGTGAACCCACTATACGCAATGGGAGGCATGATATGCTCGAGGTTCTCTGTAAGTTGAAGCACCTGTTGGGTTTTCGCCTTGACGTGGGGATGAGCCTTGGGGACTCTTACCGACGAGGCAGCTTCAGATCTCGCTGCGCGTAGCAGAAGCCTCGTGTTCAGTACGACACATTGTCCTATAAGGTTTGCAGTCCATGGCCATCGTTCCAAGGAGTCCATCAAATACGACTCCATGGGCGATTGTCCTTCGAAAACATCAGGTATCGGGTTTTGGAGGGAAAGGTAATAACGCGCCCCACGTAATATCGAGACAGGGACTTCAGTAGCATAGGGTGGACATCGTGGAAACTGTGCTATTTCGGGCCGTAGTGGCAACTACACCCGTGACTAGAGTGGACCATTCTGCATCTGCATCTGCATAGTGTTGCCGATTATGAGCATCTCCGCGCGGTCGAATGACCAGTCAATGGTGAAACCCCCACCCTCACGGTAGGAGCCATTTTCAAGCGAGGCTTCTATATGACTGTCCATCATGTGACCTCCTCGCCAAGCGGGCTCAGCTCCGAATGGCCGGTCGCTGCCCACAATCTGTTCTTCGCACACAAGCCAATGATTAGCATCGTTGCTGTCCGTGAGCTGCATTGACGCGCTTGGGATGCCCAAGGGCTGCCCATGAACTGCGGTGTCGAACAAAGGTGGGCCAGGAGGACACTCTATTCCTGGCTGCAGTGCAAGTCGCGAAGCTTGCTGAGATGTGTGATGATTGGCCAAGGCCGGGCATAAAGATGACCTGCTCGCGAGCTGAGACCACTGGGACAGTTGAAACGGTTCTATAGGGATGCCGCTCGATTCGATCAGATTTTCAAGCCACCCAATATGTGCTAGCAGTGCCTCGTTTTCTTGCTTAAGCTGCTGAGTGCAGTTTCGCCGCTTGGGGATGTCTGTGGGGTAGACACATTTCTGCTGCCGATCAGTGCATTGTGAGCACCCTTCGAGCTTTCCATCGCATCGTACCTTGCGAACCTGGCCAAGCCTAGCCTGTCAGCGTGTTCTAGACAAAGGACCTTCGAGTGGAAGCTGGACATGTCCTGCTTCGTCTAATAGATAACGCATCTGGAAGGCCCAGCAAAAGGCCCAAGCCGAACGGTCGGCAGGATAGTCAAAGAAGGTGATTTCTCATCCTGCTCACCTTGCAGAATTTGCACGCTCGAGGGGTGCGGCGCCGTGCGGTACTCCCGGCCGAATCAGTGCGGTGTTCTAGGCCGCCCATCCTTCTCGCCCGCCTGTCAGGCGACATGGTGCTGTCGAATATACACTTAACGTCGTGGCTGGCCGCTGAGCCCGCTGCGGCTGCGAAATGAACGTGATCGGAGATTACCGGAAATTCCAATTTAATGGCCCGTGAAGAAACGTTCTGCGGGATGCTGAGAATAAAATGGCGCCCAGGGCAAGGACTGCGCGAGGTCCGGTGGTTCGCCCTGTGGTTCGGCAATTTGCTGCGTTTGTGGTTGGCGAATGAAGGCTACTGCCACCCTCTTATATGGTCTACCCTTGGCCTCAAGCGGGTCTTGATGAGGACGTAGTCCACCACCCAAGGATGTGCCCAGATGAGGTTTCAGAGGCGCAACGTCATAGGGCGTGCAGGCTGTGTCTCGTGTGGACCTGCCTCCTGCCCACTTACTCCCGTATCCAGCCGAGCGAGTCGAAACACCCCAAAGGTCACTTGCACAGCCACGCTGGCGACCCATCACTCTGTAAGTCAGCCAAAACTACAGAGAGCGGACGCGCTTTGGAGGCGGGAATGGCAGAACCAAAGCCACTGCCTGGCCGTCACCTCCTTGCTGGGTGATGCGGCGGAAGCCTGGCCCGTGCAGCCAGCTCCATACTATGGATCATATGGCGCCAAACACCAGCACATCAGTAGTTAGCGAGAAGCAGCAGGTAGGGCTCAAGTCTTTGGGAGGGGGTGAGAAGACATAGAGGGTCCAAAAGAGTTGTAAG
Source organism: Microdochium trichocladiopsis (assembly GCF_020744255.1). Taxonomy (NCBI): domain Eukaryota; kingdom Fungi; phylum Ascomycota; class Sordariomycetes; order Xylariales; family Microdochiaceae; genus Microdochium; species Microdochium trichocladiopsis. Next base: position 168,850 of record NW_025763561.1, read on the forward strand.
TCAATGATAACCATCATTTGGTAGTCTTTCACAGCGTTTTCGAGAGATCATTCATGCCACGTAGAGCTGGCTGTGCGGCCGCATGCTTGAAGCGAGGGCAAGAGTGTCGATTGACCTTGCACTCTATGCAATGGGTTGATGTTTATTAAGGCCTTGTATGGCCTTGCTTCGTTGGGGGGAGAATCTCCCCAGGGAACAGCCTGTCCAGGCAGAGCCGGCCCGTCTCGAGCTGAAGATGGCCACTAATGCCAACCTGAATCGACTGTTGAAGAGGATCAGTGCTACAGACATCCCGTTGAGAGCATGCCTTCTGTCCAGACCCCACAAAGCAACCTTCACTTACGAACAAACCCCCACCCCCCCAAATCTCTTCACAAGAGGGAACTTTCCAAGCGTGGTCCTTCGCCCACTCCCTCGCACCCACCCACTTTTCGAGTCCAATCACAAGGTCTTCGCCGACTTCTTCGATCACATTCGGTCTTTTGATCTTTTGGATCCTGGCCTTTAGCATCAATAAGGTGATGGCCTCTCGCATACTCTGCTCGATGGCGCCAACCCATGACTGCTGCGGGATCGCCTTTGTCGCAGTTAGCGAAGTTGCGCGAAAATGTGTCTGATAAACCTACCTCTCGACCTTTCTCGCGTGCGCGTCGGTTCCTATCCTTCAGTACCACTTCCGATCTGTATGCCCAGCCAACTACTATGAGGTTCGCGAGATATAGACCCATCGCGCTACGATCTAGAAGGATCTCCTAAAAGAGGTCGCGAACTTTCTTGAGTAGCTCCTCCATGCGGCCGTCCTCGATTTTATCTACTGCGCCCGTAGCAAGTCGAGGTGTGGGACATTTGCCGGCAAGTCTTTCTGCATCCCACGGCAAGGGCTGGATCCCGAGCGTCTCTTCGCTGATAATGAATCCAGACCCAGTCTTGAAGTCTTGAAATGGTTAGTACGTTGACTGTATCTGTAAAGAGAGATTATACATACGGGTTCCGAAATCGTACTCCACCAGTAGCAGCAAGCGTTCGTGGTACTTGGTTCTCTAGTCGAGGAGTCAGCGTGAGGCGTTAGAATAGGGTGGGGGTTTACGCTACTTTCTCCTCATGTAACTTCACGAAGATCTTCATGGGATACGATCCATGTGAGGACTTTTCCCATGGGAGTGCGTGGGTTTCCGACCGGGCTACGAGAGCCTCAAAGACGGCCTTTGGATCTTCAATCATGTAATTCGGGAGGGGATGTGTTGAAGGCAATCCATCTTTGCTGACGTAGTTCCGATGCAGCGGGTCGCCATCACGAGGAATGACCTCAATCACAGAGAAAACGAGTGATGCTTTCTCGAAAACCTGACCGTCAGGATCTTCTATGGCGATCTCGATATCTTTCGGAGCTCCAATCTTGTCTTTGTCAGGGACCAGTTGACCTGATTTTTGACGTTCTCTGTTGCCCTGGAGATCGTTCAAACCCTTCTTGCGATGGAAAATAAGCGTATAAAGTGTCTCCATATTGTTACTGTGAAAGGTCCGGGTTTGCTGAGAGATTTGGCAGACGCTGAGATCGGACAAAGAGAAGTGCTATCCTTCATGTTCCCCAGGGAAGCTGCTTGCAGATACATGTAGAATTACCGGCAAGCCTGGCTGATTAAGGAGGAGGGGGAGGTGGCACGCAGTCGGTGTGACACACCTGCTAGATGACGATGAGGCGCAATGCTGGTTCTAGCCCAAGACGTCACCCACCAACGCTTCGACAACACTGGCCATGCTCAAAGCTGACAACGACCCATGTCGATCACGCACATGCCAGGGATCGGAAGGCGAGCAGCCCGGGTGGCTGCATTCAATCATTCACTAATAGGGAGATGGGCCTGTGTTGATCTTGTGAACCGTTGCGCATGAGCCGAGGGAAGGGGGAGGGGGGGGTGAGACCTTGGTCGTAAGCCGTCAGACCAGCACCAGCCTGGGTCCCCTCACATCAAGGCTCCCATACCCTTGCCAGCAGGTCTAGATCAAGCCGAAAGTCGTGGCAACAGGCTGCAGTGTATTAGATGTACAGGGCTCTGGCTGGGGTGTATGTTCGGCCTCTTGCACTCAGTGCTGTCCTATTACAGGCTGCGGTCTCCTTCTTGTACCTTAACATTTGAAAGGGACAGCAAGAAACTTTATGTCCCCATTAAGACCCTCGATGGAATGCCCACGAGTGATGAACATCGGGGTCTGCAGGAACTCCAACTCTTGCCGGCTTCCGTCCATGTACAAAGCGACTTTAGGTTGATCCACGGCCTCGGGCACCCAAGGGAACATCGCCAAGCCTTCATTTGCCCCCGCCTTTATGATACCACTCTTGAGCCAAAGAAATTGTGCTTCGAAGATTGACCGAATCTTGACTCCGCTCTCTTCCAGAATTTCTCTGGCCCGTTGCGTCTTTACCTATCAGCCCAATTCATTTGAGACAAAAACGGGTGTACTTACAAACGCATCTTGTATTTGGCGGAGTAACAGCGCATGTTCTTTAGGACAGTCGATTATGTCTACAATAATATCGTTTACTACGACATATGGCTTCCATGGCATTACGCCGGTACAGAAGACTCTGCCTTGTTCCCGTAGGTCTTCGAGGCTCACCGAAGCCTCTCTTTGCCCTGCTTGGACGGCCTTTGTGCCATCGGCTTGGTCGGAGTCTTGCAAGACGATACGAAAGAATTCACTCCTCGCTTTCATGTGGGGGTCGGGTTTGGGCGGCTCCATGGCGTCAACGAGCAGGCAAGCTGAAGCGAGGCATGTGAGAAGTGACTGGGAGCAAGGTCGTTGTTCAGAAGACGAGATGTCATGTAGAGGTGGGAGAGTCTTCTTTCCAAACTTGCATGGCTTTAATATGTAAATTGTCGGACGACCTGTCCCAGGTTGCTTACGTGCCTCGGGGCAGAAAGAGACGTACCGCGCAAGCACAGTCATTCCATGCAATCCATGCTCTCAGCTGGAATCTTACCTTGATCCGCACGCGCCCGGGACGGACGGATACGTCCCGAGGCGTATCCAGCCTTCCAACTATGTAACGGTGCATGCCAAGAACAGCTGGTTACTCAAGTCGTCTTCAGGGGAAAGAAGTCGGTCAGGCAAAGTACAAGGCTTAACAGGGATAGCTACCACATTCCCGCACTAACAGGCATAATCGTGTGCATGGGTCGAGTCCAGCGTCCTCGGGGAGGCTGCCGGTCTGGGTCCAGGACATAATTAGCGATCATGGAACAGGGAACGCCCCTTGTTAACCACCATAACATGCAGGAGTAACACGCATACCTACCTGATCTGGCCTTCGTGCATACGTGACCGACAGTGCAGTGCGGCCATTATGCCACAAGAGCCTTGCGTGTCTTCGTGCTGCACGATGGCGTCTGTGCCCACCACCATATACGGCACCCTGGCCCTGCATCCCCGACGCGCGAGCCAGCCGAGAACTGCAAGATGTAGCCATTGCTAAAGCACAAGCACTCACCGCTGGTCGATCGGGGCGGCTCGCGGTCAGGTCATGCAGCAGACCTCTGTTGGTTCGGCTTGTCCAGTCCTCCCGGTGCAACCGCCACATCACATCTGGCTAACCCAACGAGGTAGTAGGTCGAATTTGGAGAGCAAGGTCAAGACGCAGGAAGACAGGGCAACCGCCATCATACCGCTGATTTCACGGTTCAACTCCTGATAGGCTGCGTGTCTTCGACTGCGGCGCCTCCCTGCATGATGCGCGGATGATCCTGGCCGATCACATGTGGTGAAGCACTGGTAGAGGGGGTAGCTGCAGGATGTTTCTCAGAAAGGTGGCTATTGCGGCGAGAGATGTCAGCGATACAGCCATGCCATCGGGCTTGAAGGGTGCTTCTCCATCGGACTTGCCTGCTTGGCGCGAAGTTGCGGCTCGCTGGCTCGCCTGGAGCTGGTGCGACCTCCAAACAGTGAATTTCGGTGACTGCGGTACAGGACGTTAATGCACTCTGCTGAGGCCCTGCGGTTGCGGCGCAGTCATGTTGACCGCGGAACTTGTTGAAAGAACTCCGTTCTGCTCAAACACCGGCTTTGGCTGGAGAGTGACTCCTCGGCGGATGTGCAGATGTGTTAAACAACTCAGCGTGCCTTCAACGGGCTGTGACCACGGAAACTTCTCCAGAAAAGCAAGCTCATAGAGGCGCGTTCTTGTATTCACTCGTTTCATAAACGGAATCGACAATCTACATTGCCGCCCTCGCTCAAAGCATGCAGCCGCGCAGTCAGCTCCACATACCATGAATTCAATGTCAAAAAGCGATGGCGAGAGACGCGCAAGGTGATGATTGCCATGGAGTTAATGCTCCGCCGAACCATCTGTCTGCCTTCTCGCTACTGTATCAAGCTCCTGCTCCTCCTTCAACCGCTTCTTCTCCTGGTCCAACTGCTCCTGCTTCTCGATCAACCGCTGCTCCTGCTCGTCCAACCGCTGCTCCTGCTCGTCCAACAGCTGCTCCTGCTCGTCCAACCGCTCCTGCTCGTCGATCAACCGCTCTCGCGCCTCGTCCACCTTGTTCTGCTCCTTGATCAACTGCTCCTGTAACTGATCCAAGCGCCGCTGCCGTTCAACATAATCCACGCGTGCGTTCTCTGCCGCAACCGGGCACATCCCCTTGCAGAACTTCGGCAGCAGGTCGCTCGTCTCGTCGTTCATCTTTCCTCTCCTGTACGATGCTTTTTTCAGGATAAAAGAGACAAGTTGTTGTTCTTATTGGTGATCTTGTTGGTGTTCCTGTGGTATTCTTGTTGGTGTTCTAGCGCTGTTCTTGTTGCTGACTCTGTCGCGCGTGCTACTGTGGTCTGCTCCGCAAAGTGTGAGGAAGGAGGGGAAGACCATCTCCGGATGGGCCTGAGCAGCGGTTTGCCTTTATATCGGAAGCCAGACACTTGTGCCGAGAGTCGGGCTTCAAGGACCTGGTTTGTGCCAAGAGTGGTGCGCGCCCCAGTGGATACAGTTGGACTCCCTGTCATGCGGCCCAAGGTGTGCTGGCGGTTTGGCAAGAGGCTTCCGGCGTATACGTCCACATGTATGATTGTGTACATGGGTGAGTTTGGCCGTCCCCGGGAAGGCTGCGGGCTTGCTTCCAAGACACAATCAACGATCTATGCAAAAGGAAGCACCCTTGCTAACGACCGTGGCTCGCAAGTATGAGGAGCATCACTACCTGATTTGGTCCTTCGTGCATGGTGACTGACAGTGATGTGCGGCAATTACGCCACAAGAGCCTTGCGTGTCTTCGTGCTGCACAATGGTCTCAGTGTTGGTCCAACGATTTCTTATCACAGCGGTGCCCCCCTTCATGTACGGGATTTCAGCCTTGCATCGTCGATGACGCAATCATAACCACGACAGCCACAGCACCAGCAGCGGGGCCGGGGTGGCTCCTGAAGACGCAGCAAAGGCAGCAGCAAGCTTCTTTCTGCAGAGCCCATCTCCAGCAGCAACCACGGAGATGCTGGAAGCATATACATTGGATTCAGGAATGCCAGGGTTCTATGAAATGGTACTTTATTTAATAACGGAAGCGCACTCTCTTCGTTGAAGAAGGATTCCCTTGAGGATTGCCTGTTGAAGGCGTGCCGGCTGTCGGTCTTCGACGCGGCGGAAATGTCCTGGAAGTTGCTGAAGGAGGCAACTTAAAACATGTTCAGAAGTCCAGAAATACCCCAATGCCCTTTTGACTTGCTTGCCGTGCGCTCTATTTCAAGTCTGAGCATTTCCAGAGCCCATTGGGGCTTTTGAACCCATTTGAATTGCAAATTTGCCTCGTACTCAAGTTAGCTGGGTTTAAATACGTATCCACCCCACCGACTCACCTCTGCGCCATTTGTCCAGAATAATTCGAGCACTGCTTTGAGGCCTTTGTAGATCAATTTCGCGAGATCCTGCATCTCGGGATCTTTGATGATCGGTACGAGGGAAGACCCAGCGTGGCCGTCAGCTACTAGGAGCGAAGTTACCAAGATTATGATTTCCGCGTTCTGGAGCCTATCGGCATCGTATGCGAAAAGTTGCAGGACTGCGTCGCGCACAGGCGTGTCTCCAGGGATCCGTGAGAGTTCAAAGGACGGGCGTCCTGCTGTGTCCGCTGTGATTTGTCAATCACCTGACATCCGCAAGAAGACATGTCCACTTACCGATTCTGTACATGAGTTCCAGCAACTCCGACAATGCCGGCTTGTGTTCCCTGTATCTCTCGTCCGCGAGGGCAGCCAGGATGGCTTTTGAGGCGGGGCCAAACTCTTCCGCCCAGGTTTCCTTGTGCTTTTCATAATGATCACTGATCATCATCTTCAGTTGGTCCGGATTGCTTGGTGCGAAATTGCGGCCCTCTGGGTCTCCGGGCGCTTGTTTGACCTCCCGAACAGGGACTTGCAGCGGCTCCAGTGGAAGAGTGCGTCCTCCAGCATACACAATGTTGTACCTTGCCGTCCTTTCGGGACCAAACATTTCTTCGCTAGGAATCAGAGGCATGTCGGGTTCTGGCTCCGGTCGGTCACCCCTGAGCCCTTCCTGGACTGGTCGCCAGAATTTGGCTTCCAATCTCCAGTTGGGGTCATAGTCGGCTGAGGTGAGTGTAACTACCGTCATGTTGTTGGCGTGTAGACAAGCTCCGCTGAGGCAGGTGAGAAAAGACTGGGACAAAAGCGTTGTTCAGAAGATGAGATGTCAAGTAGATGTGGGAGATTCTTCGTCCCAAACGTGCATGGCTTTAATACTAAAACTCTGGAAGGACTTGTGCGAGGTTGCTTGCGTGCCTCAGAGCAGGAGGAGACGTGCCACGCAAGCACAGCCATGCTCTCGGCTGGGATCCTGTCTTGATCCACACGCGCTCAGGATGGGCGGATACATCCCGAGGCGTGTCCAGCCTTCCAGCCATGCACGGTGCATGCCAAGGACATCTGATTGCTCAACTTGCTTTCAGGGGAAGGCATAACGAGGCTGGGAAAAGAGGTCGGTCAGGCAAAGTACAAGTCTCAACAGGGAGAGCTACCACAGTACCGCACCAACAGGCATGATCGTGTACAAGGGTCCAGTCCAGGCATCGCCGGGGAGGCTGCCGGTCTGCGTCCAGGACACAATCAACGACCAATGCAACAGGTAATGGCCTTTGTTGGCTACCACAGCTCGCAAGAGTGACACGCATCACTACCTGATCTGGCCCTTCGTGCATGAGTGACTGATAGTGACGTGCGGCCATCACGCCACAAGAGCCTTGCGTGTCCTCCTGTCGCACCCTGGTCTCAATGCCCTCTTTCATGCACGGCGCACGGCACCGTGGCCCTGCGGCCTCGACCCGCGAGCCACTCGTGAAACAGTGAGGCCTTAACCATTGCTGACGCAAGCACTCATTGCCAGGAAGCCACTGCTGTTGGGTCGTATTTCATTGTATGCTTCTGGTGCAAGCTCCAGGGTTGCAGGGCGCGGACACACACTCCGGAGGCGGGAATACCACAACACCGGCTAGTGCCTGGACGCACCCTTTTTGCTGGTTAATCCAGCGGATGACTAGTCCATGCAGCCGGGTCTGGACTGTGAACCCCATGGCGCCAACCGCCAGCACATCAATAGCTAAACGAGAGGCAGCAAGTATGGCTTCGCAGTCCGGGCCTTGAAGCCAGATCCGCCGAGGGTGGAAGCTTTGTAAAGACGTTGAAGGAATGGGTAGTCGCGAATTATCGCGGCACGAAAGTTCAGCCCGATAAGGTCACAGACTTATTGCATGCACACAACGCAAGTGACATTGGAGCCTCGATGTTGATCATGTATTCCGGGCGCTTTATGCATGCGCGCTGTGGACGATGCTCATTTGTTCACTCGGTTGCTCTGAGGCTGACATGCTTCGAGGGAGAATCAGGCTGCTGATTATCATCATCTATCTATTTACGTGAACAGGTGACCGTCCAAAAGGTCCATTGTTGAAGAGGGCTGCGACGCATTCCTGGGCATGCCCTGTATGGCACATCAAGGTCAGTTCTCTCGCCCTCGATAAAACCGAGAACGGACCTAGCCATCTCAATGATTTCAGAGCCGACCCTTTGATCTTGTGTCGAGTCCAGAAGGCCTCCAAGCTCGGAAAAGGGCCCTAGAGCCTACCGTTGCGCAATGTTCACCACTCTGAATGCGGGAGGAAACCACTGCTGGCGTCTTTCATTACCCGGCTTGGCGAATTCGAAAGTTCTTGGGGGTGAGATGGGTTCCGTCTCGCATTCTATCGGTCGTGCGCGGCCCATACTGGACCTAAATTCGCCATAGCCATATGCACGTGGCGATAGCAGAGGCGGAAGCTCAATTGTCGCTAAGTGAGAGTCGTCGGCTGAAGATGAGGTCAGGGAATCGAAGGCAGGGAGAGCATGCGAGTGTTGAAGATGAATGTCTCTTCGGGATGTACTGGAATAGCTATGATCCGACAAGAACTGGTGCCCCGGGCTGGTATGAGCTCTTGTGTTCCCTGCTTGACCGTTGGGCGAACGCCAGGGTCCGGCCGACCCAGCTACTTCCTCGGGCCAATCCATATGGTTGGATCTGTATGAAGTTGTATACATGATCAGTACAGAGATACAAACATTACCAGGCGCAATGGCAGCTGTTATGGTGTCCGTGATCCGGGATGCCTGGACGGGTGGGCAGTGCTCACTTACTGCTCATGGACATCGGTGCTTCGGGGTTCAGCGATTCTGTACCAGCGCTCCTTACAGCCTCTAGCCGTTCGCCCAATCTGTTCCGCGATCTGTTCCCAGGTCTTAGGATCCTTCACGAGTGCAAGGAGCCGCTCATCTTCCTCTGTGGTCCATTTTGGCGGCATTTCGTGCTTGGTTGAACTCGCTTCTCTTACTGCAATAGCCTCAGAGCTGTCAGCTTGGTCAGTCTGCGCGAGGCTGACCTCGAAGTTTGTGTGGGGCTGGATGACAGGGCGATGAGCTTGTGCTGGTGCCGTGGCAGCGCGGAGCGTTGTTTGGTGATGGGATAAGGATAATGTGGTGTCTGGGAATTCACCGCTCACATTCAGGAGTGGCGGCAGTATGGCCTTTAAGCAGTTAGCACGGCCACGTCAATCAGGCCGAGGATTCAACAGCTTGTACTCACTGTCAGCACGCGGAATGCAGAACCAACGAGCCAATACGCGGACAACACTAAATGCTACCAGGGAGGCTTGCATGGGAAACATGCGGTCAAGGATGAGCCTGATAATGGCTGCGCAAGGGTTCAAGCGCCCGGAACGACCCAAATGACCCTGGCCTGGTCTCACCATCAGCACCAGTGAATCTAGGAAGGCAAGGCTCGGCGACCAACATGCGCCACGACAGCTGGCAAAGTGTACAGAACCAACTGCGTGTTGTGAAAATGTGACATCCTTCTCATGGGCCAGGCAGTGGCACTTGCACCGCAGCGATCTCCTGGGGCCAGCTACCGGACAATGAGCTGTATATTCTGTGGTTGATTAGAAGCTTACCAGAGTAACCTCCGTGGATGTGACCTCGCCCTGCATCCGCAGACAGAGCAGATGCTTGCGATGAAATGCAGTCCTTCACTGTACCGGCTCTCACTGTCTAATTGGCGTCCTCTTCTGTCTCTGCAGGGGGGCATCATATGCAGAGAGACGCGAGTGGACGGACTGGCGACGTCGATACTTGTCCTCACGAGAGCACGCTCCGCAGCCTTGGCCGTTTGTCGTTGCACATCCCTCACTGAGACGGACAGGGTACCCCGGTATGCCGCATCCCGGCAAACACGGGAACCCTTCCCGGGTCTTGCCCATCACACACGCGCTGCCACTAGGGCGGCCCACAACCGTGCTTGCGCCCGAAGAGTGACTTCAGTGCGACATACCCACAGGCCTAGCCGCCCAGCCTCGCATGACGTCGGCAGCATCTGGACATGCCTTTTCAGCCTCGCGGCCTACAGATGGCGGCCCCGTTCCTGGCGCCGCCCCACCAAGTCACATAGGCCGGATGAGAGAATCACGTCTCCGAGGACAAGGCCCGACCCGCTACCCCATGAGCTGGCACCTCGACCAATCCAGTGGTCAAGACTCAAAGTAGCGCCGACTTGAGCTGGCTGCAGTCAATGGCTCGTCTTCAGTGACACGGGACTTTGGAGGAACTGTAGTCTCCATGCAGCCTTGAGAGCCACACCAGCTCTCTTGCCCCAGCACTGGTGGCTTAGGCATCTTGGTACAATGCAGGAACTTCCTGTAGTTCAATTGGATCGAGCCTCCGGGCCTTCCGAGCAGCGGAAAACCAGAACGAGCACAACTTGGCGCGTAGGTCCTTATCGCGCAGGCATGGACTGCTGTGCGTGTGTTGCATGCTCTAAGCCTGACAGGAAAAACTAATGGAGGCCCAGCAGGTCCGGGGCAAGCGGGTAGGGCCGTGTCTGCCGTCTTGAACCGCAATCAGCGCCCGGACCTGACGTATCAGGCAAGGGGGTGGCTTTCTCATTGATATGAACAGATCCGCGGTCAACTTTGGTGAGCTTTCCAGATCTACTGTGTATGGGCCCATACCAGCTCACCCGGACCACGAGGTCGCTGGCCACTGGGAGATATAAGGAACCCTGTGCAGCCACAAAATGACCTGGCATGCAGATACAACAGCCCCCCTACCTTGCTCGTCCTCGGTTAGTGATTGGAGTTGAGCCTCTCATTTTATGCAAGCTCACTGCCCAGCCTCATCCACGCGCGGCTCCATCATGCACCAGTACACACCCATCAGTTTGACGATAGAGATTTGGGGGGACGGGGCTGTTGGGAAAACTTGCCTAATCCAGAGATATTTGTATAACAAATATGTCGTCGAGGTAAGTCACGATTAAACCCTTGCATATGCTCTGGCTGACCTCCTCCGAGTATGACCCTACCATCGAAGACACTCACATCGTGGTCAGAGGAGGTTGCCGAATTAAGTTTGTCGACGCCTCGGGTTACAATGGACTCATTCGTGACGCCGAAGAAAGCGAGGACGAGCGTAATGCACCGCGAGTGATCATTATTGCGTTCGAGCTTACGAGTTCATCCTCTCTTGAGCACGCCAAGGTTCTGCGCGAGAAAATTCCTCGGGGGGTAGGGTTTATCCTTGCCGGTACGAAAGTGGACGTGGGCCACGGGAGGGAGGTAGCAGACAACGGAAAGGCAGCAGCACAGTCATTCAAGTGCGGGTACTTTAGAGTGTCAGCACAGAATGACGTCGGCGTCAAAGAGCTTTTCAAGGCGGCGATCAAGCTCGGCTTAGGTTCACAGGCTCCCACAGATGACCCTGCTGCTGTCGGCAGCGAGTCTCGGCCGTGATATTGTCCGCTTGGTGTTTAGCTCTCTCGTGCATCCGAAACTGCTTCTCAGGATCTGACCTCGAAACTGGTTGTTAGGACAGCAGGTCGCTTGTAATCGTTAGAGGATCATAGCATAAGTCAACCACTGAATGAGGACCAGCGCCAGTCTTTGTCATGGTACATTGTAGAGATATGTCTCAATGGCGGGGTCTGTGAGTGAGCATCCGCGAGACACCGGGCGGGATGTCTTCTGGAGCGCGAAAAAGGGTAGAGTGCTCCTGCATGAGGCAGATACATGCTCTCACCAGCTGCATGCGATCGACATGAGGGCGAGACCATATGCACTCATTCCTCCCGATAGCAAGTACCGTACAGCTCCTGTCGGTCACGGCCAGGGTCGATCCCACGCTTCAGTCTTTCCGGTCTGGCCCTAGACCACGATTGCCCTGGCATATTACAGGATCCACCCAAGTGGGATGATCAGGACGGTTCATGTGCAACAGAGTCCAAACATTTGTTCAACAGTCCGCAGCATGGGTGTGGAAAAGAACGCCCAGGTAAGATCCGCGGGAGTGCTCCGCGTTCCGTCCAGACAAGGCGGCAGGGGAGGGTCATGAGCCAAGCTCCGCTAATCGTTCGCGGCCCTTGCATGAGCCCTGCTCGGGAGCAGGCCCTGTCTTGGTGCCTCTCCACAACGCTGATCCCCGAAGACGCAGTGCCGGCTTCGTGACATGGAGGAGCCAAACCAGAGGGAGTCTTGGCTTAAGGCTTAGCGAGACACGGCAGCCGACAGGACGACTAACCTTTAGATGGCCAACCAATACCATCCAGGGTGAAGGACCCCGTCCATCCAGGTTCTCCTCATATTTGGGGAGTCTGGCCGTCACCTGCTTGCCTTCCCCATGCCAGAGCTTGATGAGCGTTGTAGGCCACTCCTCAGCCATTGATCGGCCCACCAGCTCTGGACGAGCCGAGGTATCCCCGGAGACCAGAGCCGCAGGCTGTGGGTGAGCTACTGCAAGTCTGCTCGTATCCGAGACACATGCATCTTGGGATTAGCATGAAGGCTTCCGTCCAGTCACCACACACCCTTCCGAAGCCAATCGGCTTCACCAAGCAGGCTTGGACGGCCGTGACGAGGGTCTATGCTGGGGGGCACGAGTCGCGCCTCAGTGAGCTTGGCGGCGTGCGTTCATGTGGGACATGGATAGACGGGCCATTCACAATGTCAGGTAGTCAGGCAGGCTGACTGGCTGTTGACGATGATGGGGCCAGCGTGGGCTACGGTCTTTCCTACTGCAGAAGTGGCGCAAACTCCGTAGCAGCAGCTCGACGCGCATGAGAGTTTTCTTCGTCTCAATCGGACGAGGTGTGCGTACCCAGATTCGTGGGTTGACCCGCTACATGAGGCAGCCCTGCGCACTGAGGCCCCGGCTATCAGAAAGCCATCCTCAGACACTGGCCTGCGCGGCGCTGGTGCGGTGATTGTTCCATCCTGTGCACGCGCGGGTGTTCTTCGCGGAGGGGGCTTCTCGTCGCTGCTCATGTAATCACTTCATACAGCCTATCAGTGAAGAAAAGTCGCGGATTCGTAGTAATTGACATGCGATAAAAGGCGCTGGATGTCTGCACTACTCTATGCATAAACACCAACGCACAGCCCCCAGTATGGCCTGGCATATCATGCCGCCCCAACCCATCGGCTTGAGCCTCATCGCGATATATCCTGGTGGCAGCGACATCTCATCATCCCATTCAGGTTGCATCCATCGTTTGTCGCCAGTCAGTTCGCACAATTCTTCGCGGGTCATATCATGCTCCAACAGCGCGCATTTGGAGCCGTGCTGGGTGCATTTTTCTTGAGGTTCTGGTGGTGTGTTAGTAATGGTCAAGCTTCGCCATCTGATGTTTATACGGACCTGGAATGTGAGTCGCACAAGTCGTGACACTCCGGATTGGGGCCATGTTGAGCCTTGACGTGTCGGCTTCGTCGTGGGAGGCAGTAATAACTGTAAAGGTCTGAAAAAACTTGGCGATGTTAGATGACGTGGTTGAAAGGCTGGTAGTGACGTACGTCTGTCTCAGAGGTATCCGTGCAACCTAGTGATTCAGTCTCCGTGACCTCGACGGTGACATGAATCTTTCCATTAGGCCGTGCCATGCTGATGTTGTGCCGCAGCCGTAAGGCAAGTGATGCGAGGAGCTGTTGCAGAGCCGGAAGAAGGACAAGAAGGTACATGAACATGCCACATGTTGTGACCCAATGTGACTAGACGGCGCGAACGGGGAGGCTCTTTATACCCGTCCACGGCAACAGGACATCGTGCAGCACCGTACTCACACTCGATACCAATCCACTGGTGACAATGGTACCATCACAACTCCTTTCCGATAGCCAATGATGCCGGGACTCTGGTGCAAGGAAGTAGCACGGCCGGCCGTTCGGTGGGTGGTGATCGCACGGGAGGCTTCCCCGTGCCCGGTCGCTCGCTGCTCCACCCGAGCGTTGCAGGGGCTTCGGCGCTCATGCGCCACCTATCCCCACCATAGCACATGCCAACGCAGGCTTCGTGCTTTGCCATTGGCTGCCTTGCCCCCCTGACAAGTAGTTGAGTGCTCACCTGCGAGAAAGCCATTCGAGGCGCCGTGGGGTGGTCAAAAAGCTCAGATTCGCAGCTCTGAAAGTTTGCGGCGGCCTGTCCACTGACTCCACCATGCGGATTGGGAAGGGATCCATGCCACCTTGAAATGTGTGTCACAATTGGAAAGAGGTATGTTGCATTGCAATGTGCATGTCATGATCAAGCCCAGCGGAGCCGTGCCGGTGCGAGAGAGACGTGAGAGGGCTCCATGCTTCACTCGACGTCATTCTAAGGGCTGTGTGGGCCTGGGGAACTGTACCTGAACGTGTCAGTGCACATGTCGGGCAGCCTGGCTTACGCACTGTAGGGTACTCTCAGCTGGTGCGCATGGGTGTTACTCCAATGTCGGATGCTGTACTGTAGGACAAGCCTTGGCAAGTCATCACCCAAGTTGATATCGTGTCTGATGGGTCTGGGGCGGTCCTCTTCCGCAACATCACACCCCAGTTGGCTGGACGGAACACATGCGTGCGTGCGTTGCGCCCTAACCATCCCCTTCCCAGAAGCCCCATGTTTGTGCTACACTTCTTGAAATGGCAATGGCTTCTGCACGACTCAGACCCTTGTCCTTGGGGCCTTTGTCGTCACCCGTTTGCCTTGAAGCCATTCCCAACTCGCGGCGGCCAAGCGCAGATTGCACCTTCGCCACGGACAATGCGACCGCCGTTTACCTGACCACGCCGACAGCCGAACAGCGATTCTGCGGCGCCACCTGCAACTCAGTACCTCATACAGGAACGCAATCAGTACGACAGCACTGCTCACGACCCTTGCATGAGTCCCGCTCGGGGTAAACCCTGTCTTGGTGCTGCAGCAATGCCGATCCTTGAAGACGCAGCGCCGGCTTTGAGACACGGACGAGCCAAAGCCAGTGGGTATCTTGGCGCGATGCCTGGCGAAGCACAGCAGCCAGCAGGACGACTGACCTCTCAGACGGTCAGCTGATATTATCTAGGTAGTGACGTTCTCGCCCATCCTTGTTCTCCTCGTCCCTGGGGAGTCTGGCCGGCACTTTCCAACCCCTCTCCGTGCCAGGGCTTGATGATAGCAGTAGGTCTCTCCCCAGCCAGTGATCAGCCCATCAGTCCTGGGCGAGCCGAGGTGTGCCCAGAGAGCAGGCTCTCCGGCCGTGGATGAGCTACTGCAAGTTCGTTCGCGTCCGGGACAGAAACGTGTTGGAATCAGCACAAAACATTCCCGTCCAGTCATTACACACCCGCCCGAAGCCACAGAGCATTTCCGGGCAAGTTGGGACGGGAACAGTCTGTAAGCAGAATAAATCGGACAGGTTGCTGTACAACATGGGTGTCCGTGTTTTTCTGCACCTAGCCTCGCCCACTAGCCTCTTGCCACACTCAGCCACATTGGCCAAGCTCGTGCCACCCACTGTGATTTGATCCCTTGCTTGCGTCAAAATCTCACACACCATGCGAAAGGCCACATCTCCCTCCTTCCGTTCTCCCAGATCACCATTCGGAACGTGAACAAATTTCAACAATTAGAGGCTCCCGTTTGGCGATGCTGACACTCTTGTATCATGGTTCTACGTCCAACATCTTCGAGTTTGGTGCGGAAAAAGTCCTGAAAGTACTTCGGCAGGTGCAACACGACGAGCAACTCAATGCAGAGCGACTGAAAGGCCACGAAATCGAAATTGAGGTGTATCGTATCTTGGGAGAGCACAAATACATCTTACCGTAAGCGCTTCCCGCGGACTACCACCAGAGACTCCGCTGACCTCTGAAGTCATTATGGTATTGAGACACTGGAAGGATGCCAAGGGCTAGCACTTGCTAAAGCAGATGGCTCTTTGCAAGACGTGCTAGACGGAAACCGGGGCTCTGCGTCATTGGCTTGTCGCAGGCGATGGTGTGTCCAAGCTGCGGAGGCGGTAGCGTACATACACGATCGCGGTGTCCTCCATTCCGATCTACGGCCCGACAATTTCTTGGTGCGCGGAAGCGTCCTCCAGCTTAGTGACTTCAATGGGGCCGTCTGTCGTACACACGGGCTAGATGGACAGCAATTGCCTGACGGTGGCTTCTGGAATTTAGAATGGGAGACGACTGTTCATACCGACATATTTGCCCTGGGATCCGTCGTCTATAGCATATTGACCGAACACTGGCCCTTTTGCGAGCCTGGTCAGCTAGTCCGGACCAGTGCGGCATATGAGGATGAAGTCAACGACCGGTTCAGCCGCGCTGTCTATCCAGAGGTCGCCGGTTTAGAGGCTGGCGATGTCATTTTACGTTGTTGGAAGGGCCAGTATGACAGTGCTCGAGATATTGCAAAGGCACTCAAGATAGCATTCAAGAACTCGACTGGATAGTCTATATTCATAAATAGCGTAATATAGTAAATGAGTGTGCGAAGAAGATTGCAGGGCATAAGAGTTGCACTACTGCGCGAAGCTGTTCAAGAACGTGGTCGAAAGGAAGGAAACGGCCAAATTTCAAGGTCCACCAACAGTTCCTAATATTCCCCCAAAGAGCTCCTTGTAAGGACCGTACTGGAGCGCATCTGAATTAGCACAGCTTATCCAAGCGAGAATGATCCGCTTAGTAACGAGCGTTTACCTGTAAAATCAGGGGTTACTGCAGTTAAACCTCCCACACTTAGTCCTCTTCCTGCTGGAGCCGAGGTGCTTAGTAGTTACGCTGTGTCCAGCTGCGGAAGTATTGTCGCATGAGTCGAAGGAGACATCTTCTTCGAACCTATCACCGCAGGTATAGATTGTCACGGAAACGGTCTTGGTGCACATCTTGATTCGTGGTATGATCTGATGGCTGAAAATGGGGTATTGTTTGGATCACGGAAATGGAAATCTCCCTTGGGGTGCAAGACCTTGCCCTTTATAGACGCTAGAAAGTCCAAAGCCCGAACGCTGGCATATCCTGGCATATCCTGGAATACTTCGCACAGAAGCAGGGTGACGCTGTCCTTGAGCAAGTGCGAGGACACGCATGCACATACGGAGCAACGTGGCCGCGTGCGCATATGCACGGGCATACACTTGCGGAAAAAGACTCCTGCAGTCCTTGGAGCCACATGCTCGACCAAGAACAAGGCTTTGTCTCACAAACTACTTGTTCGCCCTGCTTGTTCATCTGACTGCATATCGATGTTGCAGGGGGGCGACAGTGGGCGACAGTGACCATGAATGGTGTTGCCATCAACTGCATGAAATCGCGGATCCACATAATGGCTCTGGCAGGCTTGCTCGTCTAGACCGGTGACAGGCGGTCTGCTCGTCTCTACTTGCCTTCCTCAAGGTACGCAAGAGTGGGGATGATGCCCCATTGTCAGGCCACACATCTGAACGCGGCAGATATCAGGGCATGGCGAACATGGATCTCAGTTGATATGTGCCGATTTGATCGCCACCGAGGAACTACGTGCCCAAAAGTTGGCTCATGCGGCATACGCGTCCTCAGACACCACTAAGCCTTGACCCTAGTTCCCTTGTTGTTGAGCCAACAGGACCAGGTGTACCAACCCTCTACAATTCATGCACATGCATCAGTCCTGCCGTTTGGGGCCACAGGGATGTAGTAACTGGGTCTTCGAACCTCGCTTCCCCGTGTGTGAAGAGCAAGGATGATGGAAGTCCCGCTTCTGAACACCGCCAGGCTATCATACGTCCTTGTGCAAGGGTCATGTTCCAGGTCTCTCTATGTGACATTCTCGCAGCTGCAGGACAACGCGTCTGATTTGCAAGGATCCTGCCGTCGAGTCTCTGCAACTCCGCATTCTGAAGTCTGGGAATATGTCCTTCCAGCTGCAGGTTGGCTTGGTTCCTCTGTTCAGGTGTGGGTGGTATGCAAGAGGCAGCAAATCGTTCAAGAACACATCTGCAGCTGCCTGGCCAGATTGTTGTCTAAGGTCGTCGGAACCACATTATGGCGCGCTCCCACACGCGTTGCACCTGGTACCGTGCATGTTGCTCGAGCCTGCTTCACGGCCCTCTCGACCAATTTTTAGCCAACCTTGGCAATGATCGTTCGTCACGCTCATTTTGATAGTCCCGTGTCGAATGCTTGCAGGCCAGAGCAGGTTGCCGGTAGAAAAGGCGTGCGCGGTGTCGCATCCGTTGCCTTGACCACACCTTCGTGCTTTGTCGGCTGTCCTCAGCTCATGCTGGGCTGTGGAAATGTGAGAGCTAGCAATTGGCTATCGGTCTGCCGCCCCTGCCCGAGCTTGGCAAGTTCCGCATTGGGAGACCTACTGGGATGATTTTGCTGAATCACAGACTGGACCAATGGAAAAGAGGGATCGGCTCCCGGCGTTCCGGGCTCCTATGAGCCAATCAATCAATGCGCCCATGCAGCCCTCCACCCTTGTAACCAAGAAAAGCGGGCTGGACCATGCCACGGTGAAATGTGGCACACTTTGGCCCTTGCGCGCCACACTTCCTCTTTTCGAGTCCAACCCTCACTTGAGTGCCGTTCACAGCACAGCCATGTGGCTGACGATTCAGTACTTCCAGGCCAATCCAATGCTTGGATGTGGCGCACAGCATCCCTCTATCCACGGAGGAGTTGCAACTGAGCAAGGGAAGATGGATTGGGACACGGCTTCGGCTTAGGCTTCATCATCTTCCACGCGCTCGATAGATGCTAACATTGTCGCATTTGGAGGCATGGAGTCTTTTAGGGCATCACAAGACTCTCAAGAATGTTTGGCGCTCACGTCCTCGTGGCCACATCTTCGTGCAATGTCAGGTTTCTGCTGCTCGCGCTGTGGAAGGTTGAGTGCGTCGCTTCTACTGCTTCTGCACACTAGACTTGATCATCGTCGCTGGCGGCCGCAAGCCCAGTTCTGAGGCTTGCACTAATTAGAAGACGCAATCAGGAAGGCTGCAAGGCTGCAGTGCGCCTTGCAATGCGATCGAGCCTGGACACGGAATTACACTTGGCTGGTTTTGTCCGAACCCCACCATCAACTGCCAAGCCGCTGTGTAGTTGCGCGAGCAGGGAGGAACCCACCCTCATATCGCAATGAACATGTGGGTGCACCTGGCGCCCTCTGTGCCCAGGCGGCCGTTCTCGGGTTTCCCATAATCGGCATCGGGTCTTTCCAGCACCTCCATCTGTAGACTTCAAGGCTTGGAAAGTGACGGGCTAGCTCACAAGCGAAGACTGGATACGGCTCGGTGCGGGAGTGGCATGAGGGCGCATCAAACACAAGGACAGGCGGATCCTGCTCTTGGTGACGAGCAATCAATGCATGACTCTCGGTTCATGCAGGCCTTCGGACGGCTCGGGGCAGGGACAGTTGCCGGGTCAGAATGATGAGCCTCTACCCCGCTTGATTGGCCAGTGCAGATCAACAACCACCTTCATTGGCAAGCCTGAACAAAACCACGCTAGTTGAAGGTGGGGCAGCATTTCCATCCAACGAAGGTGGGGCGCGGCCCTGACATTCTCATCTTATCTGCATGGTGAGCTGCTGGCGTGATCCATAAAGCTCCTCTCGTGGCAGTGCGCAAGTGAGCGAAGCTCGGCGGCCTACCCCGCACGAAGTCCAATTCATAATCCCGACGTGGAATTCATGCATCAGGAGGCTATGGCAGATACCTGCCAACCCCCCGGGTTTCCCATCCTCAATGATGTCCGAGACTGTTCGCGCACTCCAAGAATCGCTACGCAAGCAGCTCACGTCCGACCCATTACGTGCTCAAGCACCCCCCAACTTTGATCGGAATCTGCAGGATCTCGATCCCACAGACAACATAATTCTGCAAGCTGGAGCGGACCTGTCAACCTGGTTCGCCATCTTCACTATTCGTTCCGAAGACCGTGACCAGGAGTTCCCCGACAGATTCGGCTCGCTCAGCACAGAGGAGCTCCATTTGTTGGTTCAGAGTACTAAGAAGATCACACCCTGTGAAAATTACCAGCAGCGGATAAAAGCGATCTTCTTCGACAACAAGAACAAGAGCAAGGACCGCCGAAGTACATGACCCAACTCCACGCAAGTTGTCACCCCTACTGACAAGTGTTCAGCCCAGATGACCCGCGGCGGCTGGACAGGTGAAGCAGCGCCAGACGGCCTCAGCCTCCCGAACGGACCTTGGGAGAGAGCGGCGGTTGTCACCCCTCTACCGAACAATCCGGATTCCCCTCCCACCGATCGTCGCTCGACTACTGCTGATTCGTCCATGCCTGCCTCAACACGGCCGCAATGCGATCTCAACCCTTCCGGGCCGGCTCCGAAGCGGCAACGAGTGGACTCGAACAGAGTGACTGATCCATCCGGCACGTCAAGTGTCGACTGCAATCAAGAACAAGCACAATACGGCTGGTCGCTTCAGAGCAACAATAAGCCTGTCTACCGTGAAAATCTGGTGTCTGTTTTCCCGGAATTCACGGTAGAAAGCATTGTTTCTGATGGTGCCCACGCCTCAGTTCGCTTCGATTTCCCCGTTGACCCGAACTCTCGACCCAGTTTCATGCTCATCGACATCAAGTATGATCGGGTGCATATCTTTGCAGAAAAGCTTTGCGGAACAACAATAATAGAGAAAGAAGACAGAAGAGGAGTAAAGAAAAGATATACAGTAGACATTAGGAGAAGTACATGGACGCGTATCGACGGGACGGTGACCTTGGGGCCTGCCAGGCAGAGGTGTGTAGAGGAATTGCTGGGCTCAATTTCATTCCTAGCGTTTCGTCACAGCCCCGTCTCTCAGAGGGAGGACAGAGGCAAGGAGACCACGGGTTGTGTAGAGCTGATTATCCCCGGTGATCCCAAAGCCCCAGGTACCGTGCAGCTGCTCGGAGCCGATACAAACCTGTCGGAGATGGCAAACAGTCTCACGACAGTACCCTAAAAGGTTCAGTTAAACAATACAGCCAGAACCCCTTTCTCAGTGTGACTTTTGCAGTTCTGTGTTCCTCTGGTACCGCTGTCCATTCTTTGTCTCCCTTCTTTTTCCAGAAAACCTCAGCCTCAACCCATATAACTTCCTGTCCGTCACCTTCGACTACTATGCCTCGTGTAGGTAAAGAGTCATTGATTTCGTCGCTTGTGGGTTGCTTACCCTTTGGTTAGCAACCAAAAGATGTGAAGAGTCCCGCGAGCACATACCAAAAATTTGAGGGACATCTTTCCTGGAATGAGCGTGGAAGTGCGTTGCCGGACGTTTTAGTAGCAGTCTTTTCCGGGTAGCAGTCATGCTCGAGCGTAGATGCTTCATACATTAAAACGTGACGTCTCGGCCTTGGTCGGGTAGAACGCGCACAAACAAGAAGCTGCCTAACATGCATGCCCAAAGAGGGGTTGTTCTGGTGTGCACCAGCATTACCGAAAGAAAAACATCAGATGCTGATACCCCGCAGCATGACGCTAGTCTCCCTTCGCTCCCCTGTCTCCCGAGTACGTACTGCGGACTCGCACGAGCCCCTGTCTCCCGAGTACGTACCCCTGTCTCCTGAGTACGTACTGCGGACTATCACGAGCCCTGTCTCCTGAGTACGTACTGCGGACTCGCACGAGCCCCTGTCTCCCGAGTACGTACTGCGGACTCGCGCGAGCCCCTGTCTCCCGAGTACGTACTGCGGACTCGCACGAGCCCCTGTCTCCCGAGTACGTACTGCGGACTTGCAGGAGCCCCTGTCTCCCGAGTACGTACTGCGGACTTGCAGAGCCCCTGTCTCCCGAGTACGTACTGAGGACTCGCACGAGCCCCTGTCTCCCGAGTACTGTAAGGCACGCATTCTCGCGTTCCACAACTTGACTCTCCGAAGCGATCGTCCAGGGTCGAACGCCCCTGTCTGTCAAGCCACTGCACATACTTGCTGGTCAGCAGCGAAGCTGTCTCTAGGGTGTTATTGACGTTTGATGATATTGATTCTACTGTTTCATGGTGAAATCCGATCGGTAAAGTTGAGTACTTGTGCGTAGTGGTGAACAGCCAGCGAGCGCACCTGGATTAACTGGCGGATAACTTGAAGGAGCCCGGCGATGAGAGAAGTGATTGAGCTGGAATTGCCAGTGTCGTAGCCTGCAGATCCGGGTTCGCAGGGGTGAACAGCCTCAACGCCAGAATGGTATATGGCGGGCGAGTCCAGCATTGAAGTCGATCCGATGCAGGCCATCTAGTTGGCCGCGTATCCCGGAGGCATCCTTGACACCCTGTGAACTACCTGCATATGCTGGCATGCGTCGAGCTGTTCGAAGTCCTGAGCGACCTCGAGCATGGTGACCGGCCTGTCAATGTCCCAGAGTCGCTGCTCAGCTACAGGCATGGCTGAAAGAGCTGTTGGCCGTTTTGTCGGCTGCTTCGTGTACAGAGCCTTTTGTGTAGATATAAGAACCATAGGAAACACGACAATGGCTGGATTGATGAATGCGCCAGACACTAACATCCCGACGGCCACTCGAAACAACGCCCTTCTTCACAACGTTTTGATAGAACCACCTTCGTTCGTCCCGCTGTGGTAAGAAATGTCCTTCCCTATGTCCTATTACCGATGCATGCCAACCTCCTGATCGCTGCCGCGTCGACTGGCCGATCTGAGCAATGTATGAGGCACATGTGGGAGCAGACAGAGGCACGCAGGACCGGCAGGGACTGCATCGTTGACAGAATATTGGGACAGGCACGGCAATCTCGAGAACACATGCCAAGCAATCAAATCCTCTTGCCATGATGCCTGACAAGGATCCCGGATCACAATCTGCCACAACAGGAGAAGAGCCTGGCCCTGTATCGTGTGGCCCGCAACTGGGAATATGAGAAGGAATATGATGGAGAACCCAGGCCACAGCTGGGCGTGCCTCGAACTAGGATTTATACGATGTGGATATCTCAACGGAGAGGGAGGAAGCAGGGCATAGATCAATTGCAATTATTGTATGGTATACACTTACTGGACAGCTACGACCGAAACCTATGACGAGTTCCTGAAATCGACTCAAGGTCGACATGTGCTATTTTTGAGATGCCTCTCCAAGCAACCCTCCAGATGATGCAGCGGGTAGCACTCACGTACAAGCCTTGTGAATAGGCGCGAGGAGGAGGAGGACCGGGCCGCCGAGAGAGTGCACGGCAACGTCCTGGTCCATAATCATAGCTATTGGCCATTTGAGACATGCGACTGTCTCTGACTTCCTGTCCCCAGGTTTCCGGCGGAAAAACCGCACTGACGTGTCTCGGGGGCTCCTGCTATCAGTCTCATGGTCTTTGTACTGGGCAATCACAGCAACAACCACGCCCACAGCATCATCTGGGCATCTGTATGCCGTGCCCCTGAGATATAACAAGTGTGGCCTCAACTGGTATCCGGTTCCCAAGAGCTCTTTGGCCTGCGGCAGCATTGCAGCGTGGAACTTGAACCATCCATCGTTGAGAGCGGGCTGCCAATGGACGTGTGTGAGCTCCATATTCCGCGATTGTACCTCCACCCTACTCCCTGTCCCATATCTATGACGTGTAACCTTAAGGGGGGAGCAGGGCTTCCCAATCAGGTTTCTAGACTGTTGCTCCAAGATCTCCACTGCGGGCGATGTTGACTTGTCGATCAGATATTTACGGTGCGAATCGATGGTCTTTAGCTGTGTCTCGGATGTTCCGTCCGTGTCGTCTTCGGGCTCCCAATTGCCATCGATCTCTTCCTTTAGCTCAGCGATCTCATACTGCGGAGGCGGCCGGAAGACATATTCTTGTTCTGCCGCATTTGGACATCCGGCTCCGGACGCCGCACTGGGGGCGTTGAACATCCTCAAGGTTGTCTGGAATGCGTCGAGCCCAGTATGGCTAGGTGATAGAGTGGCCTTTCTGACTCTGGCGAGCTTGAAGGCGGTGGTATCGCTCACTGGATGGCCCTGAGGATTGATGGGGGTGCCAGCGCCTGGCAGTCTGCCAACTGCGGTCTCCCGCATCGGTGATTGATCGTCAAAGACAATCATGTCTTCAAGGTCTGTCGGCTCCACTGCGACCTCGTTGGTTCCAGGGATGCGCGTACGGTTGCCTTCAGAAGACGCCACAATGTTGGAGATGGACATTACTGACTGATTTGGGCGGTCCATTTCACTGCATTCGTCATTGGCCATAGAAGAGGGTTCCTGGATTTTGGCAGGAGGAGACGGGGGGCCGACAGTGGTAATCGGAGTGAGAGCAGGCGTGTCAAGCCCCGTGTTGGTTCTTGATGGCGCTCCGAGTCCGGGTGCCATGTTCGGCGTCCTTCCGACACCGTCGGGCGGGGTGCATGTTTGGGACCCGAGGGCCATGCTCCGTGCTTCACCATCGGTTTGACAGCTCGAAGGAGTATTAGTGTCCTCAGCAGATGTCACAGAGGAGGAATCCATTGGGGTGGGGATGGACGATGTTTTGCTGTGCAGCTGTGTGTCTACTTGTGCCGAGTGATCGATGTGGCCTGCTCCCCGTCGTGGCGCCACTGCACCGTTCATGTCCGCGACATGATCCGTGATCGCTGAACTACTTGCCGGGGCTTCATTGGCTGCTTCGGAAGTGTCGAGTACGTCTCCACCCATCGGTGAAGGTGTGGCACCTGTGAAAGGAGGCTCTATGCGTGCCCGCTTGTAGGATTGTCCGGTAGGGTGTCCAATGACACTAACAGCAGACGATGCCGCCATGATGTCATGGTCCATCGCGCTCGATCCGCTATCGGCGACAGAAGACGAAAGCAGCCGAGTCCGCTTGCGATGTTTCTCTCTAGAATCGGCTGGAGTACTCTCGGCCATGCACATACCTATCTGTAACCCGAGATCCACATTCTGGTTCACGAGTAGGGATAAACCATGATTCACGATCTTCTCCATCGTCTTCTTATGCCGGCCGACCTCAGACTCTATTCCGCTTGATTTCATATCCTGAACGAGACGTTCTAGAGCCGTCGGGTTCTTGGCCCTCAGATTCTTGTAACTAGTTACGCGCGAGTTAGGCGTGAGCTAAACCTGGACTGGGATGTTGAGTGGCTTACAAGTCTGGGGAATTTTTTTCCGGCAAGCAGAGAAGCACTGCGTAATTGGTGTCCAGGTTTTCCACTATCCCAAGAAAACTTTCGCCCTCTCCCCATAGAGACGCGCACTGCTTCTTGACGTCTTCTGGCCGGAAATGAAGTGCCTTGGCAAGAAGCTGCTCTTGAATTTTGCGTCCATCGCGCTTTAACGCTATTCGATGAAGGTGCCAGATAAGCTTGGCGACGTTCCTGAGTCGACTATTGAGCTTGTCTGTTATGAAAAGATATGTTGAGGAGGCACTCTCGTTCTCGTCGGTTTCGTTCTCGCTGGCTTCATTCCCATCGGTGTCATTCTCATCGGTGTCATTCTCATCAGGGATTATTCCCAACTTGAAGAATTTCTCAGGCTTCTCGCTCCAAACCCTGAGTAACTTCTCGAGTCGTTCTCCCAGTTTGATGTGAGCGTTCCCGCTGGGCTTCCTGGCTGGAGGTGCTCCTCCGTCATTGCCTTGTCGGGAGGCTCCAGCCCCGCAGGTTGCAGATTCTGCCGAGGTCATGGCAATCTCTCCCTGTCGAGACGAGCGCGCCCTCGTTTGTTGGTCAGTATCCATTGTTTGGACTTCCGAAGGTGGTATTGGCTGTCCGGAAGACGTCACTCGGGACCGCCGTGTCACAGGTGACACCAGACCTGATGCTGCAATCTGGTCGGCTCCCAGGCCCTGATGCCTGGGCTGTCCAGTAGGTTTCGGCAACCGGCACCTCTGCACAGGTCTTCGTGCTACAGGTGGCTGGTCGATATTATGGGACGTGGGCTGGGGCAGCCGAGCCGGAGGCGATGCTGCGGCCTGTCCAGGCCCGATGCCCGCATGACTGGGCTGTTCTGAGCGGTTTGGAGGCTCGCACCTCTGCATAGGTTCTTGCACTCTGTGGGGCAAGCTTCCGTCAGGGTGGAAAGGTGCTCGCGATGACTGCGGTAAAAGTCGGGCAATGGCTGCACCTAGTCCTGGATCCTGACGCACTCGAGCTTCGAAACATTGGACCTGTACGCGATGAGTATCCCTGAGCGCGTTATTGTGAGAAGTGATCACTAACCTTCACGAGAATACTCATCCAATCCCCATCTCCAAGGAGTGCCGCAACGACATGCCACCGACAGTCCTCGGACGAACCACACGTGTGAGTGGTGTCTGCATCCATATCTAGAACTGCCTCTGAATCTGCGTTGAGGGTGCTCTTGCGTTGTCGGTGCAGAGACTGGCCCAGCCTGTTGGTGGAAACGACGAGCAAGGAGACGGGGCGAGAGAGTGGGCTGCTCTAGCCACCGCGACCCGCGGGCCCCTGCTGGATCCAGCCCATGCAGGTGTGGTGAGACATCGCTCCACTTACGCCAGACTGCGCTTTCCTCTTTCTGGACGTCAACCACCATGGCCAAGGTGGTTGACGTCCAGAAAGGGGAAAGCGCAGTCTGGTCAGGCAGTTGGCTTCAACAACGTATTGTCAGTGCCCCAAGTACAATTTCAATGGCTTCCACATGCGCGTGGCGTGCTCGCTCACCAAAGCAGGCCACAGCTATACCGACCTTTGACCATGTCTATCGCGACAGGTTCGCATGGAGCGCTAGGATTTTGGGATGTATCGCATCTAATACTTGAACTATGTAGTCCTGCCCATTGCTCGTCACATGCTGGGAAAGAGGAACATGTCGCTCGCTGAGAGTCACATTGAGACTACCTCCACTACCTGGCGCGCCGTCATACCCCTTTGTCCCTCTCCCCAATATCCAGCTTTACACATATGGGCTTTGGTGCGACCTGTTGATCATCGACTCCCAAGCTGTTTTCGGGACCGGCCGACAATCGGCTGTTTTTGTTAGTCGAGTCTGCTCCAGTGTTATGGAGGCTGATGCAACTTACGACAGACCTCGTCGTCCCTACGAGACAGTTAGTGACAGGGAAGCTGGTTTGAGATGAATGTACCGACCTCCACTCCGCACAAGTGACGTTAGGCGGGCACCTCTTATGCGTGCGTTCGTAGACGTGGCACCATTTCAGCACGGGAAACCGGAAGTGGCCGCAATGATATTGGATCTGTTATCAGTCAGCTTCTGATAATCTTGGTGACACCGGGACAGGTATAGGCACCTGGATATAATTGCACATGTTGACTGGGATGAGAACACTGTCGCAAGAGTTGTTGTGGGTTGTTGTGAGATGCGGCGAGATGCTGCGAGATGCTGCGAGATGAGATTCCAGAGGGACGCCCGGACGCGCACCCTGGTATCTTGTACCGCCATGGGGCGGGAGACAACGGAGCGGGTTCATGCACACCCAGCTGAACCTGCGGTCCTCTCGGGGCGAGACAGCTTCCGGATACACGCTGTCCAGGAGATGTCGGAGGTCGATAGCTAATTTGGAGCGAGCTGGGTCAATGCTTGTGTCAACGCTGATGCTGGGGAACATCCTACGTCCGATGCGGGTCAGACCTGCACCCCTCTTTTCCCGCAGGGGTCGTGGAGTGGAGTGGAGTACCAGCCTTCACTGCTTCTTCGAGCCGAGGAGGGCAAGGGGCACATTGGATGGAGCACGGCACCATCATCACGGGCATGAGATGAGTGAGCGCAAATGACGCGATTCCAGAGGGGCTTTTGTAGAGGCTTCCATTAGGCGAATGATGTGCGGTCCTCAGAGAATTCTCGTGCGATATGTCTCAGCCCCTTCGCCAGTCACATATGCGATATCGACTAAGACGAACAGACATGCCCGATGGACAGGACGGCATCCTGCAAGCGTGGCGAGAGACTGACGTGAGCTTCTCTTGAGGCATCCAGGGGTGCTCACTCGCGATTAGCCAGCGAAGTGTTCAGCCAAACGCGGCGACTGTGGATATCGTTATCGGGATAAGGACATTCTCATGGCATGGTCCACTGCAGGCTTCACACCAAGGGACCTCCACAGCCTCTCCTGCCTCCATGAGCTCGAGTCGGGAGTAGGAGCACGCGTCTCGTCTTTGCGTCTTGTTGGCTGGCGCACAAGTCCACTACGGCTACTCAGCGGCTGGCTGCTCCAGTCATCCCGGCGTGCAGTGGATCCGGTGCAAGAGTCATTTCCTGCTTGTTCCGGGATCTGCTGCGGTGTTGGAAGGTACGCTCATGTGCCAGTTCGGCATGTGGATGGGCAACTGTGCGCTGCGTGCTGTGTCATGGCGTGGGTCGTGCAAGCCACCCAGATAGCGGCCTGGCTCCCTGCACGCGAAGGTTCGGTGCTCGCCGGCAGCGCGGCCCCTGGTGTTCCGTGGTGCCACCCCCAACACCAAGCTGGCCTCCGCGGCCTGCCAAAAGCCAAGACCGCGCGTCGTGGGTCCTTTCAATGAGACATGGCTATGCTCAGTCTGATAGAGGCTGGCCCGTCCCGTTGCGGGACCACTAACAGGACGGGGGACTTCAGCAGTAAGCCCCGGGACATGAGTGCACCAGCTGTGGAAGTCGAGAGCACGGCTCGTGTCAATCCTGACTGCCGTGGTCGATCGCTGATGACCAGGGTCTAATGCCAGCTGCGTCTGCAGGCACTTAAATGGCCTTGTCCTGCGCGTGTAAGCACCTCGGCATGCAGCGATCATCTGGCAGCCACTCCCAACGTCTGAGCAGGTTCCTTCACTCAGCTACCAGCATGGCGCAAAGAGAACCAAAGCGTCCTGACGAGCGAATCGTCATCATTGGCGCGCGTAAGGTCGGCAAGACTCATCTCCTGTTGTGGTTCCAGCGCGCATTTTCAAAGCCAAACTTGAACACCGATGAGGTACGTCGCTACCAGAAAGCCATGTTGCGGTCACTAACGTTGTTCTAGCACACATGGATCGAGAGGCAGATAGCGAAGTGCCTCGAGCACAACAGCACTATTCATCGGGTACGTCGCTCCCAGAGAGCCATATCGCAGCAACTAACGTTTGTTATAGAACATGCAGACACATGCGGAAGTTTGGGCTGATGTACCGCATAACATCGAGATTTTTGAGGTCCCCAATCTGACTTCGGATATCAGCAAAGATCTAGCAAGACAGTGTACTCCCAGAACAGTGGTCTTGCTGTTATACGATCCTAGGCAGCCATCCACGCTCACTCAAGTTTTGAACGGGTGGGATGAACTCAAGAAGGCCTTGCCTGATGAGGCCTCGTTCACGGAGCCCATTCTTGTTGCTACCCACTCTGACCAGCAGGATCAGTGGAGCGATGAACACAAGGACCAGCTAGCCAAGTACCCGGCTATCACCTACTTCAAGGTTTCTTTCAACACCGGCGAAGGTGTTCGAGAGCTTATCGATGAGGCATTGCTGGCAATAGCATGGCCAGACATTGCGATGCAGCTCGACAATGACACACACAACGGGAACGAGAGCCCGAATACCACGACCGATGAGAGACCGGATACGCAGACGTCACATGCTGAGCACGATATGGAGCCGCAGGCAGAGACGGCACCTGCTGACCACGACGAGGATGCGCAGACGGAGGATGAGATGTTCGAGGATCCGTGCAGCGAGAAGGTCAGGTACGAGCAGCCGCCCACGGCTTGGGCAGTGCTGGACTGTTGTGGTTGTCTATCGATCGTCTCCGGGAACTTGGTAGGCAGGTGGAAAGGGTGGAAGCGGCGGACCAAGACTTGGCGAGCTCGGCTGGCAAGTCCTTCTAGGCGTTGCCGTCTGTGGGCGCACAGAGACGACCCTGAGGAGCGCAGGCTTCTCGAGAAGGGACCTGATGTAGACTACGCGAGCGCGGCATCTGGCCAAGTCGCTACGTCATAGAGACTTCTGCGGGCAGAACACCACAACGACACAATCAATGCTGCATTACCTACAATCGTGCTCCCTGGTGCTGTCTGTGCGGCTGGCAAGCAACACCCTGCCTGCCGGAAGGGGTGCCATTCCTCGGCTCCATTGTGTGTGCTTGTGGCTTATGCGGGTCTACCCACCCCAGTGGATGGCCCTCTGTTTCTGGCGCATCCTCCAAGCGTGACTCTGCCCGTTCTGCACGGCCCGACGTGAGGTGAGACGTCACTTGCCGGCCATGCAGCAAAGTCAACACGTTGTGGGTCCGATCCAACCAGGGCGGAGCTGGGGTAGCCTGCTTGCTGCCTGCATGGCTAGCCAGGGGCAACCATGTCCGCCGGCGTGGGTGATGGTGTGCAGGGCTGCAGGTTGAGCCAAGAGGGCCAATCGGATGGCTGGACTCGTCGTGCTAGGGGCTGGCGCCGAGTCCAACCATTGGTGACCAACATTGACGGGGAGGGCTGAACAGCGCATGTCTCGATGTTCGCACAGCGCTCCGTCTTTGTCCATCAGCGGCCCCGTGGTCGTCATGCTTCCTCATGCTGGACCTGGGGACTTGGCTGTTGGCCCAGCTGCACTTGCTGTTTAGAGAAATGAGACATTTGATTATTGCACTCATGCAACACGCACGGATGAGCCCCCCTGGCGGCGGCCGCCCAAGACAGAAGGCGCCAGCGACGAGGGCGGAGGTCACTCGAGCATGCCCTCATACACTCAGAAGGTCTATTGCTTTCAACTGCTAGTGCAGATCTCTATGACCCTTGCGCCTCGGCGTCGGAGAATGCCCAGTTTACTGGCCGCTTCTTCGCGCATCCAGCTGACACCACTCATCAGACTGGGCCCGGGACGTATCATGGCACAGACACAATGATAATCCAGCGCGCTGGAGGACCCTCGTATCTCGCCGGGAAATTGTGACCTCCAATGCGAGAACCCTGCCTACTAGACATGCTTCGCGTCGACTCCACGTGCGTGTTATGCCGAATGTCATGATGCCTGGTGCTCGAGGGGCTCGACGACACGGGGGCTTCTACCACACTGCCCTGCTGCACCGGACAAGCCGCCTTGGCTGCAATGGGCAATGACTGCATGTCGCTGATCCCCCGGCCCAGACCCTAGACCAGACGAGGTGCTTGCGCCCACACATCGGCACACGGACAGGACTGTCTGCAGTGTTGCGCGCAACGACGTCCGCTCTTTCCGCAATGCAGCTGCAGCTCTCCACTGACCTCCAACATTTTCCGGGTAAGCAGAAACGGGTCGCCACATCTCTCGAGTGACCCGCATACCGGGCCCGATCTCGTGTCGCTCATGGTGGACTGGACAGCTGTGCGGCAGGGGACCCCGTTTGAAGGCCCAGCTTGCTAGACTTCCATGACTGCATCATCCTGATATCACGCAAACCCTCTTCGATGAGACGGGACCGGCGCAATTAGAAGCTGAAGATAGTATTTGTGGTGCTTGATATTAAACCTGCTATGGAAAGAACTTGCGAGAAAAGAAAACTACTGATTGTATAGAGTAGAGGTGTTGTAGTTGATGCTTCCAAGGAGCCTTCCAGGGCATTACCAGCCTTGAGCGTAGTAGCCGCCCTGATTGTTGAGTTTGAAATACCGGTTCCAGTCCATCGAGGGCTCAGCAGCCGCCTTGTTCATGTGTACCTTTTCAGGGTACTGCTTCAGGTTAGCAACATCGTGCGAAGTGTGTCGCCTCTTGAGCACGGCATTTGCCGTCGAGGTCTTCTGCTGCCTCTCCCAGAGGAGCTGGCGGCGAAGGGACACGGTGAGCTCGGCCCCCAGCATGTTGCGGCGTGTGGCGCGACGGGAGATGGGCTGTGCACAGGCGGGGATGGAAACTGCGGTGGAAGGATGAATCTTGTTGATGATCGTGATCCGAATAGGCTCGCGCTTGACCTTCTTCATCTGGATGCCCTCGTCGAAGTCGTCCGGCGAGTTGCTAATGGTCGACGGGTTTTGCACCGTTTGGGAGTGCTGAGGCGAAGCAAGCATCCGCCTTAACGGGCGGCTGCTGTGAGCCTTCATGTGCTGGCCTTCATCCGCGAACATGAGGCTGAGAAGAGATGGACGAGATGGCTGTAAGGTGACGTTCGGCGTTGGGCCAACACGATTGAAGACCAGTTGATTATCCGCACTCGGATTGGGACCAGAAGGTTCGTCCTCCCAGTCCGAACTGTTATCACTATCATCGATGGCAGACTCGTCGATATAAGAATCGACGATGCCAAGCTGAGCGCGAGCAGCCCTGTCGCTATCATGCTTGCGGATGATAGACTTGAAGTTGGCAGACTCGTCGCTGCCGTCAGACTGGTAGCCGTCATCAGATCGGTCGCTAACAAGAGACGGAGGGTCATCGGGCATAGCTTTCGTCGGAGGGTTGGCGTGACCAGCGAGTGTCGCCGATGAGACGCCACGAGCTTGTTGTCGTGCAGGTAGTACCCGATCCTGGTGGTGAGCTGCGAGCATGGCGTCCGCAGCGATGTCTTGCAAGTCCGGGCCCAGGGGCTATTGCTGCTCTTGGGTTGGGATCGCGGCGTGGGCATCCGGGAGCCTGTAAGGGACCTTGTTGTTAATAAAGCAGAGGAATCATTCGCCACACATGGTTAGGGTAATGTACCATCTAACATCACTGGACGTCCCGCGTATCCAGGCCGTTACTCTTTGTCGGCGTCTCGATCTGCAAAGCCGCAGAATACAGACGCGAGTTGTTGGAGCGCTCGAGATGACGTTGATTGTGATGGGTACGAGGGCGAAGACGAGCTTCAACGACAGGACAGAGGGGAGAGTGGCAGCTCCAGCCCGTCAGAACCCCGACCTTGAAAGCCATGTCATGCAGACGGGGGACCTCTGCCGCCCGATCTCCAATCCCCCCTGCGTCCCAATCAGTCTCAGCCCTCTTTCGCGACGTGCGTCTCGCCCGTCCTGTGTCTCGCGAGACTCGTCCGCTCGTCAGCCCCCACCCCAGCATCCATCCCGGCTTGTCCCTTCGCTTCCCCATGTCGGCTGCATGATTGCACACTACATGGGAAAAGCAAGGGAGTGAGCCAACGCGCCAGGGCTGCTCCGTTATCATAGTCTCATTGTGGTGTGTTAGCGCCGCGGGCCGGATGCCGAGCCATGGTGCTGTTGTAGATTATGGGCATGTCCTCGTACCCACCCAGGGTGAGCAGGTCGAGGCGTGACAGCGACCAGGACGTGTGATCTCCTCACCCTGGGTGATCAGGCCCGTGATAGTGAGCTGCAGGCATGCGTTGTCATGATGGAATGCTGTGTCGCGCCCAGACTCTCCTCCGCTGAGTTCGCATGGGCTGTGAATAGATCCCCGCGAGCCTTTGGCTGGACCTGCATTGACACATGCTCCGCTCATCCCAAGCCTACACGCTTCCGCTTGAGAGCAGCGTCGCTGAGCAGTTGTCTCCACTCGCGACCAGAAGGGACGTAGCCGCTCATTGGTGTCGAAAGGCCCCCTGAGAAGCTTGCATCTGTCGTCTACCGTCGTGCCTCCTCCTCGTGACCGGCCTCCTCTCCGTCTCCAGCCAGACGGGCCGGCCCAAACGATGCCCGCAAGCCTGCTTTCTGTCCAGTATCACCTCTCGTGCTGCCGTGGGTGTGAACGCCAGGTGCTCGACAGGGCTACCTGACGCCCATCAGCGCTCCCACAAGGCTGGGTATGCCTGTGGTGCCCCAAAATCCGCCCTCCTTGCCTATGTGCCAGCAGCGCTCGCCACTCGCTGTCCGAGAAGGCCAGTCCCCTAGCCCAGCTCAGAGGGGCTCTAAGCCACCTGCTGCCTGCACTGGTGCGCGCACTACAAGCTTGTTGCCTTGCGCTGCCCTGGTCCCCTCAAAAGGCTGACTATCCCTCACTGATCGAGTGTTCTCGAAGATCCCTTCTTCACCTCTGCAGAACGGCCTCTAGCCAACTCCTTCTGGACACCACCGCGACCATGAACGGCGTCAACGATACCGGCGCCGAAGTCTGGCGCAGCGATGCCTCCACCGACGTTGCGTCCCTCCTCGCAGACGAACCCGGCATCAACGCCAAACCCTCCCTGCTCGACGATCACAGCATGCGCTGTTCTACGACATGAAGTGCGCAGAAGGATGAGCACAGAGGGCCCTCTATCACGGCTCACAAGCATCACGGTACTTGCAGCACGACACAGTCGCTTCCGAAAGCTTCCTAAACGCTAGGAACGACCTCCATTTTACCCAGACGCACCCGAGTCTTTCCCCGAGAGTTCCCGGCTCGAAGCTCCCACGTCCAACCGTCACGAGCAACTTGATACCGATGCCAGCGATGACCACAACTCCGAGACCACGAGCAGCACAAGCGGCACCATCTCCGAGCTGGAACAACTTCTTGTCCAAGAGGGTCAAGGGAGTGCCAGTGGAGGACGAGCTCCGAGACCGTCATCCTCCAATTCGCATGCCACGACGCAGTCCGCTTTCGACAGTTCCACGAGCTCTCTCTCCTTCGAACAAAACACCGTCAGCCCTCAACTTTCAGATGGTGGTCTACACGTCAGGTTCATGAATGCGTTCCGCGGCTGGTAGATCCTCAGAGACACACTAGTCAAAGTCGCCAACGACCTTCCCGCCAAGATTAGCCACGACAATGAACAATACCAACCACAATCCGGATTACGGGTCGGTTTGGACCGACACAGCGGAACTGCTCATCATTGTTCCCACCCGAATGCATCGCGGCAGATCATCGACGAGAATGAGGTCGTGCCTGCTCTATGGATACATGGCAGCTCCATTGCTGCAGCGACTCACAGCCGATCATGTCTCCAATCCCAAGCATAAGTCGACAGTGTCGAGGCAGTATCCCGCGGGACTCACGTACCTGTACAGAGATGTGCCGGAGTGCAAACATATACTGGCAGGCTTTGCAGCCGGTTTTGCGACACCGGCAATGGTGGCGTCGACTCTGGAGGCAGACAAATGCTGCTGGCACTCACTGCTCAGTGCTGGTATAGACGAGCAGCTGGCTCAGCGTGATGAGAGCCGCAACCATCAGTTTGGGACATTCTTTCTCTGTGTCATTGGCGGAATTTAGGATCGTGTTGCTCCTGCCTTCACGGACCCGTTGCCAACCAAGAGCACGACTTCATGGGCACAGAGTCCTGTCTATTAATACTTGCACTTTCCCAATGCCACATCCACTTGAGTCTTCATGCTGCTTGCGCCGCGCATCGTTACGTAAATAACCCTACGTTCCCATGATACTAAGCGGTCAGTTGGACCACTCAGTCTTGAGTCTACTTAACTCCGAATTTCTTTTTCCACTTTTCTACTCGGTTTCCCTCTTCGTCGAGGAAGCTAAGGTAGCCTTTAATTTCATAGTGCCTCTGCTGTGGACGATCTCTGTGCCACGCAGCTTTTTCCTGCTGTTCTAAGTCACCTGCCGACTCGCGGAGGAAGTCACGGTAGTTGTCCCAGAATCTAGTACCACAATTCGGGTTGCCTCTGCTGTGAAGGATCTCTGCGCTGCGACAATTCAGCACCGTCGCCAGCCATTGATGAGTCTTGCTTGTCCTACGGTCCTGCATCCACTTGGGGCAGGAAGCGCATGCTGAACGCGCTGGACAGATCAGCACCGTCGCCAGCCATTCATGAGTCTTGCTTGTCGCGCGGTACTGTATGCCTTTGGAGCAGAGAGCGCCTGCGCAGTCATCATCCAGACCTGTCGTGGTGTCCTCGGCAATGTGTTCTGGAGAGGCGCATGATTCACTGGGCTTTTGGATGAACTCTTGAAACCAACGCAGCGAGGGTTTAGCCGCGGAGGTTGGAGAGGCCATCATCGTCTCTCGTGTCGTCGCTTCTCGCCGCGCAGCTTGTTGTCGTCGTATTGCGGCGGGTCTCGATAACGCCGACTGATGTGACGTTAGCGTGCTGGGCACGTTGGAAGGAGAATCCAGTCTTACACTGCGCTCGATGATGTGCTACAAGGCTCAGATGCAGCCATGAGAGAGGATGTGGTGAGTCGATGCCCGCGAGGTCGAGAGGAAGGTTAAGACAAACACAGCCCAGGGGACTTGTGTGCGAAGGGGTCAGATGTGATGCCACGACCGAGTCAGGTCTTCAAGGTTCGGTGGTGTGTCCGGGGACCCCTTTCTGTCAACAGTGCCGAATTCTGGGTGCATAGAGCCTAGAAAGCCACCGTCACTGGCGCTTGAGGAGCTTGTGGCGGCGAGATAGCGGTGGTCGAGCCGAGTCCCAGCGCTTGACGCCTCCTGCCCTGAGGGTCGCTTCGGGGGACTTTTGCATCTGAAGCGGCTTCCTGCCCTCCGCTCCCCCGTCATAACGCCAGGGCCAGGATATCATCACGCCCTCCTGGTCGTGGACTCTCACGGCAGGGTACGATCTAGACCTCCGAAATCATGCAGCACTGAGCATGCTCGACGACCTAGGGAGGTAAGCCTCCGCGCAGCCTGCATGTGCAAGGTGCTTGAGGCAGGCCTTGTGGATGTGTTCGGTGGTCCTCACTCCCACAAGACATGGGCAGTACTGTCTGCAGTGTCACACACACTACAAGCTGTCGTCTCCCCCCGCCTGAAAGCATATGCTCCTCCGTCATCGAGGACCTCGGCCCGCACCAGAGGGAAGCGGTGTACAAGTCCAGCACAGCGAAGATCCCACCGATGTTACATTCGCACTCGTCGACGGCTACAGCACCCAGGGCAGCGTCTCTCGCTGGACGATCGCTTCCAACCACGGAGCGCGATTGGACAAGGACCGACTCTCTCTCTCCTTCATTGGTCACGCCATTCACGAGCGTCACGGCACGGCGCAGTCCACGGACAGGCTCCTGCGCTCGATGAACCACCTCGTTCTGTACACACGGCCGCTCTTCCCGAGTGCCCCCTGGTCGCCACCCGTATGCTCCGTCCAGTACCATGTGCTGCTGACGAGCAGGCTCATGCCGGGAGCCATATCCTTGACTGGATGGACAAGAGAACCATGATGGCAGGCCACGGTCCACACTCGTCCGCCTGCCTTGCGACCCTGGGCGTTGGCCCATACTAAATTGATATCAGTGGCAATCCCGCCTGTCTCCAGTACTGAACTCTCTCGACCTGGTCTCTCACTCGAAATCCCCGCATCGATCACAAACTTCGCACCCGGCAGCCACCATCACCGATCCCATCTCCTCTATTCGGCCTTCGCCTCTCTTCCACCATCGTCCTTCTACCAAGCGACCGCGACACTGCCGAAATGGTCACGATTCAGTCACTCGGCTCGGCCTTTTTTCGACAACAGTTGGCTGTTGCCATATACAAGTTGGCGGATGTCCTAGAAAATTTAACCTATGTCACAGGCCTGCCACAGGAGAGCATCGGGCTCATCATCGGGTCCATAGCCTTCTTCCTCATCACGTATTTTTCTCTGGCTCCACTGGCATTCGGGCGGGTGTCCCGCGAGAAACGTTGGGAAGAGCTCACTCCAGAGACGCAGGATGATTGGAAAATGCGAACCAGTAATCTGGTCAAGGGCACCGCTTTCGGTTTCGATGCTGCCTACATCGTGATCACCGACATTCTCGCAGGGCGTGCCTATCTGTTCGAACGCATCTGCCACCGACGTGCGCACGGGGAGCGGCTCACAGCCATCGCCATGGGTTTCTACCTCTGGCACTCGGTATCTCTTGTTCGCAAGATTTGTAAGGAACCGGCTAAGCCAAGGCACTGGCAGGACCTGTTTCACCACATCGCGTCTTGTTCCTGCAGCTACATCTCCTTGGTATGTACCTCGCCGTATTGCAGGGCCAATGAGATTCTTTTTAAAAAGGCCTTAACTTCCCATGGACCAGCTGCTAATACTTATGTTCCATTCCAGACACTACTCCCTTTTCCTCGACTATCATATTTCTTGAGCTTCGAGATTACCAATATCCCATATAACCTTTCCGCCATGTCCGAAATCCTTGGTCACAAACGTGCGAAGGAGACATTTGAATCTCTATGGATTCAATCCTTCCGGTGCATCCGGCTGGTGTTCGGGTTTTATGTAGCGCTCGCCAATATTTACGATACGAGACCACAGGACGGTGTAATGTTGACGGGAGCCTCAGCAGTGTCGTCACAGATAGAGGAGCTGGCAAGACTCTGGTGCAGACTCTGCGCGTGGCTAATATTCTTGTTGTGCATTGATTGGTATGGGAAGATCAACAACCGAAAAGAGAAAGCCACAGCGACCAATGCGGCTGAGGCCGTGCCTGAACCTCAGTCATTCGATCGGGCTTGTCCAGCCATCTCTCAGACGCTCGTCGCATGCGAGACACTTATCAGAGCCTCTTTGGCTCAACTGGAGCTGGTCAGCTCGCTACTTAAGGAGATCCAAGCAAGCGGACAGCACAGCACACAAGATGATGGTGGTGGTGGTGGTGTTGTAGTAGGGGTGGGGTCTGAGGCGACTAATCTCATCCCAGCATATGCAACAAGCCCATCTGCCCAAATGGAGTAAGCAACAGGTCTGCGCGACAAGCGATGTATGTAGTCTAGGCAAACTCTCCCATCGGCACTTCCAATCGCACCAGGGTTTCCACAATGTCTTGATCACTTATACCTGTGCATGCGGACAATGTCCGCCCCTCAAGCATCGTAGAATAGAGCCAGCGCGTGTTAACAAGAGTCCAGTTGCCAACGTTGGATGGTTGCGCCTGCGCTTGGATGATATTTGTCTGGTGCCTGCGCCAAATTTCCATACACTCTCGACAAGAAGGACAGCTCCCGACAAGGGACTCAGCAGCCGACGAGGCAAGGCAGACGCGGCCCGCCAGTCCACCTCACTTCTGCTGCCCCGCGCCCGCGCCAGCCTCACTACCCTATCCACGATCCCCGCCACAGAACCACCAGCCTTCTGTGTCCACCTGGCCCGCCTCGCATGGCTTGAGCTGACGACCCGACAGCCCATATTGTCGCGCGGGCGAGTAATACGTCTGCCGCATGTGGTCACATTACCCGCGCCGAGTCTTCGCATATCGACCTGAGTCACCCCTGTCCTCACAACCGAGATGTGACGTAGTGCTTGCCCCCGTCGACTCACGAGCCCGGTCAGTCTTGCTCGAAGTCTGCGAGCAGCGGTCCCACCAGCGACGCTCTCGGGCCGAGTGAGCCAAGGCCAAGCACGGCCCCTACAGGTCGGTGCTGCTGCGCGGAGCCCGGTCCGGTTCCTGGCTCATGGACGTGCATAAGCGCCAACCGCGGGTTGGGGTGGTCCAGGGGCACAGACAGAAGCGCAAGGCCCTATCGGAGGGATGCTCGAGGTGGTGGCTGATCCATGCCATAGACTACTCTATTGGTCATGCGAGTGCCCACTAGTGCGGCCAGTGCGAAGCACCTTCGCTCCCGCAATCATGCCCTGCCAAGAAGTACCCGATGCAGACTTGCTTGCTTGTCAGTGCTAGCAAAAAACAAGGACATTTCACTTGATACTCCGATAAGTGAGTGCCGGCACGAAGGAATGCTTCCCTCGCACTTGTTTCTGCACACCAACCCCCGGCACACTCCTCCGCCGATGCGAGCATCACCAATCATGTGTATCCTGGAGGAAGAGCGTGGCAATTGCAACAATCTTTGCGTCGTCAAGCGGACAAAAAGGGCCTGCAGAAATGGGCTCGCCAATGCCCACTTCGCTGCTGCCCATACACATCAGATAGTTCGTCAGGAGATACTTTGCGTCGGTCGCTGTCCATGCGGCAGACCCGAAAAACACCAGGACCCTGCTGTTGATCTTGTCGGACATCACAGGTATGTGGCCCTGCTTTGCCTCTTTCGCGAAGGGCATGCTCTGATTGATCGGGCAGTTTGGCGAATGTGCCATTCGCGATGCTGTCTCCACAAGCCCAGATCGAGGATTGCCTTTTCCGAGTTCGAGACCTGGCCAAGCGCTACGCTGCTGGGTAGCATGCACTACGTCTGTCCTCGCCAAGCCAGCGCCATCAGCGCAGAAGCGAGCGATGGATCACACAGCCTTGAATTACCACGATCAAGGGCCCAGTGGCAAGGCCGCAATCGAAGCGGCGGTCACGTCTCTGCGAGTCACCAGGCCGAATATTCTGTAGCAAAGATAGCATGTATGACGTTCAACACCACCTTGCAAAGCTGTTTGAGATAAGCATTGTCTGCCCATCTCTCTGCATCTCATTACTCGTGTTGGCACAGGTTCCATAGTGGACCTGTGGTTCAGGTACTGCTCACGTTCGGTGCATTTTACCTGGCGATGACCATGCGTGCCTGGTGTGTGTTCTGAAGAGGTGTTGGCGTAGGGCAGCTTGTGCTCGTTCTGGTGGCAGCGCTGAGCGCCACTCATCTTGAGTATGGTGCGAGGCGCCAAGATCGAACACGAGCCGCACAGCCGCGCAACGGCAGCTACGAGACGGCGTTCCCTGTAAGCACGCCCGGGCGCCGCTGGACACATCCCGCTCGGAGCCTAAAACAGCTCCACTGTCCACATGTCGGGTTGCGCCACCACGGTGAGATGGCGCACACAGTCACCCTGAGTGGATGCCTTTCAAGTGTATCCCAGCGATAGCCTGATGGGCTGGTAGGTGGCCCACCTCGGCTGCTGAGGCCCACTGTATCCTTTGTCGAGGTGCAGTGCAGGCTCTCCGGTCAAGACCATGCGAAGAGCGTTGTGTGCCCTTTCCTGCCCAGTGAGTGCTTGACTAACAACGCAGTGTGGCTTAGTGTGCTTGAGTGGTCCTAATCGCCATAGAAAGGGATAGCTACGTGCCGGTGCAGGACTTTGCTGGCATTGATGTCTGTTCAGGTCCTGGCCCACTCTGCTGGTGCTATGCCTTTGCTTATAAAAGACCAGTCGCACCTTGTTCCTCCATGGCTCGCTCGCAGCTGTTCAAACAACCGGTACACATTCGCCGACATTTTCGCCTAAACAAACGAAATGACGACATTCCTAGACCGTGTCACTGCAACTGGCCGTGAACATGTTCGGAATCATCTCCATCCATTCTGCAGCTTATGCAAAGAGGAGCTCGACATATATAGCAAGGTCGTCATCTGTGAGTCCGGAGTCTGCCTGTGGAAGGACGAAACATTAATATCATCTCTCAGTTGACTTGGCCTCTGACGACGAGCATCCAATCGGTTGCAAAACACACATGATCCGTTCATTCAGGAGATCTCATGAGATCACTCCTCAAGAGATTCCTTGTGAAGCACAGAGGTCGTATTGCGCAGACATCAACTGCCATCAGTGCTCGCCTAATTGTCGCAGCGTGAGCGCACATCAGAAATGCGTCAAATGGCTACAAGACATATCCCATGCTTTCGAAAAGCAGAGTGTGCTTGATTCCGACAGCTACGTTATTTTCTTCCTACGCACGCAATCGCCTTGGACGCTATGCTGGTCTGGTCCGCTCTTACCCCCGAAACTACTGTACGAGCCTGGGCATGAAGCGCCTAGCGGGGAAGAGCCGCCTCAGCGTCAACTTCGACCGTACGGCCCGGCAGAGCAGGATGAGCATCCACCTCGACCACGCAGCCGGGCAGAGCAGGATGAGCATTCACCTCAGCCACCGTACTTGCCGATTGAGATAATGATGCAAATATTCAATCTCGCAGATGAAACCTCCCGCCGGTGGCTTTATTTGCGTCATTCAGTTCTAAGGCCCAAACCCTGGATGGTGGAGAAGCGATGGGACCTCAGGCGTGTCCGCTCATGGAAACGCGGCGAAGATCCAAAAGTGGTGGATTCGGCCGTGCCCAGTGAAGACCTCTGGCTGAAATTTGATTGTTCTGGACTCGTCGAGCTCTGTACTGCGAGTGAGGCAGGTGTTCACGGCTGGACTGACATCTACCTTTTCTGCAAGGTCGACTCGACAAGCCGTCTTCAAGATAGCCATGCTATCTTCCAGGTAAGGGCGCCACTCTGAAACCTTGAAGACCTGCACGCTAACGAGTCAGTCGGGGATGTGCTACGTCAAGCCACCGGATGACTATGGTGGGCAGATATTACTCGCGAACTCAACAATCGCGTACAACAAATTGCTGCCACCCGAATCTGAATCGGCAATCGTGGCGAATGGGGTACCGCTCCAGAAGTGCTTTGGCATCACGTTCTTTTTGCTGCAAACCACCGACGACATTGTTGGTGTGCATGTACACACGAAGAGCATCTCACACCCCACCAGAACTCACAGGTGGTTAGAAGCTTCTAAGAACTGTCGGCTGGGGAGCATATTCATACCACTGGCGCCACTCGGAGCCAGTTTCATGGTCGTGAAGTGGGACATGGGCGGGTTCTCGGTACGTCTTCGGCAGCCTCTACAGGGAAGCTTGAGCTGACAAGACCAGTTTCATAATGAGTTCGGGACTCGTTCTGTTGGTCGTGCTCGAAAGCCCATCCAGCCAGGGGACAAAGGCGTGGCTTGCAACGTGGACGCTAACCCTACACTTATTTTCTACACGAACCAGGCCAGTGGTGTAGAGTCGATCGACCTTGTTTCAAGCAACACATTCTACTACGAGCACATAGGACGTTCTCCGTGCCTGGGCTGTGCGTCATTCCTCAGTGTCAGGGATCTCAGCTGGTTTGTTCGACCACTAAAAGGCGCAAACCTTGATTACATTCACGCTGCTATCATCACTCACGAGGATGGGTCTCGCAGCGCAGTCGGTGATTTCGGTTTGGAGTCCTTAGTTGAAAAACGTTTCGGCAGCATGGACGAAATCAACGAGATAAGGAAGGAATTGAAGACCTGCAAAAAGTGCGAAAGGGATGCTTGCGCGTCATCACTCATACGCCGCTGCATCAAACGGGCCTGAAGTCTATTTAAGATACAACCATAAGCACTGGGTTCCCCGTTTGTCAGGTTCTGATGCCCTAAGCGCATCACACAAACAAACATATCGTAATCATGTGAATGCACTAACTGTCACGCCCCTGATCTCACACTTCCCGAACATGATGAACACTGGCACATATTCCTGAGTGAGAAAAAAAAAGTAGCTGCTGTTGCGTGCAAAGTCACCGAGTGTGATGAATACTGCCTGTAGGCTGTTGTGACCGGACACCATCTGGAATGCGCGGTGGTGACGGCTCTTATCGGTGCCACGCTCGCCGTGTTCGGATTCTGGTCAGCCAAGGCCGGCCAGTGCTATGCCTGAGCCTTTTTCACCGCTGAATTCACGGTATACCCATGAAGAATAACAACAGCATCCCGTGTCTGGCTCATCTGCCTCTGGCGAGAACCCTAGCTGGCGATCCGGCGGTTCGTCCTGGCCAGAGGCCGAGCATCGCACAGCAGGACCGATCGCCAGCCTGAGTGCCCTGCGGTGGTAATGGATGCCTCCGCGCTAGAGTCACTCTTCAAAGCGTCGGCCGGCAGTAGGGCCTTTTCGAGGCTTCAGACGCCACCACTGTGGGAGGGGTCCCATCTGCTGTTGTGCGCTGATCACCCCCCGCAGCCCATAGCCCGCATACAGAGAGCCCTACTGACACGGGCTGAGAGACAGGCTGCCCACTGGCGACTGCTTCTCCCGCCCTTGTCCTTGCTAGCTTGCGTAGCTTGGTTTCGTCTTGTTGGACTGTCCACATCGCTGGAGCTGGGATGTATTACCCTCTGGGCTCCTTTCCCGGCGCAGCCTAGCACTGCAGGTGACTGGATCCAGCAGGGTCGACATGGGGAAGGCGAGGCTTCGTGCGGACAGGGTGAGCAATGGCTTGGATGCAAGGCATATGCATCCACAGTTCTGTTGGCAGTAATGGGCTGGTCGTGAAGCCTCTGCACCACTCGGATGGCCCCCTTCAATGTCTTGAGGGCCAGAGTCGGGCACTGCACCCCATTGTTGCAGGGGACTTGCGCCCTTGGACATACGCAGCTGCCGCTTGGCGTTCATGTCAGTCATAAGCGTGAATCTTGACCATGGGATGCTAGGCCCATGACGCGGACGCCGCCAGGCAAAGGGGACAACTTATCCCCACTGGGCCACCATTCTCGGGGCTGAGGACGTACTTCATATCGTGGGAAAAACGACGCAAAAGTCCCGATCCTGTCGTGTTGGACCACAGTGGTTCCATCAAGATAGATGCTGAGAGGAAGTGGTGGCACGGCGGGCCCACTGATTAGGACATGAGCCCAGTACAGGAGTCACAGCTGCTGCATGAAGCTACCAAGCCATGTTTATGATGCTATGCAGAGAGCACACCGTGCCGGATGAAGTGTCCTTCAATCCCACACGCGTCACGGCATTTCACTATCACATCCGCTCGTCCGAAGAAGTTGGTCAAGGCGAGGCACTCAGCATCTGAGAGCGGGGGACCGCCACGCAGTCTTGCTTGTCCTCGAGCGCGAGTCAAAGGCGGGAGCAGCACAGAGGTCTCACGAGCGCCGTCCCATTGGCTTGTGGCGTGCCTAGGGCTATGTGTAGTGTGCGCCCCGAGGTCGCCCAGCAGCATTCAGTAGAGGGTGCCCAGCACGCTTGGTCACAAGCAGGCACCTAGACAGCGTGACGTTGCTAGGCGTAACTCGCTGTAGTGGTCCTCCGTTCAGGCATACCCTGCCCGGTCCCTTCTCGCTCCTGCCTCAACGAAGCGCTGACCATTCTCTGTTCGCACAACAGGCCCCTCCTCTGCCTGCTGTTCCCCTCCGTCGGAGCCTTCCTTCTTGCTGCCGGGTACTGTTAGCCTGGAAAGAAGGAGCGTTTCTCGAACATGGGCACTCGAGCTGTGAGCTGTAGAGCCCTCCCAGCCCCCCTTTCCAAGCCCTTCCTTCCGCAGCAGCCTTCTCTCTTACCCGCGTTTCCGTCCAACTTCATATGCGTGGCGTGCCGGCTCCCCTGCCGATCGACGCATCCTCCCGACTTGGCTGGCGTATGAACCATCCCAGAACATCTATGTCCCCTGCGCCGGACGCGACCTCCAGGCGC
Source organism: Microdochium trichocladiopsis (assembly GCF_020744255.1). Taxonomy (NCBI): domain Eukaryota; kingdom Fungi; phylum Ascomycota; class Sordariomycetes; order Xylariales; family Microdochiaceae; genus Microdochium; species Microdochium trichocladiopsis. The sequence goes on from NW_025763561.1 coordinate 213,451, forward strand.
ACGCAGCAGAGCAAGCTGACGTCGTTGCAATGGTCGAGTACGCACGATCGCAAGGCTGGTTACCTGTGTCGAAGCCAAGCCTCCCCCACTGCCTTCCCTGGCAACGGCTTCCGGAGTGATGCCATTACACGCTCACCAAGCGCTCTCACTAGAGGCGAAAAAAGGTGTTGCCACTGACCGAACTGCTAGCTGGTGGTGGCCTAGATTTTAGCAGGCTTCTAGGTGTCACACGCCCCCCACCCCCCAAAAGGCAGTTTCCTTGACATGATGTTTGATTCTGTTCACAGCCTTGTCGCGTAGGTTCCCTTCTCTTCTCTCTTTCGGGGAGGGGGGCTGCCACGGCGGCTCGGTTATCGACCTCGGCCCTGTCCGAGATACCTACGGTCAGTCATCATGCCGCGCAATTTTACCTGCAGCCCAAGAACTGAGAGGTGCCAGGTTACCCTGGTCCCCGTCCCCAGGCTGAGCAGCATTGCCTTGCAGCCCTGGTTTGGCTCCAACGATAAAAGGTGATCGCGAGCCCGATCCTCGCACCCGATTCTTCGTCTTTTCGCGTTCTCATACTACCCCTCAACGATCTCTCTACTGCAGACCCCCACAGCCGCCTTCGATATGGCGCGCATTGGCCAATCCTTCCATATTCCTTCAGCTTCAAGCTTGTCGATTGAGATATCCTTCGTCCCCGCACCTTCGCGCGATCTCGAACCGACAACATGGCCATCCGAACCGCACCGTCCCTCAGCATCGATGTCTACTGAGTTGGGCTCCTTGAGGCCCAATTCTTGCACTGCGACTTCTCGCAAACCATGTCACTCCTATCGACGGAGTCTAGATCCTGCTAGTATCCCGGAGATCGGTGGTACAACCACCATCACTGAGATCAGTCACGAGTCCGCACCCATCGCCTTCAGGAACATGGCTCGCAATATCGTATCCTGGGAGAAGCACACGTTCCTCGTGACGGTATTTACCTGGATTCTCCTACGTCCGGACGTGGAAGCTTTGTCAAGACGTGCCTTTGAGCGTCACGCTCCATTTCATTACTCCAGACGCATTTGCTCGAATACGTTTCTCGAACGCGTGGCCGCGAGCGCCGAGGCTGATCGACGCTTGCCTGGCGACACGATATTCGAACCGGCCGACGCTGAAGACGACAGGCACGTACATGGTCTCACATGTGAAGAGGGCAACCTTGGTGAGGAGGACGACCTGGATGAGGACGGCCTGGATGAGGACGGCCTGGATGAGACGGGTGACATGGGTGAAAAGAGAGCGTCTATGGTGCTCTATGTCCCTCTCAGACTCTTCGTCGTGCAAGGTCGACATCAAAGTGTCAGGAGAGAGGACCACCATCTTGTCCGGCGTCTCGTTCATGTGCTTGATGAGGAGGACAATCTTCGTTCAAGCAACAGGCACCTTCAGCCAGCCCTCTGCCCGCAGTCTCAACTCACTGCTGACGCCAAGCAACGCCTTGCTTCCTTCCATACTTCACGACTTGATTCAGCCGAGCTGGCCCACACGGCACTGGTCCCGATCGCGAGGGCCAGCGGACTGCAGATTCAGCAATTCCACGTGGCAAGCTTGCTTCTGGCCTATATAACGTTGTCCCTCTCGCCGCATGCCGATGGTGCGGAAGACGACATACTTCCCTTGATGACTTCACCAGCCAAAGATGCTCCAAAGTCGGAGTGTTGCATCTGTGGCACGCCAATTGATTCAGGCGCAGAGGGCGAAACTTGGCGTGGTCATGCGCAGATATGCACCTCACACGAGGGCCATACAGCCCACATCAGCTGTCAGAGAGCGCTGATTCAAGCAAAAGAGGAGCACCCTGTACACCGAGGGAAGGGGAACAAACTGAAGTATGACCCTGCATCATGGATCAGCTTCATCGAGAAGCTCGCCAGCTGCCCGACAGCATTTGACCTCCCTGTGCGGGATTCTTCTCAAGAGCTGATCCCGGACAACACTCCCTTGAGAGCGCTGCCCGCAAAAGCTTGTCTACGTGTCTTACACTACCTCCAAGAGCCCTCAGATCTTCTTTCACTAGCGCTGGTGTCTCGAGCATTCTATTCATACGTCAACTACTGTTGTGAAGAGTGGGCTTGTCGGAAACATAATCTGCTGAGAATTCCCACGTCAAGCCCGGGGCTTGGTACAAGGTATGGGAACAGGTCGCACCCCGAGCTCGCCAGTCGTTCGAGGATAGCTCGGAGCATTTGGTCGCGGACTCACCAACGGAGGCAGAGACTGAGATCGCGGTGCCGTGCGAGGCTTCGACTTTTCCTACTGGATTGATACGGTCAATTGTCTTGGGAAGTCTTCAATCAGCAGAGGGCTTGATAAGTAACATCGAGCAGCCGCGAAGGCGACCACGAAGGCGCGGGCGCCAGCTGCGACCGTCTCGCACGTCCTAGTAGAACAAGAATGAGGTAGATAAAACCAGCATCGATCCATGAACCCTGTGAAGCGTACTGCGTCTAAGCCAAACTGTTCTCGCATGTGTCCAGCTCTTGATGAGGTTTTAAACCCTCCATCGTGGAAGTGTGATGTTCGAGTGCCAGGAAGGAGCACCGCCAACTTGTCCCCTATCCGATTCTTTTACTTTGGAATGGTCAAGGTTTCATCCCAACGGGTATTATGCTCTAGTCATCACTTCATTTTCGGTAACACGTGACAGCAACATGTATGTTCAGGTTGTGAGATGCATCTGCCATGCTGCGGATTGTGCCTAGGACGATACCTTCACATGTTTGCAACCTTGCGATCATGCATACGGACATAAATCCCTGCCAACGTTCACAAAGCGCATCCATCCGAGATAGGCCACTTCTTAATTCTCGCGAAAAACCATCATCTCACTTCCCAGAGTCCGCGCATGGCCAGCAGCTCATCTCCTGGAGGAGCGAGGATGACAGCTTTCAGTGATATAGTGTTGTCGGCGAAGGATGAGGCTGGCTGCTGGCTGCTGGCTCGGGCCATTCGAACGGACCGGAAGTTACAATTCTTCTGGTAGTGTTTCAGGTGCGAATATCATCCAAAGCATCGATGCTTGCCGTGGAGAGCCCCCCCCCCCCCCTAAGATGCGGTTGGCGCAGGGAAAGGACGTTCCCGCCGCGGTTCAACCGACGCAAATGAAGCGCCCTGAACATCAGTCCCAAAGCGGAACGACCTCGCCGCAGCTCAGTTGGGGCAGACCATCGTCGGGATTGGTTCGCAGACTGATAAACTGGCCTTGACGCGACTCGATCTGTATGATCAGTCACACTAAACACCTAGTCGCCGCCGCCAATACCATCATTACCGCTCAGAGTACGACGGCAAAGCGACCGCCCATACACGCGTGCCTTGAGCACAAACCTTTCCCTTGCATGCATCTCTGGGCGGCACAATATTCGGAACTCGGGAAGATGAGTCGGCAGGATTCCGCAAAGCTCTGGGGTCTTAGATGTGCTCTCTACAGGATATCATGCTGTTGCAAGGCTGCCCTATCGTTTGATACCATTCTGGGCCAATGGATAGGCTCGAGTTTACTGCAAATGGCATACATCAGACCCTCGTCGTCTTCATAACACCAGTGACACCGTCATTGGCTATTTGCATACCACTGCTCGACGTGAGCCGATCCTTGCTATCAAATGAGGGAAACACCCCTGCAGGATGGTTGACATGATCTGGCTTGCAGTCTGCATGGCCCTTGCCACCACGTGTCATCCAGCTGAATCAAGCCCCAGTACACGTCTCCTTCAACCAGCAGGCTTGTCCTTGATCGTGGGGTCCCAAAGGCGGCCCGACACATCTACAACCACTGAACGTACTCTGACATTTACTGGTAGCCAGTCTGTCTCGCGTGTGTGAAGGACGCCACCAGATAAAACAACCAGCTAATACCCATTTGTCCAGTCTCCGCGCAACGCCCAGCACGTCGCGGGCTGTCTTCTGGAGGCATCGCCTTGCATTGATGATCCTGACTGGATGTCAATTGCGTGATGCGACCCTGGTCGATGATTGCTGGTCCCTTGCTCTGAGGCCGTTCTTGCGAGTGTGGCGCGGGAAACCCCGACTACAGCTCGGCGCCTCAGCGCGTATGCCGTCTAAGCTGCGGTGCCAAGTTGACACTACCGCCATCTCCGTCATCGGCAAATAACTTCAGCGTAAAGGCATCAGAGCCCGCCTCGGTCGGGCTCGCATCCATTAGCACTGGCTCCAATTGCTGAAAAAGGCTGTCCCAACCCAGTGCCGCACTGCGACATTGACCAGACACTTTTGCCCTCGTCCATCCTCCCATCTCAGAAAAGTCTTTGCCACAACTCAACACCGTTGCAATCTTTGGCAACATGAGAGCCAACTCTTGGAGACGAGCGCAAGCCCGGGCCTGTCGGAGAAATGGTGGCTGCCCCACATTTCATCACTTGTACCCTGCCGAGCCAACACAGTGGAGGACAGCCTCCAACAAGATGCTGTAAGCACGAATGAACTTTTGTCAATGGCCGCACGCCACCAACTTCACTTCCTCCCTGTATCTTCTGGTGCGGCTGCGCCGTTTGTCTGCAGCCCTGCAAGATACCAACCTGTGCCCATCTATGTCGAAGTTGAGGTTGTCACTCACGCGTATGCTGCGCCCGACCATGAGAGGTATTCTATCAATGAAGCCAGGAACCGAGCGGCAATGCACCGCTCCGCTGCTCATGCCGAGCAAGGGGCTAGCGCAAACCCTCTTGTCCCTGCGCGGCCCAAGAACTCTCCGCCGAACGAACCTTGCAGCGGGCCAATGATCGAGCGACCAGGGCGTCGCAGGGTTCTGATAGCAATGCGCTGCACACTTGCTGTCGGCCCGCGCAGGGCAGAGTGGTGGGCGTACCCGAGAAGAATGAGTTGTGTGGGGCAGCTGGAATGCCAAGATGGCCCACCCTATTGTGCCATCCATGGATGGCAGCCGAGCTGACCGGCTCGTCGCGTGGGGGTCGGCACCCCACGCTTTCAGGGTGCAGCGGGTCCCACTCGGTGCAGCTGCGCAGACGCTGGTCGTCCTCCTCTACTACCTTGAACCTAATTGGATAAAGGTCTCTAAAAGAAGAAAAGAAGTCGCCGACACTTTGCAGTTCCTGGTTTGACGCTAGTGCGTCTCTTCGGGTGGCGCTCGTCCTTGCTCCAGCCTCCGCGATACAGCAGATCCACAACGCACTGATTCCGTGGGTGAGACCCGGAGACAGGTCATGTAATTACATCACATAACAGGGATGGATCCGCGTCACATGCTGTCTCCTGACGCTGCTCGTCCTGGCGGCATTGCTCCATACATAAGTCCGAGCATGGAATACGGATTGCCCATCTCAGTCCCACCTAGCGAGTTCAGACACATACAGGCTTCGCCGAGGTCGCCACCGGAGAAACCTCGTGCTTCTCATCATTCTTCAGACCAATTACTACGCACTTCGCACGCGTAGCAGAGCCACCGCGCCGTGGGGCCATGGCGAGCGCTATCGGTACGCCCATTGCCCACAACGAAGGTCATCCTCATTCAGCGCGGATGCCAATTCGCATTCTAGGCATAGACGAGTCCATGGTGAAGCCAGACCCAGACGCTCCACTGCTCCCCCAGCCGCAACATGCCAGTAGGACGGGCCACTCAATCGTCGGCCCTTCTCCAACACCTCACGGCACTTATCACGGACTTCCACGGCCTTATGGACAGACCTTTCACAACGACCGGACCATACGGCCTCCCTCAGCTCCGCACACGGCGACTCAGACACCAGTGCCTCATCATAACCCGTACGACGGGGGCCAGTACGGCCATTGGGGTCACCCAGGTCCTGCACCGCCGCCCATGACATACCACATGCCAGTCGAGATTGCCCAAGCCGCAAGTGCCAAACGGAAGGCGACGAGAGCATCTCAGGTATGGGGCCTTCCTGCGTGCTGTGCAGCTAAACAATACTGACCTCAATTTCATAGGTTTGTGACTCGTGTCGTCAGCTCAAATCCAAGTGTGATGAGTCGAAACCGTGCAAGACTTGCAGAGAACGAAACATCCCATGCGTGGTCCGCGACCCACAACCCAAGCAGTAAGTTGTGCAGAGTAACTAAACATCCGGGTGCAGAATACTAATCTAGGGTATCGCAGATCCGACAAAGCTAGCGCTGACATACTGGATGTCCTGAATGGCTTGAGAGATGATTTGAAGCAGAGGGTCGACAAGATTGACAACTGCCTTGGTCGATTGGAGAGCGGAGTCCACGTAAGCCACCAGAATGGCGCTGCACACTCTGATATAGAGTCGATTGAGGGTGACGACTATCAAGATGATGCAAGCCCGTACGACCATCCGTCTCCCGATGACCGACGTGCCGAGGACGAATGTGCGGCAAACAATGGAGCCATGGATCCGGACAAGGCAGAAAGAACGATCCGAATCTGGGAACACAATGACAGCGACGAAAAGCCGGGGCCACCAGTCGCAGGCAAGACGAAGCTGCCCGCAAACCACACTACTTCGGCAGGATTGTTGTTGAAGTGGGAGTCGATACGCCGGCTGGTTGCTCCTCATCTCGCTGCCGAACACATTGGCTATGTTGAAGAGTTCCCGATTCGACAGGAAAGGGCTCGCGGCTTGCTGCGCGTATGCGGGGCCGGAGAAGGCTCTGGGGGAGGACATGCCCCAGCAGACCACACAGACCAACCAGCAGACAACATCATGACCGATTTCCAAGACGATAGCTCGGAGACACAGTCTTCAGCACTCAAATCAGAAGTCTGGGGCCAGACCGGACGGCTTTCCCCGGCCTCAGGCATGACGTTGAACGGCGGCGTCATTGGCAAGGACGGAAATCCAGGATTTTCGCATTCGACTGTGTGGAAATATGTCACCAGCTTCAAGGAGAACATCTTGAACATGCACCCGGTCATGATACTGGAGGAGCTGGATGCGCTGGTTGTGCTTTTTCTCAAGGAGATCCCCCAGCATACGCAGCAGTCGAGTGTGCGATCAAGCAGCAACCCCAAATTCGTACGCCAGCCAACATCTGCCGCTGCATCACTGCCCGAGGCTGTCGGTGCCAAGAGGAAACGCTCACCTGGCGGCGATGATCCGCTACCATCCTTCAACATCTTTAAACCCGGCCATCCTTTCCGTAGCATAACGAGCGCCATCGTTCTGCTCGTTTGTGCGCTGGGCAAGATTTGCCTCCACAAGCAGAGGATTCCTGACATTGTCACGGAACAAGGTGAGGCCCAGCCACATCGATCGCCTTCCATGCGAAATGGTGGCGCCATGTCTCCGATCCACGGCTCTCCGCCTGGGTTCATCTCTCACTCTCAGTCTTCTGGATTGCCTTCGCCACAAGACCCATACGACCGTGCCATGCCCAGTCGCCGTAAATCTATGCAGGGCAACGGGACGGGGGTGCGTCCGACACCAATCAAGCGAAACTACGACGTTATTCCTGGACTTGAGTACTTCGCACTGGCAACGGACATTCTGGGCAGCCATCTAGGCGGGATCAGTCTCAAGCATGTTTATGCTTGGGTCCTTGCTGGTCTGTATCATGGGCAACTCGCGAGGGCTGTGGAAAGCTGGGCATACATCGAACAGGGCTGCACTGTTCTGCAGGAGGTCATGAGGACGTAAGTCAAAATCACCATAGCTGGCACTGAGCAGCGCTAACTTCGAAGCAGGAGCCTATACCGATTCCACGAGATCAAGATGGGCGATGGGTATGTGCCTCAAGAGTCCAGGAGGGACAACCAGGTGCTCCTGGCGTACTGGACCTGCTTGCAGCTGGAAAGGTAAGAGACAGGTCCAACTTACTAACGTTGGGCGCCTGCTGACATCTTTGTGCTCAGTGACATCCTTGCGGAGCTGCCACTGTCCCAGAGTCCCATTCTGCAGCACGAAGACAACATGCCTTATCCGAACACAACCTTTGTGACAGCCCATGGCTACACTCCCGAAGTTTGCGGCAGCTATTTTGCCCAGCTTCATCTCAGGCGTCAGCTCAATGAGATCCACAGCCACTTGTATAATCCGGACAAGATACATCGACCCTCGTCCCCGGAGACGATCGACGAAGGCATTCATGGTCTCCAAACCCAACTGAAGACATCCCGCGATATCTGGGTCCCTGCCGCGTTCAGATGGCATGATGATGAGCCGCCTGCTGGCGATATCCTCTCTGCTCGCCTGCGTGCAAAATACTGGGGATCACAGGTCATTATCTATCGCCCCTTCGTACGACATTTGCTCGAGAAGGAGCCTATCCCATATGGCGCGTACAAAGATCCTCGACTTCCCCCACCAGAAAGCTTCCATAAATTGGCAATCAACATCGGCGACAAGTCGGTTCCCGAGGGGTTCGACCCCCGCACGCTTAACTATGCCCGGCTTGGCATCGAGGCGTTGATCCAGAGCACCAGTGCATTCCATGGCATGCCGCGCAAGCAGCGCATCATTGTAACCAACATTTTTGGTACTGCTCACGCGTAAGTAACTCACTGTCGATCACTCTCGACACTGCATTGAGAAGACCTGACTCGTTCGACTCTAGCCAATGGGGCAACCTCCTCACCCTGGCCGCCTGCTACACCGACTCACTTCTTACGAGATTTGTTGATTCCGAAGTGCTGTCTGGGCTGTTCAGGCGGACAATTGAGTTCTTTGACGTCATCGCGCACCGGTCAAGCCCCTTGAGGTCGGAGCGCAACATCCTATTTGGACTGGCGAGTGATCTGGGGCTGCTGCGCGACGATCCCCACACCGGCTCAAGTTTTTCCAGTATGACTAGCGGCATGGTGCTGCAGTTCATGATCCTATCCAGTGGCCCAAGGCTGGTCTGGACGGAGACAGGGTGATGGAGTTCTGTCAGCGAATGGTGGCGTGACTTGAGCGAGCTCCCTTCAACTGTCTCTAGTCCTTTTTCGCCTCAGAGCGTGCGGTGGCTGGGAAGTGTGTTCTGCTCGGAAAGTGCTCGTGGAAGGTATTTTCGCACAACCGAATAATGCATCAGCATGATCAGCTCCGTGGGCTCAGAAACACCTGTGTGCCCCACATGTTTGATCGCCGCTGGCGGCAGCTGTACATTGAGGTTTGCACGATGCCTACATCGTGGGGAGCCCTTCGCATCATTAGCGCACTGCAATCCTCGTGCAGAGCATGAAATCGCCTCAGGGAACTGACGTACTGGATTGGTAAGGGGTAGGGTATGTAAACCCGAACCCAGGCCTCAAATGCCACGATCACTCGCGCGATCGTCCGCCTCACCCTTCCCGGCTTCTGTGGCCTGAGGAAAGGTGCCGTCGTGACCCATCGCTACAGTTGGTGTTGTCGTGCATCGTGGGTTCCCGGCTGTCCTCGCCGCCCCTGGGTTCCGCAAGAACTGCCGTGATCGCCGCCAACAGCCTCGTGCGAATGATGGCGGAGGTCATCGCGCCTTAAGGTTCCCTGGCAGCACTCATCTAAGAGGCCAGACTCAGCGGTATGATTGTTGTCGATGTCCATTGTGGTCGCAAGCTCCTCGCTGACGAGGCTGTTGGGCGCAGGTAGTCTTGTTGCGGGTGGTCCTCATCGCTGGATCCTCGACCCCGTCTTCGGCATGGGCGTCCCATTGACCTGTCCAGCCATGGTGGTGCTTGTACCATTGGGGATGTGATTCACTCCAGTGTTCTCGTCTTCCCTACCGCCATCACGATACTCGTCCCCAACACTCTGCTCGTGCACACTACTGTCTTTTTGAACTTCATGGGGAGTAGTCGGTGGCGCAGTGCAACTCTGGGCATGCTCGACAACTCCAGTGTCGTTCCGGCAATCGTGACTGCCCTTGATAGAAGCTCCAGGGCAGCGATACTAGGCAAAGCCACGGGGACATTCTCTAGTCCCTCTGGTCTCTCTGGGCCGTAGCCAGGCAGTAGTCTGTCCCCGTCTTTCTCTGATCGGAGCAGCAATTGTCCAGCTGCGGTGTGTGCAGCCAGCTCATTGGCCGCATGGTTTGTGACGTGGCGGACGTCTCCGATGGCTGGGGATTCGATGGGTTGCTGGTCGTTGTCGACTCGTCTGGACGAGCCCGACGCGGTAGCAGGTCTCGGCTGTGGCCCTGTAGCGACAGAGGCTTCTGTTGAATGCGCTACACGGGACTCCGTCATGACCACTTCAATTGTCGCCTCTGTGTTCGATCATGGTTTCGAGCAGGACTTCGCTTGTTGTCTTGGGAGTGCAGAAACCTGCCGTGTTTGGTGTTGTCCACGAGGCTTCGCCTGTCGCATCGACATCTGCGGCCGAGCGGGAGGGCGTCGCGCCGATTCTCGCTGTGCTGTGGGCAGGAAGAGGTTAGTTGTAGCCGTGACACCTACCATGAAGCCAAGACTAGAATAATGCCTGCGTGGGAGACCACACACCAGACCACTACCCTGGCGCTTTTCCTCGGTTGTGATGTTCGATGCGATGTCGTATCATTCGCAGATCGCAGCTCAGTGAGGTGCGACGAGCGATCAGACGCGGACCCGTTCCGAGTGAGGAATTGCGCTTCTCGTAGTGCGACAAGCTACCGCTGCAGCGTCGCCTTCGTGAATGCGAATGGTGGCTCCAGTTCGATGAGTGCAACGGCTGGCGCTGAAGCGTGTTTGCTGCAGTCTGGACTGGCCGACAGGGCATGTGGCCCATGCAGACACGCCTCTGGCGCGCTATCATAACTGACTGGCCTGGAGACGGGAGTTCAAAGTGCATGCTGGTCGTGTCGCGGTCATGTGGAATCTAGGCCCGTGAGTTGTGGTGAAGCAGGTCGGCTAAGAGCACGGCGTTCAGGTCGACGCATGAAGGCAGACTCGGGAGTGTTGGTGCACTGAGACCCCCGAGTGTCAGCCAGCCTGCTTCATTTCAGCCCCACAACAAAAGACCCTGTGTATCAGGTATACACATGCTCTTCCTCGCACACACAACTTGATTTGGCGAGATGGAAAAGTAAGCACAATGCGCCACATCGTATGTAACCCTGGTTGGGGTCTGACAGGAGGTTGGGGACTGGCAGCTGGCGTGTGCGTTGGTGCAGAGCGGGATCACACGATATTTGCATGCACAATTCATTAGTGGGACAGCTGTGCATATGTCAGTACTTTCACTCGCCACGGCGTGTCAGGGCAGCACGATCCTTCTCACAGTGCACAAGCGACAGAGCGAGGTACGCTCCTCGTGCGGGGGTAGTCATCGTGTTCAGGCGATACTTCCTCCACTCAGTTGCCTCGCTGCCTCCTCGCCCTTGGAGGAGGGAGCCGAGAGTGTGTGCAGGGTCTGCATGTCTGTGATGTGCGCACTGGAGATGGCAGCGACCAGCATCTACTGATAATTGGCCTTTCAGGCGGTCATTCAGCGGAACGAAATCCAAAAGTTGATTTCCAATCCTGTTAGTTATGAAGCGCGCAGGCTTGAAAATCTTGTCCTAGCTCTCGAGATCATTGCACTCCACGGCGGCCATGCCCGGGGAACTCTGCCCGCTCGTCCTGTAAAGGCAATTTCTGAAATCGAGAGCGGCAGCCTCCAGTCGCACGGCCCCCCAACCTGGGGAGCTGGTCCAAAGGTGGAGACTCTACCCGATTAGGAAAGCATCATGACACCGAACAGAAGCTCATCATTCCTTCCTATTTGGGACGGGCTGAAGCAAGGCTTCCATATCTGCAACAGCACAGCTTCAAGTGAGATCTACTTCCAAGCGTATGCGCGGCGCGTGCAAGAGAATGCCGATACTCACAGTGTACGACATTGAGGACTACCGCATTGAGCGACATGACCAGAAGTGCGAGTGTGACAGAGGCGCTGCAAGAGCTTCTTATGGACTGGCAGGCAGCCGCGGAGGCTCTCTGTTTAGTGACCTACGGCGCCATCAGCGTCTTCTTCATGACATTGTAGGTACGAGTGGAGCTTTCAACCCTGGACAGGGGTGGATTGGGACGTCTACGGCAGCAGAGCGGGTTATTTTCGAGAGGTCTCGTGGTCACACCACAGCTGTGCTGCTGCGACCAGCCCGGGACTCTGCCAGTCGATGATAGCCTCCGCCACATCGTCGTGCGGACTGCTCGACGCCAGTTTGGTGTAGTTCTCCTACTGACGTACCAGCCGCAAGATTTGGCCGGCCGACCGAGGCGCAATGCTGATTGAGACATTGTCGTCGTCCAGGTATGTTTATGACAGGCATAATCAGCTGCATGTAAGAGGGCTCATAAGGTAAAAGACAACGGGCTAGCCTTCTCCTGGTACTGACCAGCTCGGTGCATTGAAATGTTCCTCTCCTCCCTGTCTAGTCTAAATTGTCTCCAACTCAGGTCGGGAACAGTGCTAAAAACGTGGACAATACGAATGCATGCCATATTGACCCTCCAGAAGCCATATTGGAGTTCCCGTCAGTGCATCCCACCAGCGCAAGTTGCGATCGCCACGTCGATCATGAAGGTTAATCATCCAGCGCATGCTCATTATCTACCAGTCCGGCCCGTCGCGCTTCGGTTCTCCATACGTCCGCCCCGAAGTGCTCGATAATATAATCTCTCGCACACTCTCGCGCGTCGGCATCGAGCGACTCCAATGGCACATCGCTAGCTGGCCAACTTGCTACCAGTCCCCGCTGCTGGCTGAGCTGCAGCTCTGAGACCGTGTGGAGTTCTGAGTAATCCTCTGAATCGTTTTCACTCTCAAATCTTTGGCTGGCCTCTTTAAAATACCACCCCCATTGCCCACCTAGATGTTCCGATACCCAGCGCTGCAGCTCTTCCCAAGTCTCATCGATGAAAAAGGACCGCAAAGCGAGCGGAATGTCATCCCATTCGACAGTAATGATGATGAATCCGCGATCTTGGCGAAAAGATAAGTCCCGGACCGGATAGTAAAGTCCTTCAGGCAGGGCAACTCGGTACTTGAAAGGCTTTGGCGGGATCTCAAGCGGACGAGCTTCGGCGTCGGGCTGGACGAGCTCAGGCCGTTGTGTGCCGTCCTCTTCGGCGTAAGTACTGGGGATATTCATCAAGCGCGCTCGCTTCTGGGGTCGGCTAGTGCTCGACGTGTCTATGCCAGGGTGGCCTCGACATCCCGGCTTTAGTGTTTGCTGCGGCTGAAGCCCGAGAGGCCCCCTCATTGGCCGCAAACGGGACTGCTCAAGCCGTGCGTGATCGCGCTCTTCTTCGGTGGATGCCATTGTTGAGGTAATCGGCTTCTGTGTCAACATGGATGGAGGATTGAGGGGCGGACTGAAATGTCGATAATTGCCTGACACTTCGTCGGACCATAGCGCCGCCTTGCTGCGTTGCGCCACTGGAGTACCTGGCCTCGACGACCCTTCCACTTTTCCATAGCAAGGATATACATCTGTGTACCTCTGCAGCATCGGTGGACGTGGGTGGCTGTTAACAGTTCGACGCCGGTTGCGGGAGGTTTGAGCCGTCATAATACCTGCTGCCATTTGAGTACAGGCCCTCCGTTTAAGGACATCGTGCTGCGGGCCATCGTGAACATACCGGTCATAGTGAAAGCGGTTCGCTCGGACTTGACCTTCGGAGCAGCTTGGTGTCCGTCGTGTTTGGTCGGTCAGGGAGTGCTTTGGGCTCGATTCCATTGTCCTGTGTAGGGTAATCGAGGAGGGAAGAGCCGTCTGATTAAGTACGATGCTGAGCTAGAGTTATGCTCCATAAGTCACTCTTCTTGCCTGACTGGCAGCTTGAAAGCGAACTGGGCGAAGCTCATCCCTGCCCGCGGTGTTGGTCGTCACTCATTCCTCCAGGCTGGAAGAGCCACTTTTGGAGCCGGTGCAACTCTTACAGCCTGTCCAATGACAAGGGTACTGGGGCACCAGGACTTCCTTCATTGAGGTATCCCAGTGGACTGCAATTACTAATGACTAAGCGACAGCGAAACTGGGGAGACTTTTACCGGGCTTTCTCGTTCCCCGTCAGTCTGCTAAAGACAGCTCTCACTTTGGTGGCATGAGTCGTAAGAGGCACCTTCAAGGTTCAGTCAAGAGCACAAGTCATTTCCGCTTGAGCAAGTGTTTTGTCTCTAATGAAACTCAGAGCACACAAGGGACTATTGTGTGCCATGAGAACGATGCACTGCGCGGTGGAACAAGGCTTATTATATCACCGGAAGCTTTCTAATATAAATGAAGAAAATCAAACAGACCAGTATGAGATGACGGCTTGTTTGTGTCTCAGTACGACCACCGCTCCACAGAGCAAATCAACATATCCAAGACCAGAGATAAAGCGGGGAGTGATGAGGAAATCTGCGGTCGAAAGGCGACACGAGGACATCAGGGCCATGAGGAAAGCCAGGTCTTGACACTGCGATCAGCAAGAAATGCTTGACTTGTCTTAAGGAGGCGACTCCTTGCCAGTACCATAGTCGATGTTCTTGAAACCCTGACCGGTGAACGTGACTGGAACACCAAGCTGATGCTGGCAAGACGGCTGGTTACTAACGGTGGGCGGAGGAAGAGTGCACAGCTCATCGTAGCCCCACTTGCAAGCTGGGTCGAGGATGTCATACAAGGCATAGTTATTTGCTACCCAGGTGTTGCTAGTACAGCTGGCGACGTAGTTCATAGCGTTTGCCGCCGTCAGAGGTAGCTTGCCGCCGGCGACGGACAAGAGATCAGCACACTGGGACATAGGGACATCCTCCCAGGTCGCACTGACGCCGCCGCCGTAGACCGGATTCTGCTTCGCACCCTGCCCGGTAACGAGGTAGTTCCACGCGTCATAGGAGATATCATAGGCGCCGCCAGACTGGCCGACCTTCAATAGGGTCACTGAACGGCCATTAGCGGTCACCCTAACGCAGAGGTTATCGCAAGACACGGACGACGGCCAGTAAGCGACGCGGTTAGTATTGATCTTGCAGCCAAGGACGCCGACCGAGGAAGAGTAGCGGTCGTGGGGAGTGACTGAGATCGAGCCGCCACGACGAGCGAGCTCGGGCATGGTGTGGGCGGAGACAGCAGAGGCGGCGCCGAGAAGTGAAACATGGCTGAGCTGCATCTTGATCGTGGATAGCAGGTAAAGGGGGTATATTTAGTGAAATAAAAGGAGTGTGATGTCGTCGAGACAAGGTGATTTCTACAAAGGAGTGTTTGTCAACAAGTCAGGTCTCACGGCTCGCACTGTTGGTCAGGGAGTGACTGAAGAGCCTGGAAGGAGGAATGAGCCTGTGTCTAAATAAGACCAGTGAGTGACCTCTGTTGTGTCAGAAGTCTCGCCAGCTGTAACTATCGATAGCAAGCGGAGATGGCTGGATGCCAACCACTAGTGACGAGCAAAATGGCAAGTATCGCTGCCTGGACCAGCAGTAGGGCCACTAGCACAAATCGCTTGGAACTCCGCGAGGTGAAGACCCCTCCGGCCCAATACGCGCCCGAGGAAGAGTGCATACCAGTCTGACTAATGATGCACTCCGGGACCACAGCCACTTCTGGATCTTTGGGTCAGGCACAGTTGTCCGACTGCTTAGTCATATGAGACATTCGCGCCGTCCATCATGCGCCCTCCTCATTTTGTACTAGATTGCGTACGGGGCCAGATGCCTTAATGGATGAATGTAAGTGAGCCTACCTCGACAGCGCAATGATTGGCTCGGAAGGGACCGGGTTGTACCCGCGCGCGTAGGCAGACCAGCTGAAGGAGTTGGAGTCAAGTGGGGACGCACGCGTCAGGCTCGAGTAATATATATTCTGTTGTTCTCACACCTCATCACGAACGAAACTTCTACGCTATTCATCATTTGCGAACTTTTATTCCCCATCTCACCGCCTCAGTTCAAATACGCCATGCCATCGGAAAAGGACCGCCTGTATGTAGCGTTATACGCTCGCGGTGGTAACCCAACTATGCCGGGGCTTGAAGACAAGTTAGTCCTACCTCACTTTGTGCCGGCGAGCCTTATCTGACGGTGAATAGGTATCATTGGGCCTTGATAGTCGGTCCGAAGTTGGAATCAAGTACCAGCCAAGGGTATCGCTTCCATGCCAAGGAAAAATTGTCGTTCACTGGCAATCCACCTGAGGCCAGATGGGAGTGGCATTACGAGGAAGTGACAACCTCCATGACAGCAACCTCAATGCTACTTGTCCGTATCATGGTCGGCAAGGTCAAAAGTACAAGTCTGCTACGGTCGATATTCCAGCAAATACCCGTTAGACCGGAGGTCGAAGGATGGAATTGCGTCGGGTGGGTAAGGGAAGCATTGCTTACTGCTACGCAGGATAGCAGGGCATTGAGTAAGGCCGCCGGCACTTGGGACTTAGTGAGAGACACGGCAATGTGGTATGTTGAAAGCAAGAAGACCGCCAATCGCTTTGATGGGACCTACGACTACGACCCAACTCAAGTAGCAACGTGGGATATGCTGTCAGCGAAGGAGCTTATGCAATAATTACGGGTTTGAGATCTTGCTTAATCTAGATAGCACCGAAATGCTTCCGTCTGATCCTTTCCATCTCCAGTTCATGCGGCATGGGTTCCAAGAACTTGTCTACCTCTGATGCCCAGAACTCATTCGTGGGGTTGACGTACTTCGCAGAGGTGTACTCCCAGTATGTGGGTAACCACCCTGCAGTCTCCCAGTCCACAATACCCACCACATTGTCCCCTTCGACCATAATGTTCAGGCTGCTCAGGTCACCATGAGTCAGCACAAGCTGATCACCTGATCGGCGATAGAAATCGAAGAGCTTGTGCACATCATGGGGCAGAGCCGCATATTCGCGATCCAAGTCTGCGCCGTTGGCAAGTGCCTCGTGGAATTCCCGTATTGTGCGGAAGGGTCCCCAGAGCGGCTGGGAAGGTAAGCGAGCATCGTACAACGCACCTCCGCCCACGCCACCGACACTTGTCCCTGCAGGCGGCTCCACAGAGCGAAGTTCGGCGAGCATAAGACGGAGCTGGGCGAGTATCATGGCTTTTGATTGCTCAGTGCGGGTTTGCCAGCCACTCCAAGCCATCCTCCCACGCAGCTTGCTCATAACAAGGTAGCTATTCCCTTTGTGGACGAATGCGCAATATACCTTCGGCACAGGAATGGATGTGTGCTGAGCCACAAATCGCATGGCATTGGCTTCGGCTAGAGTCGCGACCGGCTTCACCTTGATGCACATATCGAAGAAGCACACCGGCCCAGAGTGCTTTTTCCATAGACGATGAAGGACTTTGCTGGTTCTTGCAGCAATCAAGAGGACGATGAGACGGCGTGTGACAAGGCCAGCACCGATGGCTTCCGCGTTTGACGACATGGTGTGGGATTGATGGTTCATCGACTGAGCCTGTGGCAGGAATTGTAAGCCCAAATGTCTATTTGACCTAGAACAACGACTGACTCTCGCGTGTATGTGTGTCTCGTACCTGCTCAGCCAAGTTAGGGTCGTCTTGGCGCGAGATGTTATGGTGGTTCAGCGAACTGACGGCTCCAGCAGGGCTTCCGCGATGCTGAGTGCGAGGCCCCTTATGCGAAGCGAAGCTCCCGGAGATGAGAACGAGCAGTTGAACCTGAGACTAGTATCCTTTTTTCTGTCAAGACAGGTTGGTGTCAGACCGGATGTGATTCGCGCAAGACCTTGTCCCAGTCGCGAGAGAGACGCGAAGTTGAAGGGGCGAAAGCGGGGCACGTGACTAAGCAAATTTCATGGTGCGGCCGCTCCCCGTTGACACCGCGACGACTCGCTTCTCAGCTCGCGCCGCAGCTCGCATATCGCCGGCTCTGTTCTCACCGCTCTGCTATATTCCATTCGACGCCCTCAGCATCACCTCCTGGCGGCATGATAAACAGGGCGTCGAGAGCGAGAGCTGGAGAGCTTGAATCTATGCTCATGCGGACAGGTGAAACCTTCTAGGTACTCTAGCAGGCTGATGGCCAACGTCAAGTTGGATGGACGCCGCTGAGAGCTGCTCATTTCCTCTTGCTCAGCAATTTCAGTCTCGTGGGAACCTCCTCGCGTGTCGATCATGTCAGCTTCACACTCGAACAACTCAAAAGAGCTCTGCAGCGAAGGTCAACCAGAAGTGTGTAAATATATCCCTGTCTACCCATCGCAAGATTACTCCAGCATCGCCGAGCTAGAGAATTGCTACACATCCTATGAGGGCACGAATAGAAGAGATGGTTACGATTCCGTTGGTGGTCTACAGGCTTTAAGAGTAAAGGAAATCACGATTGTCCTTCCGCCAACCACATGCATCCTACGCACTCGCATTATCCAGTCCAGCACGTCGTAACTCGGATCTCCATACCTCGTCTCCAAACTTGTTGATGATCTGCCGCCTCGCAGAGTCGAGCGCCACCTCATCAAGCAATGACAACTGAACATCACTGTCTGGCCAACTTGCGACAAGTATCAGCTGATCGTCCTGCATGCTGAGCTCCAGCTCTGAGACCATATGGTATTCGAATGAGGATGGATCTTCGGACCCAGGCAGCTGATTCTCGCCATCCGTGTCCATCCAAGTAGGTCCGAACTTCTGCAATAGACGGTTGTTGAGCTCTTCCCACGCACCCTTAACGTGGAAATTGTCGACTGAAAGTCTAGTCTTTTCCCAGCTGATGGTGATGATCACGCTGCTTGTCTCGGAGTCCTGCCGACAATCAAGTTTTCGGACCGGATAACTCTGCTCGGGAGAAAACCTGACGTTGAAGGGGAAAGGCTCCGATAGTGCTTTGCTACTGCCTCGCAGACGCTTGACACTTGTAGTTGCACATGTTCCAGTGGCGCGGCCCGAGTCAATCGTCGAGCGTGCCGGCATTTGCCTATCGTCAGGTCCTGGGACTTTCAGAGTGGGAGTGGTGACGTGCCGCAGGGGACCTGCTGTACATCGCTTTCGTGTAGAGGCGCTCTCCGACAGCTGCGCTAACGAGTGGCTTAACTGCGAGCAGCTGTCTTCCTCTGCGATGGAGGACAGGGCCGAGGTGTTTAGACCACCCAGTGGCGCAGCGAATGGTGGATAGGCAGCTTCCTGGCTGCTCGAAGGCGCCACTGTCTCGTGTTGTATTTCAGCGTGCCTGACTCTCAATGGCCCGTTCGTGCCTTCATAGAGATGATCGCAACCTTCCCGCTTCAATACGGTAGGCTCTCTGCCAAGACACGGACGGGGCTGGTGGGTCGCGCTGACATTTTCAGTTGACAGTACACCAGGCCCCAAATGGAGGAAACTAGGTTCCCGCTGTAAGGTCCCCATCCTGGCCATAGTGCCTTGCGTGAGCTGCATCTTGAGAGCAGCTCGATGTCTGTCGTGCCTAGATAACCAGAGGGTATGATGGACGTGGTTTAGGTGTCCCAGGCAGGGTGGTTAAGAATGGTGGCATGGATTTGTTGAAGAGCTGGTGGCAGAGAAGGGGTCTTCATGAAGCCCAAGGAAAGCGCCGATCTCGTGGTCCATCGACGCTGCGGGCTGTATCATACTGTACTGTGTACGTCTGCAAGTAAATGCATTACGCCATCAGCCATATCTGCCATACGACCGCGACCCGAGACCTCGCGTGGCTCGATGAGCCGCTTTTGGAGCTGGTTGATCAATCCCTGTTGGTCACTCAACCATCCGGCCGTCTAGACTCCTTCGGTGAAGGTTGCTGGATGGATGCATGGATGCACCCTTGCTCCCTCCTGGCAAGCATGGTTCAAGGCGGGGCTGGTCGCGCAGCAGCCAAAAATGGAGTGCCCCACACTTATCGGGGGGTTTGTACTTCAAAGGTCCTGGTGATATACAGTACAGTAGTGACCGCAAATCAGTGTCCACAAACAGCTTAATTGAGATGATTCCCGCACGGGCCACATCACCCAATTGTGGCTTAGAACTGTGCGAAAACAGGTTCGGCACTATGTCTCGTCCGAATCAAATATACCTGCCGTCCATTTCTGGCTTGTCTGACCAAAACACAATTTATTCAGCTACATATGCGTAAGCGACTGAGCCATCCAAATGAAGCCCAGACGCCACGCATAGCTAGCCTATAAATCTGCATAGCGGTCAGGTTGCGATCTCGACCTCGTTTCATACCAAAGTCGTGGCGCCATATTCGTCGTTGTTGAAACGAACAGTGTGACGCTGAGGCGAAGTTGTAGGCTGCCACCTTCCACAAAAAGGTCAATGCTGACTCATCATTCGTGGCCGGAGCTGCGTTGGGTGGTTGGGCGATCAGCCGCAGCGCGGGTGCAGTAATGCCTAGAGCTAGATGCTTGTCCATGGCTGGGGTTTGCTCCCTGATAGTGGGGTGCTCCTTGGATTTACCCCGCACCGAGGTGTTTTCGTGCCCGCTTGTGATCAGAAGCTTTCCGTTTGATCCACTACATATCCACAGCCAACCGACCAGTCCATTACAGTACCCGCCAGACGTCTTCTCCTGGTCGCTTTTCATGCCAAACGTCAGGAGCCCCGTAAAGTCCTCGTACTGCACAAACGTGGTGCCGCGACCATTGGCCGACGATTCGTGATGGCCACTACAGCAGATGGGGTGACGAAGAAACAGCCCCAACTGCTGCATGTCATGCCGTAATCCACTTTTGGAGGGTACTCGATTTATGGCTTAGTGCGCCTGAGCTGAACCAGCCACCGTCATTGCACACACAAGCTTCCTCCCGCCCGTGCGGCTGAAAAAGCTCGTCTCCTACCTCCGGCTATGCTTGATGCTGATTGGATGTCCGACATCCAAATGCTAGGGATGGTGCTCCCGAAGGGCCGGATCGCGCGGCAGAAAACGCCACGGCGTTGCGCTAGATCAAAGTCTTGGTCGTTGACAGGGCTGAGTATGCCTGGCGGCTTTGAGGGCTCGGACAAAAGTGGCAGTTGTATAACTTACTTCCCCTGGTCCCCGCCATCTCCAGAACTTTCAGCTCTCATTCTTCTCGTCTTGTCCCTCGCTTTCATCTCATCTCTGGTTTTTGCCGCGAGCTCCGCATTTACATGGGCATCCTTTAGGGTGGCGAACTTCACATGTTAAACGCCACCTATATAGAGTTCAGGTGGCGCAATTCTAGGAGCAACTCTGCGTCTAATACAGTACACTGACAATGTGCTGGAAACCCCTCCCTTCACCGAGCCTAGTTCTGTCAGCCTCTTTGCACGTGATTCTTATTCCGAGGGGTCGCAGCAAAAAGGCCGGTATAAATGCTATCCCCACCACCACAGTAGTGGTTGTAGGGATCTCAGACCACTCGAAAGCGCTGATCTTTGCCGTATTGTAGCAAGCCTAATGGCTGAGCTAGTCGGTACATTGAAGACAGGGGCGTCACAGGGGGTCCAGCGGTTGAAGACGCTCTGGCTCCATATTGGCACTCAAATTTGGTACTAGAACGGGATAAGGGCGTCGAAAAAATAGTCCTTGGCATGATTTGCCCCCTGCCGCAGCAGTGGCCAACTGCCAGCGGTGGGGAGCCGATCAGGCTCTAAGGCGAGCTTGGTTGAACGATTGAGGGCTCGTGAGGACCAAAATCAGGGGCAGGTCCAGTTGGCTAACAACTTTGGCTGTGGCTGGGATGCACTACTAGTGGGGAAATCAGGGGTCTGGAGATGGCTTCAGTTGGCGGGCGTCTGTGTGGCGCTAGGCCGAATCGGCTTACCTCTTTTTCTTGGTGGCGACTTAATATTCTGTCTGATATTATAACAGCGGCGACGGTGCAAAGCATTAATCTGTTCTGATAAACGTCTACGTCCCATTTCGGAGCTGATCATCATTCGGAACTCTTCAGTTTAACGCCATGGCATCAAATGCAACCGCCGTAAAACCACAGTACTTCGAAACGATATGGGCCGTCTTCAGCACCATCGGGCTTAACAACGTACTTGTCGGTCTTATGATCGCTGGAATCAGGGGCAGGTTCTCAGCCGTTATCCTAGTACCGATCGTTACCTCGGCTGCGTGTGCTATTTCCAATGGTTTATATTACTACGTTTCTTTTTCCGACGCCCCGGCCGTTAACAGGGCGGTCGCTTATGCGTTCTCGGATTTCGCGTGGTTGGTGAGCGAGACGTTTCTGGGCCTCCCATCCGTCCCCCGACGCTCAATGTCCCCGTCTCCGTTCCCGGCTTGCTATGTTACATGCGACTAACGCGATGGCCACCTCGGCCTGCTCCGACAGGTTCAAGAAGGTGGACTCCCATTCTACGGCTATGCGATCCTGGCCCCTATCCTCCACGGCGGCGAGCACGCAATCTACCTAACGCTCTTCTGGGGGTGTATACTCGTCACCGTGGTTGTCCGCGTTGCAATAGCCGTGGTCGACGTGCTCTTCACACTCGCCGACGACCCTTCGCCAACCCGCCTGGCCATACATTTGACCATGGTCAACCGTCTGCACTTGGGCTACTTCATACCCATCGCGATGGCCGAAACCGTAAACGCCGTATTCTTGCTGAAAAGGCTCCGCACGACCCTCCGGTCGTCGATATCGGGCGGACTAAAGGGCGGCAAGCTATACCGCTACCTCATACGCAGCGCCGAAATACGCCTCGCTTCGCTGGCGCTCATCGGCATCCCGCGCTCAATAACATTCTTTTTCCACGTGGTGTCGGGCCCTCTAAACCCAGTCAGTCAGATTGACCTGTTTATTTACACTCTGGGGTGTTTGTTCCCAATCATCCTGTTGTACGCTTGTCCTCTAATCTCGACATCGCAACGTTAATAAATGGTTAAGCCTGCTAACCGAGACATTATACAACAGCGTCGACATCCTCGCCTCGCGTCTGGTCTTCGCCGAGGAGAGCGGTGCGAAAAGCAGCAACATCGATAGCGTCGTGCTAGTAGACCATGCTATCGGTAAGCTGCACCCTTCGGCGTCGCAGACGGCCGCAGGCGAACGCCACGACATCGGCCTGTTCGCCATGTCGCACATCGAACGCGATGTCGGTGTGTCTGGTGCAAACAGTCCAACGCCGTCACGGAGACCGAAGTCGCTACCAACTATACAGGGGGGCGTGGCATACGAGCGGCTAGATCACCAAATGGATTAAGGTCGAGGTACATGAGGGCGGGTCGATGATTATCATGATCCCGCCGAAAAAAAACCCAAACGTCAAAAAATCACGTGCTGTCGCACATGACTCTCACTCACTATTTTGGGCAGCTGACTGCGCGTCACACTCGGGCTATGTCACGTGATATACCGCTTCATCTAACCGCTTACAGGAGGCACAAACCGCAAACGGTTTGCCCAGAAGAGCATTGAGGAACGAAACTGGACGTGAGGATGTTCAAAGTATCGGACTATTCATGTCGAGATATATAATCTAAGTTGGGGCTGGGAGGCGCTGAACGAAGAAGACCTTGGCGAATTCTTCAGCTACTTCCACTACTCTAAGAGCGCCGAGAGCATGAAAGGCGGCTCATGCCACCCTTGATAGTATCAGGGCTGCGGCGTTTCCAGTACTGGTGGTCACCCTGCTTTCTTGCTCGCTAGGACAGGATTTTGATGCAGCAAAAGATGTTAAGGACGTGAAATTATCTCGACGCTTGTGTGGGGGGTTTGTGTCAAGGCCAAACAGGTTGGAAGTTCCGGGCAAGAGGAGCCACTGCGCCCCCAATCCAAATCGGGGACAGGATCCAACAAAGCAAGTAAGTTACTTGAGAAGCTAGAACCCTCTTGAAAATGTCTCGCCGCCTCCTCCTCGACACCCGGGTTTGTGCTGGATCTGCGAAGTGTTGGTCTTCGCTCGGGGACGTCCCATCTTCAACCGCGCTATGAGTAAGCTCAAGAGTGTGTCGCGCAGACTGAACAGCCAGGTTCGATGGTAACTTCCTTGATATGGGACAGTCTGCACAGTGTGCGCCACAATAGGCCACAGTCTTATGGTCCGTGCGGGAACATCAACTAAAGTCGAAAAGCGGACACAGTTCGCGGTCACTACTGTAGGACCCGAGTACGTGTATCTCTCTTCTTATTCTTACCCAGGAAGAAATCAACGGAGCACTTTATCCATTATGTAACACACCGGAAGAGTGGCGCCCTCACACTCCTCATACTGGTTGTGTTTTGTGCAGGGCATATTCTGGACACGATCCGATTCGCAAACTAGGGCAGGAGCGTACCATAGTAGTCACCGATAACGAGTGCAGCCCCAGATTTGCACTTTCAGGCGTGGCTTTCAGTTTACTAAACCATGATTAGAAAGGTGGTTAATGCGTCTAAAAGGAGGTGTGGTGTGTAGCTCGAGGTCTAGCGTGACCAAGTGTGAAAACCTTGATGCCCAAAATCCGCAGCAACCGTGCTGACGGATTTTTGGTTGTCCAATCCTTGAACATCCAACTTCTTTGGTTGACCGAATTCGAAGACTGCAAGGCATATCGTTCTCTCTGGTAGCCCAGGGTCTCCTTCTCACATCGAATAGGTCCGCGGGACCTTGCCAAGGCTAAGGACAGCTGAATACGGTGGCTTCATTGAAGATGACGACAAAACTGGACCCGCGGGCCCCCTATTCATCAATCAATTCTTGCTATCAACCGATCTGGTTGCAGTTTCAGTGCATCGCCACAAGTATATTGACAGCTCCCTTGCGGCACTCTCGAATCAACTTTCAGAATACCTATTGCGTCACTTCTAGCCAAGTTATGAGATGACGGGGATTGAGCACGATACGCCGACGCGGGCCACCGGTCGCGCCGTTTTACAGTACCTCACATGGACTGGCTGCCTCCCTGACGGCAACCACCAAAACGACCGCAGATGCAACCATCCCGAACACACCAAGGAGGCCGTTTTCAAGGCTTTTGGTGTTTCTCGTGCTCGTGCTTATGCATGGTCTCAAAGAAACGCCGCTTCAGGAGACCTGGGCGCCAAGAGACGCGTCGCCGTCGCGCGACAAGCCAGCCAAGAAGACGCTGTACCGACTAGGCTTCGTGGCGCAGTATCAATAACCCCCATATCCAGGAACGACGAGGGCGCCCTGTAGGCTTCACTCTAGAGGACAGAGAAGAGCTTCATGAATGGCTAATCAGCCTACCAGAGGAGGACAAATACCAGGGATTGCGACTCCCTTGGCCAACGGCAGTCGCAGAAGCAGGTATCGACACCCACGTCCAAGAACGCACGATCTGACAGCGCATGGCAGAGGTCCAGTACCATACCCGAGCCTCGACGGTCAAGGATGGTCTAAGCGACGCCGCTAAGAAGCGGAGGGCTACCATATGCGAAGGAACAACTTCTCGAAGGAGGCTGGAATAGTCCACAATGGCCCAGTACCTGCTCTTAAAAGAAGGTCAATAGCGACCTCAATGGGATGGAGGAGCGATTCAGGCAGGTGATTGCTGCAAATGGCGACAGAACGAAGTACTAGACTATTGGTTGGCGCTCGAAGAGCCTCCGCTTTTGTATGGCTTTTGTATGGCCAATTGAAAATATCGTTAGCAGACATCGGAAAAGAAGCCCACTACATTCTGTGGAGTACTCCATTTTGCCCTACCCGCTCGCTAAAGGCGGTGCAGCTTTTAGGAGCGAAACCAACTACTTTACCCACGAACGAGGTACCTACATGGGAATTTACGCCTTCACACTAGCCAGTAGCAACTACTTCACACCAGTCATCTGCGGTTTGATTGCAGAGTATCACGGTTGGCAGTGGGTTTTCTATTGGCCAGCGTTATTCCTTGCGTTTGTCTTCATACTGCTGCTCTTTCTCATGGAGGAAACCAACTACACCCGCACGTGCCCGTCCCACAAACCGGCATCCACGACGTCCCCTTCCGCAGCCTCGGGAGCCGGGTCAAGTGTATAGGAGAAGAGTCTGTCAGCAGCTGCGACATCGCCAGCTGTATCAGAACCCGGGGAAACATACCCGGCGATCAAGACTTACATGCAAAAGCTGTCCATTTGGCAGCCGTCTCCAGGCCAGGGAATGCTTAGCCGTGCGTTACGGTCCGTCAGATTTCTGTCGTGGCCCATTATCTTCTATGCTGGGTTTTCCTACGGGACATACCTGATCTCGTTCAACGTCTTGAACGCCACGGCATCAATGATCCTTTCCGGTGAGCCATATAACTTTCCCCCTTCCCTGGTCGGGATCAGCTATTTCTCCTGCTGCGTTGGGGTCATCGTGGGCGCGATCCTTTCTGGGCTCTTGAGTGACTGGTTAACAATCAAGCTTGCTTGCTTGAACAACGGCGTCATGGAAGCGGAGCACAGATTGTGGCCCTTCACCATATGCATGATACTGATGCCCGGCGGGCTTGTTCTTTGGGGTGTCGGAGCGGCCCATGGGATTCATTGGTTTGGTCTGATCGTGGCGATGGGCTGCCTCGCCATGGCGATTACAATAGGTCTCACGATCTCTGTCAATTACCTCATCGACAGCTATCCCGAGATCAGCGGTGACACGATCGTTACGGTCATTATTATCCGCAACACCATATCGTTCGCGATCAGCTATGGGTACGCGATATCTCTTCAGCCCCAGAAAATGTTAGAGTCAACTAACACTGTTAACAGAATCACACCATGGCTATACCAGCTTGGCTACCAGACTTACTTCATTTCTGCGGCATTTATCGGCCTGCCTGTCACGTCTATTTATCTGGTCGTCATCCATTTTGGCAAAAGACTTCGGGCACAAAGCGCAACCAAGTATTTCGAGCTTATGCGATAGTGTTGCAGTTCGGCGGCTCGGTAAGGTTTGATGTCTTGTCTTCGCCCTTGACGGGCTTCGCCACGGCGATCAAGTAGTCAACTCGCAGGGGCAAGAAAAAGCAAGTCAGGCTCCTCAAGGCGGAGGACGTACTCAGTCACGGCGAAGAAGGACCAAGACAGGCCCGAGGCACACACGGAGAGAGACACCGGGACGGAGTTGATGTTTTGAAGTAAGCACGGAAGGTGCGGCTGGTAAGTGCACTGTTGTCATGGCGTTCGTTGCCTTTTAAACACGGCTACAGCTAACGTTATCTCTTATCCCACGTTGAATCGAGGGACCAATAAGATGCGGGGCCCCGATAAGGCTCGCACATGCAGATAAGCAGGTCCTACGTCAGGCGCCATGCACCACCGCCACTCGACTGGCGCCATCCTTTCACTTCCAATGCTTCCGCTGCCACAGATGCTTCACGGAGTTGACATCCATACACCATAGAACTCCCACAAATATGTCACACACTCCACGCCCGGCTCTATAACGTGCTGTTTGCCATACCTGACAGCCCGCGAATGCAACCTATGTGCCTCGCCGCTGGCGCAGGCTGTGAGGCTGTGATCGGTGGTTCGTTTCGCCGAGCGAGAATGCCCTCAGTCAATGAGCTAGGGGTGAGGAGAGGAGGAGGGCTTCCCACCAGCCACCTTTTGTTAACAGCCGCCGATCAAAGACCAATTTTAGCCGGGGATTCTCCCGCACATCCTTCAATCAACACTTCACAATACCAACAAGCGAGTCCAGTCCAATCACCACGAGAATACCTGTGACTCGCGGCCGCCTTTGCTACCAGCGAACATTGCCTTAGTGTCGAGGACACCAAGTGGCAATGGCGACATCCCGCCCAAAGATGAACCTCCTCTCCCTTCCAGCCGAGGTATGTCCTGCTTCATATTCTCCAGTGCCAGCTATGAGCGGAGTTGACCGTTTGTATGCGCACAATGCTAGATCCGGTTGATCATAGGCGAGGATGTGCTCGAGGCCCCAAGGGAGATTCAGCTTTCGCAAACTGGCGGAAGGACATCCAACACGTGGGAAGCTGCGACTGGGGAGCACTACGACCTTGACACTCAGAGGATCACCGACATCCACAACATAAAGTTTCTCGGCAACGTGCTGACAGCCGGCGGTCCGATCAGCATGCTGCGACACTGCTTCAGCAGCTTCGACGATCTCTATCTATTCTTGTCAGCACACAGACCAGCAGCACTCACGCAAATCCGCTACCTGGTTGTCCACTGGTCATGGCTTCCACCAGTTGGGGAGATGCAGGCAATGCTGGCGGGTACAGGACCAGCACCCGATCCTCGAGCTGTCGGAGTTGCAATCAACGGACGGGGCCAACATGACCATATCCTGGCGCTGCTGTCGCACGCGTCGCGGCTGGAGCGCTTTGCACTACGGATCGACATGACCAACCACTACGACTCAAATGGCGCGTTCGATCAACATATGACCGAGACAATGCTGTCAGGAGCATTAACGTCGATCGAGAACATCCTCTTACACACACCCGACGAAGTTGACGGCGCCAACATGTCCACTGTGACACGGTTGATCAACCTCCCGGGATTCTGTCTCGAGCTCCGCATGTGCACCTATGACGATTCTACCATGAATCTGGTCGAACACCAGATTGTCGACTTGGCTACACTCAAGGATGGCCTGCCCATCAACTTTGGTGCCAACCTGCCATCGTACGCGTTCTGGACCAGCGCGAACACTCGCAACCGTGTCAAAGAGCTCAGCATCAAGATCCATCGCCGCCAGCTGCACCATGCCAGACTTGCCAGGCCTCCTCTTCCCACCGTCCCTTGCACTATACGTATGAAGGCTGCCTATGACGCCAGCGGTCTCACTGTTAGTGGTCTTTATAAGGATGTCCAATGGCTAGACCGACTAGACCAGCCACCGAGTTCTCGAACCAGGCGGAGCAAGCTCACGAGCCACAATACCATCGCCAGACGCGCAGCACGGCTTGTGGACCCAGCCGACGGGCTAATCAAGCAGTCCATCAAAGTACGAGCGATTTACCTGTCCGGTGAGCGCATCATGGCTGCAGTCCGCTGCTGGGGTGGCAATGATGACCAGCACGTTCCGCTGTCTGCGCTTATGGGCGACGACGGTCTCGATGCGTTGAGCCACTTCCTCACCGCACCAGCCGCCGATCTCCGAGTCATATTCACTGCCGTCGGCCCTCTGAAACTCCTAGAGGAGCTTGGCGGCTGCCCCTGTCGACGAAGCAGAGCACTAAAGCAGGTACAGTGCATCTTGAAGAAGGCCGCTGCACCTTAGTGATGCAGGCCAGGCCAATCATTCGTGGACTGCAAGGATTTGATGAACGACCGGCACTGGTCTCCAACTGGCGTTCTCGGTTGCAAGATTAATACGAACCCTGGGGATCGTCGTGTTCTCATGTCAAGTCTGTTTGTCCATGTATCTATATGTCTGTATGGTGTTGTTCTTGATCTGGGAATGTTATCAGAACCTTAAGTGGGATTACGTAGGCCGTAATTACGTACAGTCGAGTTCGAAATCGGTGTCCACTTTCGTGTGACGCAACTCTCTCTGCGCACGGTCCGCCTTGTCTTGGCGATGCCAAAGGTAGGTGGGGCAGCTTGGGACAGCCATTTCAGGCTGCATGTCGGATGGTCCCAATCTTCACTTATTGCATATACAGGATATGTCTGAAGAGGAACCCTTACAAGGACCCGCATGCTCACAATCGTACGCCTTATTGTTCTACCCCGCCGGTCCTGTGTTTAGGCGAGACGTCGCACGCTCAAGTCCCACCCTTCGCCTTAATCCCAGAACTGAGAATTCCTCCATCATGCTCAACGCGGGGACAAACCACGATAATACTGTATGTTTACCTGCGCATTTGCACATCGACACGGTGTCCTGGCCAGCTGTTGTTTGCTTCGTGGTGCGCAATGTGAGCCTGATGGAGCATCCGGGCATGCCGTCACTCAATGCCTGCTTGGATTCGTTGCAAGGAGGGTCCCACGACCCCGCATCCTTGGGAGCACGCATCACTCATGGGGCCTCACCAAGGTCCAGCTATCTATGTTTCGTAAGGTCTCGATGAATCGCCCAATTTCCTCCATGTTTAATTTCCGATATCCACGACTATTCTGTACATAACAAGTAGGCTAGCTATCCGCTCGGTTTTGCAAGCGTATGAACAGAGCCAATCGACCGTACCATAGAATATACGTATAAGCGCCGGGGTCTTGGCCCCCAAGCCTTTCCAGCGAGAGCCTGATCAAACCTCTCCGGGAACAGCCCACACCAATCATGCACGACAACGAGCGCAGGCGCCGCGACAAGGGGGAACAGGCTGCACGCCGCCGTTGCCTGGTTTCATCCGCCAACAATTTCTTTTCTCCCCATGAGACTCTCATGGCCGCACTCTTCACCAGGCGAGGAAGGCCTGTATCCGTCGCTGGCTCCGTCTTGCCCAAACCCGATAACAACTTCTTCGCTACCCCTGAACGCCAATACTCGCTCCCACAGGCCCCCGCACGATGTCAGCCCCCCGGGCCCTCGATAGTCCTGACGCGTACACGATCGGCTGGATCGCTGCCCTGCCAATCGAAAGGGCCGCCGCAGAGGCTATGCTCGACGAAGACCACGCGCCTCCAACCAGCTTTGTTCGACATCAAAGCGATACGAACGTTTACACATGGGGTCGACTGGGAGAGCACAACATAGTCATTGCCTCACTTGCAGCCGGGGTATATGGCACCACATCAGCGGCGACGACTGCGTCGCGCCTCCTTGCCTCTCTGCCGTCCATCCGTATTGGCCTCATGGTCGGCATAGGCGGCGGCATCGCTCGCCCGGATGAGGATCAAGATATCCGATTGGGCGACGTCGTGGTGAGCCAGCCGGATGGGACGACAGGCGGGGTCTGCCAGTACGACTTGATCAAAGCAAAGGCTGGCGGTAAGCGCGAGCGCAAAGGATTCCTCAGACCGCCGCCGACAGTGTTGCTCAACGCGCTGGCCAGTATCCAGGCCGATCACGAGCGCAGGGACTCTACGGTTCCCCTCTATGTACAAGAGATGCTGGAGAAGAACCCCAAGATGGGCAGGAAGTCTAAGAAAAGCCCCGGCTTCGCTCATCAAGGCTTAGAAAACGACCGTCTGTTCCAGGCGTCCTACGAACACGTCAGCGGGCCGGACTGTCGTCACTGCAACGCAGATGGCGAAGTTCAACGAGACGATCGCGACACAACTGACCCTGACATCCATTACGGCATCATCGCATCCGGCAATACTCTCGTCAAAGATGCGGCAGAGCGCGATCGAATTGTCGACGACGTTGGCGGGGACTGCCTCTGCTTCGAGATGGAAGCGGCTGGCCTGATGGACCACTTCCCTTGTCTCGTGATCCGGGGTATCTGTGACTATGCCGATTCCCA
Organism: Microdochium trichocladiopsis; assembly: GCF_020744255.1. NCBI lineage: Eukaryota > Fungi > Ascomycota > Sordariomycetes > Xylariales > Microdochiaceae > Microdochium > Microdochium trichocladiopsis. Next base: position 244,494 of record NW_025763561.1, read on the forward strand.
CAAGAATGACCGGTGGCAGCGGTACGCCTCCGCAACTGCGGCCGCGTGTGCTAAGGAGCTTCTCGCGTATGTGCCACCTGCCGAAGTACAGGAGACTAAGAGGGCATTGGAGGTGCTACAATCTGGTTAGTTATTTATTTTATCATAGGAAATGTCGACCGGCGTAATCCGAGGGTTGAATCGATGCTCATAATACCCAGTCGATCAAAAAATCGATGAAGTGCAGAAAAGTGTAGCAGATAATTACTGCTTCTCCACGTCTCTCTGTCTCTCGACCTTGAAGAAGTACTCGATCTATATAGGATAATGGTAGGGTTTTCGATTCCCAAGGTTGGTAGATCCCACTAACTTCCCAGGCATCGACCTCTGTAGGACTTATGGCGGTTCTCAGCATAGTCCCTCTCAGGAAGCATTTATACGAAGTCGCAGACAAGACCCATAAAGCCCTTGCAATCATAATCGCCTTCTCCACATGGCAACATATAAGCACCGCCGCTTATGTGCAACAGTGGTTGTTGTTTACCCTGATTGGAATGATCGGTCTTGTTCATGCTGTGCAGTTCTTGCTATTTCTGTACCGGAATACTCGCTGGGGCAAACCATTCCCTAAAGCAGATATTATAATAGATGGGGTTATCGTGCGAATAGTCCTCCAACTGCCGCGTCCGATCAAGATCGACGCTGGACAATACATCAGCCTAAGCATCATGTCCCCGGCTCTCGGCTATTGGTCGTGGGCGCAAAGCCATCCATTTACCATTACTTCGTGGTCCCTCTAGAGCAGGACAAACTAGAGCTATATGTCCAATGCCGAGGCGGGCTAACCTTACAACTTCTCGACAAGGGCGAGCGGAATTGTCTCGCATTCTTCAGCGGCCCTTATGGAAAATCGCATTCCTTGAAGGAGGCTAAGTGTGTTCTGATGTTAACCACGGACTTCGGGATTATTGCGGTCTTTCCCTACCTGAAGAAGATTACAGCTACACACAAATGCCGTGCCCACATTATCTGGCACGTAAAGAGGCTTAGCGAGTTCGCTCCACTAGTAGCCTTACTGAATGACTATCTACAGGATCCTACCCTTAGAAGGGTAAGTTGATTATTGACTGAATCCTTCCTTTTGCGTTGAGACCTGACAGACCACAGATCCTACAAATCTCCATTTACAACGAGGGTGCGGCTCACAACGAAGCTTTAGGGGCTCATGGCCGCGTAAACACTTTCCCTTGCGCGCCGAATATAGCTGAGATCCTACAAAGTGAGGTAGATGGAGATTCTATTCCGGAAGTGGGACTGCCTTCCCGTCCACCTCCCTACGATCAAGATTCACTACTGGAATCTCAAGCGCGATATCAGTCAGACAATGATCATATCCTCGTACTCGGTCAGTCTATCACATCCGCACGTTGACCTTGAGTTCAGTGTAATTGATTTGTTTGTTCTATCAGTATCAGGATCGCATGAGCTCCGTGACACAACAAGGAAAGTAGCAGGGCGATATCTGAGCCGCGGCTTGATTCTTGAGGAGCTAGATTACCAGCAAGAGTAGGGGGAAGAATACGTCTCCAGTTGACAAGCGCCGTAGAGGTTTATGTCTGGCTAGGCTAAGTTAGGCTTGTGACGAGGCAGCGCTCCATTCATCTTGTGTTGAGACGCCGACAGCCTCTGCTCTCCTTGGGCTTCGCCAGCAGACTGACTAAGAGAGCTACACCTGAAACGGCTGTGAAAAAGCCAAATACTCCACGGAAACCATAGAGATATGCTTGGAGAATCTGCGCCTTTGTATCGCTATCATCCGGAAGCAGAGAGAGTTCGGCGACGTAACTCTCACTGTGGATGGCAATTTCCTGAGATAGACCCTGCCAATCCAGTTTCAGTGCCATAACATTCTGAAAGGCAGCAGTGCCGGCCGCAACCCCTAGAGCCATGCCAAATTGCCGGAGAAAGCCATACATAGCAGCGGCGATGCCATGCTCGGGGCCGCTAGCCATCTGCTGGGTTGCAAAGTTCTGAGCGTTCAGGACCGCACCATGGCCAAGACCGAGCAGGAGGAGAGTGACTACCCAGACGACCTGGTGCGTATCTCTGTCCCAGAGTAGAGTGAGTCCCGTCGCAAGTGTTGTTAGCCCCCATCCACCCCATATGGGATAGCCGAAGTGGCTGAGCCTTGTGATAACTATGCCCGAAATTATGGAGCCTACCACTAGAGCAACCGCCACGGGTATAATGGCCTTACCGGTTTCAAGCGCGGTAAAGCCTTTCACAGATTGGAAGTAGAATGGAATGTAATAGAGTTGGCCGTATAACTAGCACGTAGTTAGCGGAGTTATGGAAAATTCCTCTCTGCAACTTACCAGAAGACCTTGAAGTAGCCCACACACGTAAGGTGCGGTTGCACGGACGCTCCGGAACAAGCGCAGATATAAGAAAGGTGACGTCTTAACGCGTGTCTCTAAGAACAGCGTAGCTGCTAAGCCACAGACACCCGCAACCAGCGGGGCAAGAGTCGGGGCGCTTGTCCAGCTGTACTGTACTCCGCCCCATGAGATGGCAATGAGAAACGAGGTAATAGAGGCGGTAAAGGAAACACAGCCAAGCCAGTCAAAATTGCTGAGCCGACTCTCTGGGATTGAAGTTTGCGGCATTAGAAGGATTGTCACAAACCCAACACCACAGAAGGGGAAGACCAAGTAGAACACCCAGCGCCAAGTGGTATATTCAGCAATCGCGCCGCCGATAGTTGGGCCGGTACAATTTCCCAGAGCCCAGGCTCCGAGTCTGTTGCGTGTTAGCGTACTGAAATCAAGAGAGGGTTACGGATTCACCCACATCATTGCGTACCACTTCGGCCGGAAGTGGAGCGGCACTATGTCCGTGAAAATGACAAGACTCAAGATAATGATGCCCCCGCCACCAATCCCCTGGAGGCATCGCCCCACAAGCATCACAGCAATACCCTGTGCAACAGAGCACAGGACAGAGCCCGCTGAGAAGAAGGCGAGAGATACAAAGAGACATTTCCGACGCCCGAATATGTCACTCAATGCCGCAGCGGAGGGCATGGAAATAGTGTTGGCAAGCAGGTATGACGTGGCAATCCAGAAGCCCCGGGGTGTATCTATTCGTAGATCGACAATAATCGCCTGCGGTACAAATTAGCTCGGAAAGATGTTCGTAAGCAGACGACGCTTACATGGAGCGATGTCACGAGGATCGAGGCATCGAGAGAGACCATCAACGAGAGAGAGGATAGTGTGGCCATGACGAGGTACTGCGCAGCGCTTGGCTTCCATTCCGCACTCGTAGCCTTGTTTACCTGGCTCTTACGAGTAGGCATGCTGTATGTTAGATGTGTTGATTGAAGTCGTGATTGAACCGTCATCTAGCAGCTGAGGGCTTTTCTATTTACTAAATAACCATTTTAGGCTTTTATGAGTGCGAGGGCCGAGGTCGGTCTTGTGACACCTGTCATGCATCCAATATTGGAGAGGGCTGATGGTCTTCCTCCGTGTCATAACACTCCGCCACTTATAGCTCCTGGATGCGAAATGCTATATAAGCTCTGAGACCTGAATGCTAGGGGCGCTTCTCAGTCGCAGCGTCAATCAGCCACAAGTTTTAGAAAATAGTATCAACCAGAAGAGCTCCGCACTACGATGAAGATCAGGCGATTCCTTCTTACCACTGTGCTAGTCTTGCAGACTGGTATAGTGGCTGGCCAAGTTGACTCTGTTGCGCAGCTTGTGGCTGCTGCACCAGAGTGTACTGTCAGTACTACTGTCTACCCAGGTTGCGGTGCTAACTCTTGCTGCAGCGCTTCTGTATCGTCGATGCGTTTGCCGCCAGAGGCTGCAATGGCACCGATCTTGCGAGCTGTCTTTGTGCTGATATAGCCCTCCAAGCTGGTCTGTCTGAATGTGTACAGACTAGCTGTACCTTCGCGGATCAGGTAGGTAAGGCTTCCCAGACGAGGGACTGGGCTTGACTAACTTGACTCAGTCGCCGGGAGGATCGAGACGGAGATCTGCGCCAGCTATCCCAAAGAATCTCGCAGCTCAGAGGTCATAAGTGTACCCATTGCGGGATGTGTCATTGTCTTTCCTGTTATAGCACTCCGTCTTTACAGCAGGCTCCGCTACGCCAAAGGGTTCTCAGGCGATGACTTCGCGACAATCGCTGCAGCCGTAGGTCATCATCTAGACAGCCTTTCACCGATACTAACGAAGCACAGATACTCTTAGCAGTGCTAGCTGCGATTAACTTGTATAATGCGAGTATCGGCTTCGGCATGCATTATTGGACTATCCCGGTAGAGACGGGGACCTTGATATTAAAGGTGAGACCAGTCCTGCCCGAGCGCTCTTCCCGTAAGCATGCTGAACATCCTTACTAGTTATTCTACTTGAACTCCATCGTCTACATGGTACTTCTCGTCGTCGGAAAGATGGCCATCTTACTAGTTTATCTGCGGATTTTCCCGGTTCCAACGATCCGCCACATTACCTGGGCTCTACTCTGTCTTCTTCCGGTACTTGGGGCTGTCTATACTCTTCTTACGGCTCTTCAGTGTATACCAATCGAGTCGATCTGGGACCGGCTTATTACGGCCCGGCGCTGTATCGATATTAATGCTGTTATTTATAGTAGAGGCATTCTGAGTATTGTCGAGGACGTCGCCATTCTTATCTTACCCATGAAGCAAATCTGGCAGCTGCAGATCCAACGACACCGTCGAATAACCCTGGTCGCCCTGTTCAGTATTGGTTCCTTGTAAGCATTCCCGGCTTGAGGACGCTCTTGTGGCGGAAGGCTTACTCATTGTCAGCGCCTGCCTTACATCTATGATCCGCATGAAGTACGCCGTCAGTTACAGCACGACTTTTGATGCTACTTGGGACGGCGTGGACATCGTCGTGTGGTCGGCAGTGGAGCAATTCTGCGCGTTGCTATGTGGAAGCCTACCAGCACTACGACCGCTCGTCGCGAATGTTCTAGTGAGGACACAGGCTACTATGAGCAACGAGATGACCTGCGTAGGCGCCCAAGGCCAGTCAGCGCGAAGCAAGACTCCAGCGTCTCCAGCGCCTCCAGCGTCTCCGAATGCATGCAATCAGAAGCCACCTCCAGCGTCTCCGAATGCATGCAATCAGAAGCCACCTCCCGGTGTAACGACGTCTGCCAATGAGCAAGAGGCGTCCTCAGATGCGATCCTTGTCACCAACACTGTGAGCGTGAGATTTCAAAGTGGAACGTGGCTCGAGGAAGGCTCTGAGAGCGATGGCCGCGACTGTCCAGGCAAAGGTAGAAGTGCAGTAGAAGCAACGCGCAATCACGAGGCCAGGTGTGAAGCACAACCCTGAGAGCGTTTTATAGAGCGACACAGGCTTCCATGGTCCCTGTAACCTCGAAGTCGAGTCGAACTGAGCCCGGGTGAGGTGTTATTGAGCTGCTGATTGTTTTGTGCAGTAAATATGCCGAGCTAGGTACGATCAACCATCAAATAGATCTGTATTGTCATGAAGTATCGTTGCCGTGATAGCTAGGCTGGGAGCTGGTCACAAGTATCTACGGGAAAGGCCGCCCTGAACGGGACACGACCCCGGCCTCCTGAGCTTTATGTCGTTGACTGTGGCAGTGATCTTGAGCCTGGCAAGCGCAGGTTTACGCCCAATCCTCCCGCAGAGGCAAGGCCTGGTCGAGTATGGTACTTCCCAGCAGGCGACAGCGACATCTCGCTCGAGACATGTCTCGTGTAGGCCTCGGGTCCTCGCAACAAGCGAGGAACAGTGCTGCCCCGCAAAAGCCTTCCCCAGCCCCTGCTTCCATGCTAGGGGCCGTGGACAGTGGTCTGTCCGCATGTAGATGAGTGAATGGAAAGTAACGCTCTTGGAAAGCGTGGCAGGCGCTGGGAGGGTTACCGTAGTGACCGCTATGTGTGTCCGCTTTTCAGACACTAGTTGACGTTTCCGCACGCCCTAACAAGATGTGGCGCATTGTGGCGTCTACTGTGCAGATTGTCCCACGATAAGTATCCTCCAGAAGTGGAGTACTGAAAGGCGATTGAACGGCGCTTAAGTTCCAGTGAGCGATCTGAACACCTATCGCTGTCGGATAGGGCTCTGACCACACTCCAAAGTGCAACTATCATGCTGTTATAGACCACATGAACCAAGAGCCGTATTAGTTGTCACACTATCCGCATGCACACGAATGAAGGACCACTATTGATGGATTAGATCGTCGTAATTCCACATTTTCGGTGGACACAAGCACCTACGCTGTGGTGACCCAAACTAACAGGGGATCATTTGTCACTAAGGGGACAGCGCCCACAAAAGTGGCCACATGGCCAGGCCACGCCAAAGACAAGGGCGGGCTACGGAAGGTCGGCAGGCAGCACATTAGAGAAACATGATACTTTAGTCATCAGCCAACGGTGGGTTGGCGGCTCTCTGATAGAAAACTGTCGCAAAACAGGCAACAAGCTGTCCGCACTTCTGGCTTAAGCGATCGCAGGGAACGACACGTTGAGAGGCAAAGGACATATAGAACAAAGGATTCCCTAGATAAGCAGTTGTTACCTTCGCACTGCAATCAATCTGGTAACATTTCCACCCAAGACTTGACCGAGTCACTCATTTGTTCGAGAGTTCTACCTCTTCCGAGAGACACGACTACATCGACTCGGAAAGACTAGGACAAGCGCGAATTTAGTATCTCCTAGGCATATCTACCCGGACGGCCAGATCGACACGTGCCTACTGACAAGCGATTTTGATACCGCTGTACAGTCTCTAGCAAAATCGCCTTCCGCTTTTCATTCACTGCTTAATTGTTTGGGGACCCGTTTTTGGGCTCTTGGCGCTTACACCGTGCCTGTCCCCACGGTCACTGTTCGACATGGTCCAATACAGTGGAAGTCCGCTTCCTACGTAGCAAACTCAACAAAAGGACCCCCACTCCCAACATATGCTAGTTACGACGGGGTCAATCGATCCTCTGAATGCCGAGGCAACCGTCATTGCTTGCCATCTTTAGGTTTCTGGCGGCCTTTACGCAGTCAGTCCCGTTTCTCAACGCGTCGTCATTTTGCATTTTGACCGTTCACATGTCAAATTATCACCCATCTGCGCGTTTCCAGGTGGATGCCCCGGCCCTAACGTTCATTGCGCCGGAAGATGGGGCCACCATCGGGCTCTTGTCGATTCAACGAAAAGGCACGCATCTGCAGCTCATTGACTTGGCCGTCGGCAGATAAACAGGCTCTTAAATATTACTCCCTCCGCGCTACTCGAGATGCTCCTCGACGGCATTGTCAGCCATTCGCCATGGCATTAAAATCTCTCTGGGACTACGTTTTCATCCGGACAAGCATCTTCCTCCTGCACCTGGTCGCGCCCCTGAGCATTTTCTATTCGCTGGCCAGATGGCTCGTCTATCCCCTGTTTCACGTCCCCCGAATGCTAGAGATCTGGCTCGCACTCGAGGCTGTCTTCTACCTTGTCGTCTACCTTCCGCTCAGCCTCCACCTCCAGAGAGCCACGACATATCCCACGGCCGTCTGCCGTAGCGATCGCCGCAAATTGTTCCGGCGCTGCCACGACAACATTCCAGATCCGGAACGCTACCTGACGAAATGGTTCCGGAATGCGCCGGCGGCTGAGATCAAGAGGGAGAACGTCAAGGACTTCTTCCGATGGGCCTTCTTAAATACGGGAGACCCTGACTGGGAATACGACGAGGAGCTGGAGGAGTATGCCGGCGAGATGGAGAAGATGCTGGGGAGGAAGTTCGAGCCCGGGCGCGGTAACGCAAAGTGTCTGAGATTGACCCTCGACAAGGTCGAGATGTTACACCGGAGCTTGACATGGTATCTGGTAATTAAGTGACGACTAGGAAATGCGCTTGGAATTGCCCCTCTGCGACCAAACCAGCTACTAATTTACCCTATCCTATAGTGCGTGTTTATTGTCGACACACTGGCCTCCGGCTATCTGCACTACCACTCCTTCGACTTCCACCACACGTCGTTTCTTACCGTCTTCCCCTTACGCCCCCTCACACTCTTCGGCACCCATTCCTCCCCTGCACAGAGTCTGACTTACTGGCACCGGCTACACACCTCCAAGACAAGACTCCCGGTCCTGTTTATCCACGGTATCGGTGTTGGGCTCTACCAATACATAGACTTCCTGGCCGAATTAAATGCCAACGACGGTGACGATTCGTCCGACGGACAGGTGGGGATCATCGCTTTGGAGATCATGCCTGTGAGCTCCCGCATAACCGGAGAGGCAATGTCGCAAGAAAAGATGGGCGATGAGGTGCATTGCATATTGAAGGCGCATGGGTGGAAAAAGTTCGTGCTGGTGTCACATTCGTGAGTATCCCCCCCGCGCTCCCTGTTCATGGTGATTGGCAACCACTGAGGTTATCCACCAAGCTATGGAAGCGTTGTGGCTGCGCATCTCCTTCATACGCCGAAGATCGCGCCAAAGATCGGACCGATGTTATTCATTGACCCGGTGGTCTTTCTACTGCATCTCCCCGATGTCGCGTACAATTTTGTGACGTCTTCCCCGTCTCCCTACTCATCATCTCAGCTAACCTCTTAACGCAGATCTGCCGGAAGCCAACCAGTGCCAATGAATACCTGCTCTGGTACTTCGGCTCCAAGGATATAGGCGTCGCTCATACCCTCTTTCGACGCTTCTTCTGGGCCGACAATATCTTGTGGAAGGAAGATATGCAGGGCCATCGCGTGACTGTGGCCCTTGGCGGCAACGACCTGATCGTTAACACAAAGGTCGTCAGGGCGTATATGACAGGCGGAGATGACTGGATTCTGTCGAGTGAGGGCTGGGGGGATGAAGGCTGGGAAGATGGAGAGTGGAAGGGCGATGGCTTGGACGTGTTGTGGTTTCCGGACTTTCATCATGGACAGGTGTTTGATAGTAAGAGGACGAGACGGCGGTTGGTGGATACTGTTAGGAGCTTCTGCATGGAAGCGTAACTTGCTGTATATGGTCTTGCGAAGTGTGTGCTTTAATAGACAGCCGAAACGAAACGATGCCGACCCACCAGTGTTCGAGAAGCGATGCGTATTAGCTTTCGCTACCAGATCGGCAAAGCATTCCTCGCTGATCCATGCATCTCCCATGTCAGGATAGATCACACTTAAATTATAGGTTCTCAATTCAAGCTTGCAAGGCGCTGAGATTGCAGACTTGCTCAAGACGCAGAACTTTCCCGGGAGGGAAAGGGAAGTTGGTTTGCTATCCCTTCGCCCAAAGGTGTCGCACGGGCCCACAACGGACTACTTGAGGACCAAGTCGTAGCGCATGAATGATTCTGGTGATAGAAGGAATGCGCGAAGTCTAGTTCAGAAGAGAGAATAGGGGAATAGATCCTCGGGAAGGGCAGTACCCTAGTCATACGCCCGAAACGGCCTCTCGAGGGCCGGCCCGCATCTTGGTGCGGTCCCGACCGCGGGACCGCCACCAAGCGGTTAGGCTTCTCATTTCCTTAGGTAAGCAAGGCGGTGAGGCCACATGCACTGTACTGGACTGTGCGGAACATTTGAGCGTGGGAACAGGCACGGTGTAAGCGCCAAGAGGCCCTGAAAACGGGTCCCCAGACAATTAATCAGTAAATGAAAAGCGGAAGCCGATTTCGCTAGTGACTGTACAGGGTGATGTGTGGCCTCGTCTGTCGAAACGATGAAATGGTGATCTCAGTGGCTTGAATCACATACTCGAGTAGGGTTGGCCCTTTCGGCTCAGCCGCCGGGCGTTAATAAACTGTATGTTAGTGTGTGTAGATCCACTAAACACGTCTTAACTGTCATCTGCATGTGAAAAAAGACAATTGCTTCGTCACATCACGTCACTATCAAACCATCACCAAAACCATCAAACACGTGTCTTAACGTCATCTGCATGTGAAAAAAGACAATCGCTTCGGGGGGTAATGGCAATATTCTACAGATACACTTCTTCACCGAGAGCGATTGAGTACGAATCTTCAAGTCCACTGGTAACAATAGTGCTCCCCTCTAGACTGCATTCCGACTCCAATATTCTCTCAGCTGCCGCACGGCTTTATCCCCAATCCACACCCTGCATGTTGTCGGAGCTGAAAACTCACGCCATAAATAATGGTCTGATAGAATGTGCAAAAACAACATATTGCTTGGCTAGCAAATTCCGCTATTAGCAGCTGAACTTAATACTGCATTCCAGATGAGCTGCCTTATGTGCTCAAGGGCTCCAGGTTATATAAAGCCCTCTGTTGATCCTGTAGTTCGTGTTCCTAATCACTCCAAAAAAGTATAAAACTGGATGTCGCTCGCGTCTTAGGTATGTCGAAGCCTACCCATTAGAGAGTTAAGCCAATTAAGTATTTGACTTTAGAAAGCAATCATGATCCGAATTCAAGAATTTGAGGGGATGCAATACTCCCGCGATGGCACTCCAGCTGAGATACAGGACTACACCTACTTCAACCAGCAGTATGCGACCTCGACTCACGAGGAGGATCACAACATGCATCCAAATCTCATCGTTCAACCTAGACGAGATGAAGACGTCGTTAAGGCTGTGATCTGGGCTAGAGATAACAAAATTGCTATCGCTATCAAGAGCGGCGGTCACCAGTACAGCGGCGCGTCGTCTACCGGTGGCAGCAACATTCAGATCGATCTTAGCAACACGTACAAGGACCTGATGGTTATAAATCCCCGCGGCCCCATTGACCAAGATAGAGCACTGGTGTACGTCGGCGTCAGCAATCAACTCAAGGACTTCAACGCATATCTCAAGCACAACCAATTGTTCGTTCCGCACGGAGATTGTGCTTACGTATGTATAGGTGGACATGGCCAAACTGGTGGTTATGGCCAACTCGGCCGTGGCTTTGGCCTTTTAGGCGATCACATCAGAATCATTCGCATGGTCTGCCATGACGGTGTGATTCGAGACATCTCTAAAGAGAACGATGCCGAGCTTTTCTACGCCATACTCGGAGGCAGTCCAGGTAATTTTGGCGTCATCTCACACTATACCGTCGAGGTGTTTCAGGCCAAGAGCTACATGGGGACTTTCACCGGCCCAAACGGATTCAAGGGGCCGCATGGCATCAAAGGACTCTGGATCTACTCCCCCAAAATCCTCAAAAACCTTCTTACCGCCGTCGCAGAAATGGCCGACAACGAAAATGTCCCGCGAGGCTTTGACCTCACTGTTAACGTCCTCAGCACCGAGTTTCCAATCGCGATGCTATTCCCCACTCTGAATAATGGTGGTCTTTGGGAACACATCCAAAACAAGATCAAGAACACGCTTGCAGATGAATTCCTCGAGTGGCTCAATGGTCGCTTCCCTGCCGTCATCGTGGTCTACGCCCAATGGTGCCCGACTAGCAAAGACGACAAGTATGACGAGAGTGTTGATCAATGGTTCAACAAGTTCCGGGCCCTCAAGGGTTTCTTCGAAAATGAGACTCTCGTCATCGACGAATTCGAAGAGGACATGTCCCAGATGACTGGAAGATGGATCATCCCCAAGCGGCGAGAGTTTGATCTACCTTACGTCAAGCGCACCCACTGTACCAACTCGAAGACTCTAGAAAAAGACGGCTGGGTCGACTCTCTGATTGATCGCATCGACTTGATCTATAACCCGCACCAGTTGCTCGACAACAACCCACGGGACAAGGAGTACGAGGTCTACACCCATTGCAAGCTTGTAATGCAGGCCCAATGCTTTGGAGGCGCCAATTCGCGTTTCTATTTAAACAAGGATAACGGCACATCCTACAGCTGGAGGGACACGTCGGTCGTCCTGACACTAGACTGTTTTCATGAAGTGGGTGACAAGTATAGGGAGTATGCCGAAAAGTGGCAGGCTAAAAATGACGCTATTATGGCTGGTCCCTCTAGCCCGTTTAGTAAGCAGGACAGACGTCTGCTCTGGGGCTCTTATGGTAACTGGGACTTGGGGGAGCAGGAGGTTTGGAAATGTTATTATGAGGATGAGGACAAGTACCATAGACTGGGTAGGGCAAGGGCTAAGGCTGATCCTAGCGGTGTTTTCACTGCAAACCCTTTTGCTGTTTCGGCTATTGTACAAGGACACTTGTAATTTAGATTAATCTGTTAAGTGGTATACAGTATAATACCCAGTCCACTATTCCATGGAGCACCATCAACCTACATAACCTGTAAGTGCGAATTGGGACGGTAGCCAGGGCGACGACCGTAACGAGCTTTCAAGAAACCAGAGTGACAGGCGACTGTGATGTCATTGACCGAGTAGGGAGTAAGTACCGAGTCGTGACCCAACTCTGCCCAATTCGCAATCACACGTCGACATAGACTCCTGCTCACCCGAGGACTCCCAGGGCCCCCGTTCTTGTCCATATCTCCAGCAGAAATAAACGCAGTAGGCAATACCTGCACGACTTCTGGATGCGCACCGGCAACAACACCTTCATCGAGACGCACTAAACCACCATGGTCAGCGTCCTCGCTTACGCCTCCACGCGTGCCCTGGACCTGGCGATGCAGCTGTACGGTGCGGCCCAGGGCAAGCTCGGCATCCCCCTCATCGGCGAGAGGTCGCAGCCCTTTGGGCCCTCGCAGACCGTCTCGATGATCCTTGCGTGGGAGCGCATGGCCGAGATCTCCGACTACATGAACGACACGCGCGCGGCCTCAGCCTACCGCACGCAGGCCCGCCTTTCGCGCGACGCGATCGACAGGCTGCTCTGGAACCACACGGCCCAGTACTACGCCGGCGCCCCGGGCTTCGACGGCATCGACATTGCCGACGCGGGCAACATCCTGCTCGGCCAGATCGGCAACCCCGAGCGCCGCACCAAGACGGTCGCCAGCGTCGAGCAGCTGCGCATTCCCTCGGGCTACCTCAACGGCACCCGCTTCAAGGACACGGTCGCCGTGGCCAACCCGTACATGCTCAGCGTCATCCTCGAGGGCTTCGCCATCGAGAACCAGACCGCCCTTGCGCAGGACTTGCTCGACCATACCTGGAGCCCTATGGTACGACGAGGTGTCAACTACACGGGCGCCTACTGGGAATACGTGGTAAGTTTACCCTAGTAACTCTGTGGGACTCCATTTCCCTTGTCTACATTCTTTGGTCCTGTCTCTCCTCTCGATTCTCCTTCCACGAAAACTCCTCTCCTTTTTATTAGGCTACGACCACTGACATACACATCTTGCTACAAATCCTAGATACAGACGGTAGCGCTCTAGGTCTCGGCCTCTTCGACGCCGGCAGCCACTTCTGGGGCTCGTACCCGACTGCGTTCCTCACTGACTACGTCCTCGGCGTTAAGCCGACCACGCCTGGCTATAAGACCTTCCGGCCGATGAAGGACTTCGAGTCCGAGTGGGTTTACGGCCGCGTGCCGACCCCGGCCGGTAACACCCTCGTAGCCTGGGGCTACGAGTCCGGCGGCAATAGTAGTGCCAAGTGCGCGCTCGAGCTGACGCCGCCCGCCGAGCTCGAGGGCACGATTATCGTGCCGTTTGAGGGCGACTTTTCTGTCAATAGCGGGGCCGCACAGAACGGCCAGGTCACTGTCAAGGGCGGCGAGACTGTCAAGGGCGGCGAGACTGTCAAGATCTGTCAATTGTGATTGGCGTGAGAGCACGTCGCGCAAGACAGCGGACATGCGATAAAAGGAGCGAGAATCCACGGATAGGACAGGGTCCTTCTTTGGACCATAAAAGTAGTCGATTGATCTAGACCCGGGGTGTCTACATGCCACGATTTCAACAAGACCACATGGCTCAGGCTTGGCTAATTATACCACCCGAGTTATATGTATAATTATCTCATTGCTGCAGCTAAAATTAACATCTCGAAACGCTTCAGTCCGCTTGCCAGCAACATGATAAGTGAGGACACAGAATTCAAACGTATCCAGTAGGCGCTCATTCTTCTGCGTAGCCGTGCCAAGTTGAGACGACGGCGGCGTGAGGAAATGAGCCAGGATACCCCCAAATGGACGTCCATCAGCTCGAGTCTAGATCCAGCGTCCAGCTCACCGGTCTGCACTGATATTCAGTTTGTAGCATTCACCATGATCAGCATCGCCGAACCGATAACGAGATCAATACGAAGATGCAGCAACAAAGAAGGAGAAGAGAGAGGCCCCCTTGCAAGTAGGCTTTTATATCTTCGGGGTGGCTAGCTCAACACAACATCACCTGGTTTCCATGGTACATCAGATTAACAACTGTTCCAAGCTATTATCGAGCCGTGCCATGTGAGGGTGAGAGCACACTGGCCCTTATCTTTCTGGCGGCACTTATCTTTCTGGCGGCCCCTGACTGCACGCCTTCAGCTCACCAGAGGCTGCCGAGAGACGCCCGGAGCAGCACCGCCCGATGCATTCATGGGTATCACTTCTGAAATAGTACAATGTGAAGACTCGAACTCGTCTTTTCATAAAAGATCGGCACATGATATTTGGAAGGCGAGTAAACACATGAGATGCTTGTATCACTCCTTGAGCACAGCAGGGATAACCTGCTTCGCAATCTCCTCTGCAAACTTCTTCTTCCGAGCCTCCCAGCCGAGCTTGCGTAGGCGGCTTGCGCGGTTGCGCGCGTTGGTGCCCGCCACGGCGAGCGTGAAGTCGCCAAACAAGTCCGCGTACTGGGCCTCGGGGATCGTCCGGGGCTCCGCGGACTCGAGCTTTCCCTGCTTATGCAGCTCCTTGCCAATGACGGCCGCGATGTCGCGCCACGACGCCTCCTCGCCGCTCTCGCAGAAAAAATACAGGTTCCCCGCGAGGTCGGCGTCGGCAGCGGATCCGCGGTCTGCGGCGCTCTCGGCGTAGTGCAGCAACGTCATGTATCCCCGCGCGAGGTCGCTGACGTGCACGTACGGCCACTTCGCGAGCCCCTTGCCGACGTACCCCGCGTAGCCGTGCTTGAGTGCGAAGCGGACCAGCGTGGGCGCCTGGATAGACAAACGGCCGCCGCCGTGCTGGCCGATGCCGTCGATGATGGGCGGCATCATGATGACGAGCCGGTTGCCCTGCGCGCCGAGTTCCTTACGGGTGCGCAGAATAGCGAGGTCGATCTCACGATGCGGCGCCGAGTCCGGTAGGGCGTCGAGGTCGGCGGGCGTTGCGTCGTCTACGATCTTGTCGACGGCGTAGTCGCCCGCACTCTCGTCAAAGAGAAGGCTAGCGCCGCTGGTGTGGATGTAGATTGGCCGCGAGGACACCCTCGGCGGAGCGTCGGCGGGTATAGTGCGCCTTTGAAGGAACCCGATGCCGTCAAGCGCCTACTCCATGACCGAGTCCGTGGACTTGCGAGGGATAGGTATGGTTGGCCAGCGCATGATGCGTTCCTGGAGTACCTGTTTCCTCCCGAATTGGATAAGAACGACGCGGGCCATCCCGATCCCTATCTGGACACGGCCTGGCTTACATTACTACTCTGCCTGACACCTCATGTTAAGACGTTACACTTATGTGTATATCCGCTGAAGGAGCCCGACATGCTTGCGCGACTGTTTCAGTTCTGCGGAGACCGTCACTTCATTGAACGCGAAGGGGAATCAGGCGGAGATGTGATGTCGAGAACGCCAGCGCCGCTGTCAGAGCTGCGGTCTCTGCACTTGCACGGAAAGGGCCCTGACTACCGTAGTGTCCGGTTTCACTCAAAGAACATCCGCCCGCTACTGCTCTCTACCGAGCTTCAGACATTGAAGCTTATCGGAATAGACTGGGGTGGCACGAGCGTAGACACACGCTCAGAGGCCGAGGAGGAAAATCGAAGGGACGACAGGGACGACGATGGGCATAACGACTTTCAGCTTAACCAAGTAGTTCCTGGTAGGCCACCCAGAAAGCTATATACCTTCCCAGGTTCTCATCCAAAGATGAAGAGTCTCAGTCTCTGCAATAACCAGTCTCCTCACCCTTATGGCGTGCAGAATATGCTGTTGGCTTATCCTAATTTCCACACTCTCGTCCTGAAGCCAAGTGTGCGCTTGGAGCGCGGATCATTTGATTTCAGCGCGTACGGCACTGTACTCCACGACCACGCCAGGCGCCTGCGGCGTTTCGAGTTCGAGCCGGATAACGTCTCCGATGCCGATTTCGAAGGGTACGACAAAGGCGCGATCGGGTCTTTGAGGGACAAGTGGACTCGTCTAGAGCAGCTGCGTATGTCCCTTGCTGCACTGCTCGGCCCGGATCTAACCGAGCGGCTGGACCTGTGTGATTACTTGCCGATCAGCCTGCGCTGGTTCTGGACCACTGTGCCGGACTTCAAAAGCTACGCGCAGGTGTATTCCAACGCGCTGGCAAGCATGCTTGACGACGGATCGGAAGGTAATAGCTGTCGTAGGCTACCACGGTTGGAATGGGTCCTGGTCATGCTGCCTAAAGGAGATGATAAGTTTGGCTTTGAGCCCAGAGAATCCAGCGTGTTGCGACTCGGCGAACGCCATGTTCTGTACAGGAGAAAGTCCGCCTGTGCCGTACATACGCCGCCGGGGTGGGAGGATGCCTATGTCGAGAAAGTCGTGACGCTGCCTTAGAGGCCACATTTCGGAAACACAAGGGCATAGCCATTTTCTGCTACCTCACTTATGAGTACAAGGTCGACTATCCAAAGGGGAAATGGACTTAGTAGGAGTGGGAATGCGACGACCTGGGCACTGAGGATGATGCTAGCGACTTCGCTTCGGAGGCTAGGTCGTTCGAAGACCGCAGCAATACGACCACGCCGCTCTTACAAAAAAACGATCCGTTCCTGGATCTGCGAGTACGATCGAGTCCTTCATGTTCGTCTGAGAGCGAACTCGGAGATCAACATGGAGACTGTTACCCCGATCCTCAGCACGTCAAGAAGGAACAAGACGACTTAGGCAATGAGGACGATGTCACCGACTTCGTCCAGTTGGGGGAAGGCAGGTGCTGACCGCTCAACGCCTCGCCTCCTTCCATCAAATAGTTCAAGCAGTGGTTGGCGCACTTGACAGCGCCTCGGTCCCAGACGACTTCATGGGCTGGCCGGAGTGCGGCCCTTCTTTTTCTCAGTCATTCTGCTACACTTTCAGACGTTCCTCAACCCTTCCGCCTCTCTAATTAGGACACAATATAAAGCTTGCTCATATGTTAGCGTGACAGCCCCCGCACGGTCTTGCTCAAACTCTCGCAACTATGAAGTGATGGCCATGCTACCCTGCATTGCTCATGATCCCATACATGTTCATGACGGAAACAACGGTTTATGTTCTGGCCAGAGTCTCTCGGATCCGAGTCCGTCCGGAGCAGGGTCGGTGATGCGGAGCCATGACGCTATGGGGTTTACGCTTTCGGCGGGCTCATGGGAGCTAATTGGCATACACAAAGACTGGCCATGTCCACACCCAACAACGATGAGAACTATCATGAGAGACAATAATGATTGGAGTCAGCTTTACATACTAGCCCTTAGACACTGCCTTAACACCCGTCTAAATTCAGTCAGGCAAAGTTAGTGAACCCCAAAGGTCATATGCCCGACGCTGGAATGCGATATTCAACTCCCTTGCAAAGCCCTCTGCCTTAATACACTGATCATAAGCCTCATTCACGCCTGACTGAGGGCCACAGATGCTGGCGCAAAGTCTTAATAAGGATTTTGCGTGCTGTAGTTGCTGTACGAATGTGTGTATGGTCATCATGTGCTTCTTCGTCGCTACTTCTGTCTCAATGAAACAACTTCTCAGCGTGGTAGACGTTTGGGCCAACCACTCTCGTGGATCATCCTCAAAGGGCGTCGAGCCTGGGTCGCTTAGCGATTGCAGGATGCGTGTTTTAATATCTCGGTCAGCAGAGGTTGTCACTGAACGATAAGCTCTGTAGTTGATAGCGTGACAGAAGCTTTCGTGGCCTTTGGTCTCCTGTTGGATGGTAGAGTTGGGGAACGCTTGCAAGGTACTGATTTCATCATCCGTCGACATCTCGTGGCGGGACGATGGTCCTTCTTGGGTGGGGGTGACCATAGGCGACGTCGGGCTGTCATCCGAGGTCGCCCGGAAGTCGAAACCATGGAAGAACGCTTGTGAAGCCCGAGTGAGACTATCCGGCGGCGCCTGAACTTGTGATAGCTCCTGCTGGGTGGGAGTATTGCTCGATATTTGGCGAGCCATTCTTGCCGGTCTTGGATCGGAGCAAGTGTATGCTCCGCTTAACTCAACCAACTACAAAATTATGAAGGGTTAGTCCCGTTCTCGCAACTCAACAGTGGAGATCATACCTCGGGATGATCTTTTTCCTCATGTTTTCTCAGCAACTCGAATGTCTTGAAACGTTTCCCACAGCTGTAGTTGCAAAGATGAGCGGACCCTGGGCGGTGATCCTGTGTCTTATGCCAATTGAGCGATGAACGTGTTTTGTAACTCCGAGCGCAACTAGGCCAATCGCACGAGTGACGAAGCTGTTGCTTCAAGTGAGCCTGGTGATGTCGATCTTGTTCTTCTTTGTCCCTGATAAAGTTGTTGATGAAGCATCGAAAAGCGCATCGGAGCCCTGAAGGCTTGGGGGGGACAGAACGGTTTCGGGCCGCGGCGTGCCGGCTCTGCTTCTTCCGCATTGCAGGTTGTGGCTTCCTTGTTCTTTTCCGGGTGCTGCGTGGGACAGCACACTGTTAACCCTATTGTCGAGTGTTAGCCATCTTTCCGTGTAGTAGAGAACCCGTTATGTGGCAATCCCATTCTCACCATGTTCTTTCGGGAGTGACAGCAATTGCAAGCCAACAGCCTTGTCTTTGCAAAAATTTTGAGGAGGGATAAGCAAGCTAGAACCATCGTTGCCTCATCCCCGATCATTTATATCCGGCTCAACAAGCTGAGTAGCACATGATACAAGGGCTGTAAGTAGTAATCTGCCCTTAAGAACCAACACCTGGGCGCTCGCGCCTATTGCGCTTACCCTACCGTGAGCTGAGAGATATATGATTGTGTCCATGCTTGTGCCAGGAGAAGCGCCGGTGGCGTGGTGGAATCGGTTGCAATTTCAGTGCCCTGGCGCGGTGCGGCAGGCATGGCGGGTAAATCCGCTCACAACGTTCATCCATGTCCACATAAGACAACGACATATTGAGAAAGTCGAGCGACAAGCCCCCGGCCATTGCGCGGAGCCGATCTTCTCGGCGATTTCCAGGCGCCATGCTGGGGCCCTTTGGTTTCCAGGGTACCTTCTTCCCACGGGCTTGCTCCCCTGCAGCTGAACATGGCATGCCGCGGCTAGGCTGCTTCGCGCTTCACGTGCTGATACAGTTTACGGACTGCCCCGGCCCGATTCGACCATCTGATAGTACTGTACAATGAGGGAGCCCTCGACCCTCAGGCGTATGACATCTGTGGACTCCAATGCCAAGCTGAGCGGCCATGATGGAGTGGGGAGCCTCGTCTTCACCCGAGCAACCAAGTTCGGCCTAGCTTGAACGGACAACTGCTACATGCACTGTGCGGCTTGCGAGATATTGCGGAAGCGGCGACCGGCAAGGGCTGGCACGGCATGGCGCGGGAGCAGCTCCGCTTCGCGAGTCTGTTCAGATGTACACGTCGAGGAGTGTCTTGCTATTAAAGGACAGCTTCCGGCTTCTCATGCACAGCAGTATGGGTCAAGGCCAGTCAACTTCATCGCCTGCACTATGGATCTTCTTCGTCTGGCTTCCTCACTTACAGTGTTAGTGATGGTCACTGCAGTAACGGCTCACAGATGCTGGGCCTCCTATCAACAACACAAGGGGTGGACACAGGAGCTGGGGGGAAATCACACGCAACGGATATTTTCCGATCTGCTCTGGGATCTATGCGGGTTCTGTGGTAGTACTCTGCTGCTTCGATTTCTCCTCGGTGTTATCGCATCATCATATGCAGTAGTGCCACAGGACAACAACGCGTCATCTGATCGCAGGCTCCTATCAACTTATCTCGCATCCATCGGATCGATGCTCAGCCTCGTACGTAGAGCTACATCCTCGACAAAGCCGGGTTTCGCTAACCCAAACGGACAAGGCTCCGTGGCAGAACAACCTCTTCAGGGAGAGAACTCTGCCATTCATCGCGAAATTTGGACGATCATCTGAGCTATGGTCGTACAGAGCAATCATTTACGGGCCCGGCTTCATTATCGCGCTCCTCCAAGTGTCTACAGACGAGCAAGTGCCGTTGCTAGCTTGTGGTGTTATGGTCTCACGGACTCTGGCAGTATTGTACTTACTTTACTGCACCTTGCTCCATTTTCTCAAACCGACACGCGACGGGCACCAACTCATCACGGTCCGAGGCGTGTTCATACTCGCCACAATACCAAATATCATCGTAGCCATACTCATTATCTATGGCGTAGTAAACACAGAGGTAAGAATCCCATTTCCGCCTTACACGGTTGCGGTGGATCTGACAAGCTAGTCTCTGCCAATCGCCAATTCTTCGCCAGAGCCACTGGTCAGTGTCTGGTTGCTCTGGGTCCATGTACGGAAGCAGCGTGAAACTGGCGACACAGAGCAGGCTGGCGCAACACGACACCTAAGTAGCGCTGCAGGCCTCATCCCATCCACCACCTGACAACCTTTTTCCAACTGGCTTCCTGGACCACGTCCGCCATTCCATGTAATTACTCGGTCTTCTCAGTGGATGCTAATGGGGTTGCTGTGCTCCTCCGCCGTTTTGCTCGAGTGAGTCCCACTGGCTGTGGAAGACCCGTCCGCGGGTTTCGGGATACCGAAGCTCTCTTCGCCGGGAGCCATGATGCTAGCTACCCTTTCTTAGTAACTATTACCACCATTGTTGTTGGGGGTCCTACCACTTCTCTCTGCAGCCTTGATACTCTTGGGAATGTGTAATTTATCCGTTTCGCTCTGAATTGTTTCTCAACAAGCATGACCGACCACCAGACTCGCTGTCACTCTCTTATACTTCCGCGACTCGTTCACAGCCTGATCATAATTGCTATGCATTTTTTACCTCTCCCTTCTGCAGCAGCATGCACCTTTGCGTGGTGGGTTGCTTGATGGGCCGCGTGGGTAGTTGTCTCCCAGGGTTGACACCCCGTTGCGCAGTGTGCATTCATTGAGTGTTGGAGCCATGCAAAGAATGTACTCAGCGCCACGACATGCGTGTCCCATCCTTGAGGCCCGGGATGGCGTCGCCGTCGTCTATCTGCTGTGGTCCAACGCAGTGTTCCTCTTAGCACCGGTCTGCTTGCTGCAGAGTACATGCGGCTGGCATGACCCGGTCACTACCATGAAGTTGATTTTGGTACACAGTTGCTACCACGACCCCACGTCAGCATCTCAGGGCACCCAGACCGTGACCACCTCCCGCGACCCCTCCTCCCTCCTCACCGCCAACAACACCTACACCGACTGGATCGTTAACACCCGCGCCACCAAGCACATCCTCGGGCGCCCTTACCAGGTCATCATTTTCGACGGGCCTTTCAATCCGGATCGCGAGTGTTGCTCTTCTTCCTTCTATTCCTTCACCACGGTCTCCCCCCTTGCTCAAGCACACCGTGGACCCTCCTCCCCTTTCTTATTGTATCTCACCTCCGGACACATTTTTATTTCCCCAAAATGGGAATTACCCAGTTCACTAAAATCCACCACAGGACTTCATGCAAGGCGAAATCCCCTCCCTCGAACCAGAGCACATAGTCCCCCACCTAAAAGACCACCTGCACTGGCGTGTGCTGGTGGAAGGGGGTGTGGATGTGCCGTGGGAGGAGGTGCCGGGGTTGGTGGTGTGCGTTTCGGTGGCGGAGGTGAGTTTTGACGATGGGATTCGGAGCTATTCGACGGAGCATACGGTGTATCCGGAGAGTACGGATGGGAGGCCGGCGGGGTTGAATGTTGGGGAGGAGGCTTAGGGGGTGGGGAGTTGAGCTATGGTGTTGAATGAAGAGGCTGACATTTGGCTTACACTAGAGATAGAACCTAGCTAGAGTGCTGCACTGCAGACTGTTGAAATGACATGGGAAATACCGACTTGAATCTGTTCCACTTAATGTCTTTACCACCTTTGAAGGCTTGAACCTCACTCAGTTATCTTAAACGGCTGCGGATCCGTCGGCACCAGCGTCGCCACGCTAACATGCGGCCACGTCAATATTGCGCCCGGCCCAAAATTCAGATTCACGGTCTGCGAATACTGGATCTGGATGCCCGGCACCCTGATTGTCTTCCTCTCCGTGACACCACCCGGTGGCGCCGTGATCGCAAACTTCGGCGTAGGCGCCCTCGCTCCGGGAGGAAACGACGCCAACAGGACCTGCGTCTCACCTTCTTCCATCTTGTCGACAACGACGTCATACTCGATCCGCTCGATGTAGAACGTGGAGGTCATGAACTCGGTGTGAGCGTTCGGGTCGTCACCCTCGCCGGGCGAAGGGATCATGACACCCTTGACTTGGCGCGTAGTGTTTGCGGATATGACCGGGGGTTGTACGAACGGAGTTTGCGGGCCGGCGAGGAAGGCGATGTTGGCAGTCCCGCCGGCGTTGAGTTCAGAGTTTGAGTTGCCTGTGGTGACCTTGAAGGTGATTGTTTCCTTGATGTCGAGGTTGCTGGTGTCGATGGCATTTTGGAGAACGAGATTGGGGTTCTGGATGATCTCCGTGGTGATTCTGCCAGTGCCTTGGGCGTTGAACTTCTCGAGGTTCGCCGGAACCCGTCGCGTAAGGTTCTCTCTCTCGGCGTTCATCTCCACTTTAAAGAACTTTTGTTTGTCCTCAGGCCTCCCGATAATGAATGGCGTGGTGTCAAGCTTGTCGAACTGGGGAAATTTGGGCTCTCCACCGATCACGGTGGAGGTGTTCCTCTCGGGAACGAATCCTTGCGCGTTGATTGTCGTACCGTGAGGAATGGAGGCCATGCGGCAAATGGTGTCGCAGCCCCCCTGGAAGTCGGCCGCCGGAACGTGAAGCCATATGCCGGGCTCGAAGTGAATGCCGGAACCCTTGCTGGACCTTGGCTTATCGCCCTTTCCAGTCTCCACATTGGTCGTATCCTGGACGGTTTGGAGATAGGCAAGCCCGCCGAGGAAGATGTCCTCCTGGTTACGGAACCCACGGTTCGGGATCTTGCCAAGGGTCGGGCCAAAGGTCAGTTGCTCGGTGGTGAGACTGAGGAGCAGCCTATTGTCGTTGGGTCCGTCTCCACAAGAGTTGCCGAGTGTCTGGAAGGTGCTCGGGACCCAAATCAAGTTGAACCCATTGCCGGCGTAGGAACCCTTGAACTGCTCAAGCGGGAAAGGGAGAATCTTCTCAGGCTCCGATCCCGGTCCGCCTGGGACATGGAGCTGTTCGTCCACCTGAGCTTCGTCCGATGCCGGCGGCTGGTCGTCCGTCAAGGGTACCTCCTCGCCATCGCGAGACAAGCGCCTGGAAAGCTTGGATATTGGGGCCTTCTTGGGCCCGCCGCCGATCGGGCACCATTGGAATCCGGCAAGATCGAGGGCAGGGGCCGGGTGTGTGATGTTCAATGGAGCAATGATATGCCCGTCGAGGGTGATCTCGCTGGCCATGATGTATGCAAGGGTTGGAGATGCGCGTCAAGGAAGTGGCTGAGTGCAGGAAAGATGTGCGAAACGATCTGGTGAGAAGTGTTTGGTTGAATTACTGAGGTCCGCGAGTCGGCGAGCAAGGGCGCGGGAGCAACAGAGCTTTATAGACTAGATGAGACCATCTCCTCTGTCAGCCTATCTTGGATCTGAACCACCGTGTCCGGACGCATGGATGCTCGTTCGCGGCCGCCATCTTTGAGTGCGTGTCTTGATCGTACCGGTCGAAGCTCGTTCTGTGACTCGCACAAGCGCCGGGCGCAGACTTGTGTGTTGCTTCTTTGGATGAAGGGGGGAGCTTCTTTGGATGAAGGGGGGATCGCGTCCGTGTGGCTGCTTACCATGTTGGTGCTGTGGGATGCAGTGTTGGTTGGATGCTAAAGATGACTCGGAGAGGACCCTGTAGGAGATGATGGTGTTTGAAGTTCTCTGTGCTACACACCAGGCGAGGAAGGAGCGTGGTTGGTAGAAGTAGAAGAGCTCAGCCTCCAACTCCCATTACCCCTCCAGCTGCATGCACAGCATCGGAATGCAATTGCTTGGCACAGGTCCCTCTTCTTACAGCAAGCCGCTAGCCGGTACATATGATTAGCGGATCTTGATAGCCTTCTCTAAACTTTCGAGACCTTCCCATGATCCTCACCTCATACCACCCATTCTATAAGCACCTCTACGAACGATCCTCTTATTCACATGCTAACGCTTATTTATCATGCCATGTTCTGCAATCCTACTTCACACTAGGTTAAGTACATGTACCTGGGTTGACCGCTATTTACGAAAGCTTACAGGAAAATATGCGTGAGGAAAGCTACGCCCATACTACCAAGACGGCTTATACGAAAGGTGTGATACCAGGCAGCATGGAGTTTAACCCAAGGGCTGAAGCGGGGTTGCCAGGAGTTGGCACGACATGAGGCAGCACCTGGTCAGCATCCATTCAATCATGAGCCATCCCATTGGCTGCGTTTCTTAAACATGAGGATATGTCTCAGAGTCACATGCCAGAAGCTGGGATGTGTTGAATCCACATGCTTTCATATGCGCTGTGTTCAAGATGAGTTGTACATGTAACGTACATTATCAGTGAGTGGCCCATATCAGCGAGTGGCCCACTTTCTACGCGACGCGACACCTTCGCTCTCAACACCTAATTTTCTCAGTCACCCAATATGCCATCTACTTCAAAGGAAGCCCAGATAATCTTGGCCCTCGGGGCTCTTCAAAACGACAAAAATCTAAGCGTGCGAGCCGCTGCTGAGATTTACGGGGTCGCCTGTAAGACTCTAGGGCGCCGACGCGACGGCAAGCTTGCACGATGCGACAGTACGCCCAAGTCGAAGAAGCTTACTCAGTCAGAAGAAGAAGCTATTGTTCAATATATTGTTGAGCTATCTACGCGAGCTTTTCCACCTAGATTGTGTGGTGTGGAAGATATGGCCAACCAACTGCTACGCGTACGCGACGCGCCTCCTGTCGGTCAACTCTGGGCCCATCGATTTGTCAAACGCCAGCCAGAGCTCCGTACGCGTTATACGCGTAGATACGACTACCAGAGGGCCAAGTGTGAGGATCCAAAGGTCATTGGCGAGTGGTTTGCCCTTGTTCGGAACGTCAAGGCCAAGTACGGTATTGTGGATGACGATATCTACAACTTCGACGAGACTGGGTTCATGATGGGCATCATCTTCGCGGGTATGGTAGTTACGACCTCGGATGGCCGTAGCAAGGCAAAGCTGGCTCAGCCTGGCAACCGCGAATGGGCAACGGTGATCCAGGGAGTCAATGCCCTCGGCTGGGCCATCCCCCCCTTCATCATCTTGGCCGCACAGTACCACCTCGCCAATTGGTATACCGAGTGCAACCTCCCGGCCGACTGGCGCATCGCAACCACCGATAATGGTTGGACTACCAATGCGGTAGGCCTAGATTGGATCAAGCACTTCGACTTCCATACAGCACCTCGTACGAAAGGCAAATACCGGTTATTGATCCTCGACGGCCACGAGAGCCACCACTCGACCGAATTCGAGCTCCATTGCCAGCAGAACAATATCATCACGCTCTGCATGCCTCCACATTCATCCCACCTCCTCCAGCCACTCGATATTGGCTGCTTTGGGCCACTGAAGCGGGCGTACGGTCGCCAAGTCGAGGACTTAATGCGCATGCACATCAACCATATGAGCAAGCTCGAGTTCCTCTGTTCCTTTCGCGAGGCCTTCTTTGCCTCTATAACAGAGAAGAATATACAGGGTGGCTTTGCAGGTGCTGGCCTTGTACCGTAAGTCTAGACCCCCCATTGCGACCAGTGCGCATGGCGACCACCCCCCAACCTGCGCATGAGGGCATCACCGACCACATGGTCACTCTGCAATAACTGAACAAGCATTCGTTAAAAAGGCTTCAAATCAATTGATCCGCACCTCAATGCAGCTCTCCTCGTCACTGTCGTCTTCAATGATCTCTACCTCGTCGTCGCTGCTGTCGGTGTCGTCATCCGTGCTGAAGTCCGCCCCCATCTCGAGCTGCAATTGCCTCTTTGCGCGCTCCACGTTTACGACCTGAACAAACTGTTTATTGGGATCCGGATCGACTCTGCGGCGTTTAGCAGGCTTTGAAGCATCTAATGCAGCTTGGAGACGGTCTTTTTGGTGTTCTGCGGTGGTGCGCGCGATGTTCGAAGTGTCGATTGCCTTCCCGACCTTGTTGAAGAGCTTCCTGCAGGTCGCCGCCCCTAAAGGTACACCACACTTTACCAACTCCCTATGCATTTTATAGACATCGCGAGATGTTTTTGGTGTTTTGACGTCAATTGCGCACAAGGGCGTCAAAAAATCTGGCTCTAAAACCGTCGTTTGGGCCCGATTTTGGGGATTCTGCTGGGCCTCCCGTACCTCCTCATAGTCCCGCATCACGAAGCGGGAACCCAGCGCCTTCAACCGATTGTGAGGCCACACCCCTGTGCCTTTGAAGCCTCCTAAGATGTTCTCCTTATTGAGCTTTCTTTTGCGCGCAATTTGGTATGCTTCAAGGAACTCCCGCTTGCCTGGGGACTCGTTCATAGTGTTATATGCAACCTCCGCGACCGCTTGACGATAGTGGTCCTTCACCGCCGAGAACACGCCCACATCGAGTGGCTGAAGAACATGTGAGGTATGAGCCGGGAGGTAAATCAGCCAGATTTTATTGATGAAGCACTCCGTCATAAATTCCTCTGTTGCGTGCGACTTGTGGCCGTCGAGAAGAAGGCATCGCCACTCTCTAGAATCCGTAGGCTTGGTGTTGGGAATAAATACCTCCTTGAGCCATTTCAGAGCAATATCATTGCTGGTCCACCCGTTTGGTGATGTGTCAAAACACCAATGCTTCCACCTGTCAAGTTCGACGTCGGGAAACCACTGCTGCTGCACGGATTGGCCCTTAAAAATAACAAGGGGAGGGATGAAGCCACCGCCAGCAGAAATGGCCTCAATTATCGTGATCCAGGTGCTCCTGGCGCCGTCCTTTTTCAAGGTAAAGTCGCGCAAGGCATCACTGACCACGAAGCCATTGTGACCTAGGCCCTCCGCGACGCCACACTCGTCAACGTTCCATATGTTCTCGGGCCGTACTCGTTTGCCCTTCAATGACGTCAGGCGGTCGAAGAAGATGTCGATATTGGCCTTGGAGGCACCGTCGTATCGTTTGTATTCAATAAGTCGTGATCTCGAGGTCTTCAAGGTCGGGTTGCGGCGGATGAAGCGTCGGTACCAGTGCTTGCCGAGGTGTGCGGAGGGGTTGTCGAGAGCCAGCAGGCGCATCGCGAAGTGCTTGAATTGCTTCAATGGAGCTGCATAGCCCATTGCTGCTTGGTCGAGGGCCCAAGAGACCAGATAATCCTCCTGGGTCTCGTAGAGGGTTTGTCGGACTTGGTACCTTTGCTTGAAGGTTGGGCACGCGTCAAGGCGACGACGTAGGTAGGATCTGTCGACATCGTGTCGTCTAGCAGCCGTCGCGACAGGTACGCCAGCCTCAACTTCATCCAGTGCGCGCAGGGCGCGCAATTGGTAGTCTTTTGCGACCATGACGATAGCTTCCTTTTTGACGGTCACAATGCAGGTGGTCGGGTCGCGGTGCGACGCGGTTGAGCAGGTTTATATGGGAAAATGTATGGTGGGGTGCTCAACCGCGTCGCGACGCGACCCCTGGTCGCGATGCGCACTGGTCGCAATGGGGGGTCTAGACTTACGACCCAGACAGGGTGCTCTCTAAGCTAGATATTAAGCTTCATACACCGACACCCCCGACCTCACGGCCTAGCACTATACAACCTTGGGTCTTCCAGACACCCCATAACCCCCGAGAAGCCAACTCGCAGTCAACGCTCATCAAGACTCGTATTACCAGCCATCAAAACAGCTCCCCGACTTCGATGTTAGCTGCTGTTGACCAGCTTACCAAGGGTACAATGGCTGTGATGCACCGGGTGGCCATCCTCGAGTCAGAGAACGCTTCACTCCGCAAGGCCAACGAGGCACTAAACAAGCGCCGGAGAGCCAAAAGAACACGTGTGCAGCTTAGAGGATCACTTACTATACAGGGTGCACAGGAGGCACGAGGCCAGGGGGCCGTGGGTGGGGAGGGAGTACAAGAAACGCAGCTGGATGGTAGTGGTACAAGGGGGGGCCCATCGAGGGTTCGCTGCTGTGGTGTGTGCGGCAAGCCTGGCCATAATGTACGCACTTGCCAGGAGGCTGTAGAAGCGTCAGATTCAGCTGCTTCCGATGTAATAATAGTTGGTTGTTAGTGTTGATGTGTTGCAATTGAGGCGGGTTGTTCTAGGGTAGTATGAGGGTGGGCCACTCGCTGATATGGGCCACTCACTATAACGTACGTTACCTTGTGTACTTGAGTCACAAGCTTTGATAAGGGAGTGCCTCATGAAGCTACCAGGTACTCGCGGGGATACTCCGCCCCGAGTAAGCGTCAATGATAGGCCCAGGGCAGAGTCTGAACCACTGACAGGGACAGATCACTGTACGGCATTCCGTCAGTATGAAGCACTCGCGCGGGTCGCATCAGCCTGACGTGAGGACGAATCTTAATTACACTTTCAGAGCACCAGCCCCCCTGATTCAGGCAGCCGTAGCATTAACTTTGCATAGCATGCATCATATTCGTACACACTAATGTTCTTCGAAACTCAATGTTTCATGATTCTTTGAAGACCAGTGCGTTTCCATCCAATACTCTCGATAAGCCTACAGTATTAGGGACCCTAAGGCGTGCCTTGTCGGTTCGATAACTTTCTGGTTATTCTATCGGTGGCAAGTCGACGGCGAGGCTTTCCCACGCTTCGCCTCCAACGCTGACTGGTATCACATCAAGATAATCCGCCAATCCCTCCCGGAAGTCACGAAATCCCTCTCGCCACAGACAGCCAATAGCTGGACGAGGAAGATCTACGATAGGTGTGGAATCAAGGCGTCAAAAGCCTCTCACGCACCCCGGGTTGCTGGCGCCCAGAATGCTGACTTGGCTGGTGTGTCAGAAGCAAGTGTGAGTGAAGCGCCATACCAATTCCGGTTGCCGCCACCTTGGCCACAGCTAATTTATTATGATAGATTCGTAGGGCTGGTGGCTGGAATCATAGCGACGCCATGACCGGCTACTATCTCACCACCCTGCCACGAGAATTTATGAGGGCAACTGCGGACTTCGATCCCGATTGGGCTGGTTCCTACCACATACCAAGGTCAACAATCAGGCCGCCGGAAGCGCTGAGAGGTCTGGTGTGGCCAGAATTGGAGTATTGGCAGCGGAAATATAACCGGAATGAGGTCCAACAAGATAAGGCCGCTGGCGCCTTCTTGGAGTTACTTCAGTGGCCGCGTGACGTCCTCCTTCAGGATGCGGCTTTCCTGATGGCCAGCTACCCAGACCATCCTATCTTCAAGAGTAACGTCTTCCACACCGAGGAGTTCCTGAATTTCGCTGCCAGCGTCAGGGAAATCCACGAGACTGCTTCCAACGATCCCTATTATGAGATAGTCGAGCAAGCCATCCCAGCGGTAGCTGAAAAGCTTCGGCTGGTGGCCACCCAACAGGCCGATATCTTGAGGTCCAACCAGACACTAACGGCCCACCTTACCCGCCACCTCCGGAGAAGCCATCTGGCACCCCGTGCATATTGATCAGATCGGCTCTGCAGGCATCTATTATGCCGACTACCTAGAAATAGCGCAGCAGTGTCGCGAATACATGCACGCACATGAAAAACTACATCTCGAAGGTCACGAAGGCTAGGTCGCCACGTCGTTGGGGGGCTATCCTACAGAGATCACAGGGTTACTAAGCAATCGAAGTCTGTGTGGCAGCTAACACCGCCTGAAGATGAAAGCGCTTGATAATTGAAGACTTGTCATATTGAGAAGCCTGATATATTGTTCAATGGGGGGGCGGGGGGGGGGGGGCGGTACCATTGGTAACCGCGTACCCGGCGTAGCTACCCTTATGGAATACGGAGCCTTCTAAAAGACCAAGCAGCTATAAGCTAATGACTGAGATAGAGGGTAGGGAGGCCCGACACCAATCAAGTCAGTTCTTGTGTCGCCGATTCGTTGGTGAGGACCGAAATTCTGCTGTCTCTTTTCACTGGTTGCCATCTCAGGGTTGTTCCTTCATGAAAATGGCCTGGATAAAATGAAGGCAATTACTACACGGGCATGACTCTTACACGGGCATGACTTCTATCGCCTCTGATTCGCTCATTCTTTTCCTTCGACCCACAGGTACATCAGTGCAAAGGCGGTGAAGCAAGCTCTCTTAACAAGGCCGTGCTTTCGGTATAGTCAGAACCAACCAGGTCAACCAGGCCTCTAGAACAGGTCTTAGGCGTATATCAAAACAAGGTCTGGTTTTCAATACAGAACACGGCCAATTCCAGCACGCCCTAGAGGGCGGCTATCTATATCTCTACCCTCTAACTACTATAGATGGAAGAACCTCCTCGTCGCTGTCAAGCAGCTCCCACTGACTCCTTCGCCTGCGAATGCTAGATTGCGTCTTCCGTCCGTTGGCACGTACTCCTGTAGTTCTTCCAGCTCCAAGAACAGCTGACCGGCTGCGCGTCTGGCGCTGGGATGAGGCACTGGCCTGGCTACTAGCCTGGCTGCTGGCCTGTTGGCTCGCTTCCAGAGCAAGCCTAGCTAGCGTTGACTTGTTGTGACT
Source organism: Microdochium trichocladiopsis (assembly GCF_020744255.1). Lineage (NCBI taxonomy): Eukaryota > Fungi > Ascomycota > Sordariomycetes > Xylariales > Microdochiaceae > Microdochium > Microdochium trichocladiopsis. The sequence goes on from NW_025763561.1 coordinate 275,306, forward strand.
TCCTGGTGGTCGACCTCGTCTGCGCCCTGTCGCTTGGCTTGCTGGATTGCTGGCTCGTTGGCTACTCGGCTGGCTGCTTGCCTCAATGGCTAGCCGCGCTGGAACAGCCTGTGTGGTGTTCTTAGGTCTGCCACGGAGAGCAGTGGCGATCTTAGGGTCGAGGATTCGTCGGTATGGATCTCGAGAGGATGGCTCTCGTAGGCGCCACCGAGGATGGACCTCCCATTTGGTGAGAGGCGTGCCACTCACCAGCTTTGAGTAGATTGTGTGGCAGCAGGGGATTCCAAGCTCGGTCGAAACCGAGCAGTCCTCACTGCAATCGCCAATGGGGTCAGGGAACGGATTCTTCCCCGTCGGCATTGCTTTCCTTGCTAGCCGATATTGTTTGTTGATAAGCCCGAGGCCCTTCGAAGAGAGTGCTGTCCGGGGTTCGCCTAGATACTCCGAGCTGGACCCTATGTACTCTCGCGCGGTAAGTACCTCGTCCGCTGCGCAGGCGTCGTTGAAATCTCGCTCCTGGTCCTTCATCATGTCTTGCATAGCCTCGATAAGCCGATAGAGATTGCTCATACCATTCAGGAGATAGCTCTTGATGTTGTTGTTGCTTGCTTCTGTCCTAGATGTGACGCGGATGCCGAAGTTGCGATAGTTGCGAATGAAACATCGTGCCCACTGCGCCCAGACAGGCATGTAGGTTCCATGGAGATACCACAGGATGGCCCGCTGATCGTCAAATTCCCTACAGAGGCTTCCCCACGCCTTCTCGTGAGCCTCCTCTGTCTCCGCAAACAAGACGACCTTCCACATCATGAGAACCCCTCGATGGCTATGAGGGACGACTTCAGCTGTCTGCGCGTTTACCAACTGTCCGTCTTTCGGGCCGAGCTCAGCCTGTGCCTGTGGAGCGTAGTCCTCACCGTTGCTGCTGTCGGGACTACTACTGCTACATTGGCCCTTGACCCACTTCTGCTTTGACTTGAGCAAGACGTTAGAATTGATGTGGTGGATGCACAGCTGCTGCTGTGCATCAGGGAACTGATCATTCAGGGCGGCCTTCATCTGACCGTCGAAGTCAGTAATGATAACGTCCGATTGGCGAATAGAGTGCTGCTCTGAGATCTGTCGAATGCTCTCAGAGAGGAACTGGAACCCCTCCCGTCTCTCGTTGTCGATCAGACCGAACGCCGCATTGTAGACAGAACCAAGGCAGGTCTGTCCTGTTGCTTGGAATAATGGAAGCTTGAAGCGGTTGGTGTTGTATGTGTTGTCGAAGCTGGTGACCTCAGGAAACCGCTTCCACATCTGGAGGCAGTACGGAAAGGTCCAGACAAGACTGACGAGGCGGTGTGGCTCATCATCCGCCCACTTAACAAGATAGGGAATCTCCATCTCGTCGAACAGCTTGATCAGTGCTGCAGTAGGAGTGTGGCCGCTCAACTTGTCTCGGCTGATACGAGACCTGGCGTTATAGATATCCTTTCGTGTAAAGGATGACTCGGGATGCTGCTCCAGGACGATCGCGCGTACGTCACGGGCCCGAATTCCGACCCGACGGCTTGTCGATTCGACTGTTGCCCTGATAGGTGTAGTGAGTCGTCTGTGGGAGGGATGGGCGGATGGTTTGATACTGGCCCCGTGGTTATGCTGGCTATGCTCGGAATTATCGTGGTGTCGTAGAAGCCATCTACCCTCCTCCAGTGCTTCGGCAATGACCATCCATTTACAACCACAATTTCGAGACTTCCGTTGCCGAATACCGGTACTCTCTGAGGGGCGTGGTTCTCCGAATCGATCGCATTGGAAAGAGTACCGGATCTTCCGACCCTTATATGAGTAGGCCTTTCGTCGAACAATACCGAAGCCATTAGCCTTCGCGAAAGTATTCACCCACTCGAACAGGACTTCGGCTGACGGCGCTGGGTCGCCTGGGATAGGTGGGTTCGGGATCGGGTCAGGGACAGGCGACAAGGGGTGGTCGGGCGAGGGCGGCTAGGCGATAGGCGGAGAGTGCCTTTCTCGGGGAGGCGAGTATGGCGGAGTTGATTCGAATGCAGTTGAACTGGGCGGCGAGTAGCCCCATATCTCGCGCCATTGGCGGACTCGTTCGTATGACCGGACGAGCTCGATGGTAAGTCTTCGATCTGTCCCAATCACCTCGCGCACTAGCCTAAGGGCGGACTGAAACTGGGGTCTTGTTGGAGAGAATTGTTCTTGTGCTGATTGTTGTGGAGAGCAGGCAGGTGGCTGGTCGATTTCCGGGCCTGGTATAGGCATTCTTACTCGTTGCGACCGTCTTCCTGGGGTTGGGAAATCATTCGATAGGTGAATCTCATGATCGAATCGCAGCTCCCATGGTGGCTCGTTCAGCCCACGCGATCCATGGGGGCGTGGAGCGGTCGTGAAGGTCTCTGGGTACGAGGCGAAAGCATTATAGAGTGCCTCGTCGTCTCCCACGCCATAGTGCGGGCCAATGCTCGTCCCTGTGCTATTAGACGAAGGTGGTCTTGAACTCTCAGATTGGTTCTGCCGCTGTCGTTTTCGGGGACGTAATTGATAGCTTCGTAGTCGTTGGTTGCTTGCTGAGCTAGATCGAGAGTCGGGCTGGGACATAATGACGGCCTTGATCGCGACAGGAAGAGTGTCGCACGCACGGATGAGAACATGGTTAAAGGGGCAGTTGATTTGACTATGAAAGAAGGAAAGAGGGGACCAATTTCAGCACAAAGGAATGACCTGCTTTGTGATTCAGATGCCTTGGAAGATGAGGCTATTGGATATTCCTGATACAGCGTGTGTTTGAGTGTTGGTCTCAGCAGGGGGCCTAACACACCACGCCTGGAGCCCTGTGACCTTGACAAATATGGTATCTTTCACGAACAATCATTATCAGTAGGCTTGACATGCGACAAGAGGTAATTGGTGTAGTAGCTAGCTAGTGAATAGCTTCCATATGTCTCGTCGATCGTCGTGGTGGAGAGCTAATCCCGAGGTACAAGGGGAGCGTTGGCAGAATCTAGATGCACTAACAAAAAGGGATGGACCAATCAGAGGCTGCAAAAGGTCATGCCCGTGTAAGAGTCATGCCCGGGTAGCAATTCTTCATGCCCGTGTAGTAATTGCCCAGTGCTAAGAATAGCAGCGGCAGGTCCTCATATTCTTGCTCACGTTTTTGTTGTGACTGCGAATCTGGGGATGATCCATTGGGCAGGCCCTGTTGCTTGGCACTCGCATATCTCGAAGACGCAAGTCCATTAGACTGCGCTCTATCAGATTTGAAGTGCACGGCAGAAACTGGTCGATTTGAGCACAAACTAGACTACACAGGTATCCCCTACTTTGAGGTGTCCAAGACATATCTGCCCACAATCTCGCCCTGCTGCATCTTGTCATACACACTCTGCAGCTCCGACATTCCGACGACCTTGAACGGGGCGTTGATCAGGCCTCTGCGGAAGAACTCGATGGCCTCGGCGCTATCCTTGCGGTTGCCGACATACGACCCCTTGATGGTGACCATCTTGACCACCGAGTCGAACACGGGCGCCCGGAGGTACGCGCCCGACGGCAGGCCGATGCACACGACAGTGCCGCGCGGGCGGACGTACTCGGCGGCCTGCTGGAAGGGCTTCTCGTTGACGGCGACGAGCAGCACGGCGTGCGGGCCGAGGCCGTCGGGGGTGGCCTTCTTGACGTCGGCCACGACGTCCTTGGACTGCATGAAGTCGACAAAGTGGTCGGCGCCGAGCTGCTCGAGGCAGGCCTTCTTCTTGTCGGCGCCCGTGTCAATGGCAATCACCTTGAGCCCCATGGCCTTGGCGTACTGCTGAGCCAGCGAGCCCAGGCCGCCGCCCGCGCCGACGATGGCGACGGTCTCGCCGGGCCGGGCCCCGGACTCCTTGAGGCCCTTGTACACGGTGATGCCGGCGCACAGCACGGGGGAGATGGCGTCGAGCGGCACGTCCTTGGGGATGCGCGCGACGTGGGCCGCCTTGGCGATGCAGTACTGCTGGAACGTCCCGTCGACCGTGTAGCCCGACAGCAGCGCCTTGGCGCACAGCGGCTCGTCCGCCTGCTGGCAGAAGTCGCAGGCTAGGCACGAGCCGTTGAGCCACTTGACGCCAGCGTGGTCACCGATCTGGGCAAGAGAGAGGAAGCTGAGTGTCAGCAGGACGATTTACAAAGAATGATGAGGGAAACCTAAGGGGCCCCCAAGGCCAATGGAGGAGGGGGGGAGGGGAGGGGACAGGCACTCACCTCGATGTCCTTGACCAGGTCGCCGCGGGCCACGACGACGCCGGCGCCCTCATGTCCGCCGATCAGGGGCAGCTTGCGGTCCAAGGGCCAGTCGCCGTTGAGGGCGTGCAGGTCCGTGTGGCAGACGCCCGTGAACTTGATGTTGACGAGAACCTCGTCCGGGCCCGGCTTCTGCACCGGGATCTTCTTGTACTCGACCTTGTTGTTTCCGTCCTCAATCACCTGCGCCCACTGCTCGTTGGGGATCTTGTGCGGCGACATGGGGGACAGTGCTAGTGCTATGGACTAGGTGAATGGCGATGTTGTTGCGGTCTTCTCTTGAAGCTCGTCTGTGAGTAAGAAGGGTTTGGCAAATAAGAAAGACTCAGGACAATCGCGATGGCAGCGCGGCATTATATACTTTTTCCACCAGCGATACGATGACGATGCGCTCCTCTAGTCTTCTTCTACACTACTCATATCTATTCTGCGCCACAGTACCTCTACGCTGTTCTCTCGCTCGCTGACCGACCCTGGCCTGATACCGCTGTATCAGCCCCGTTCGTGTACTTTTACGGTGGCTGTGCGAGTGCGGGGTCGGAGAACTCTAAGTGTGATAGTGCCCCCCCAGGTAGCGATTAATCGACTACCGTTATATAGACCGTTCTTTAGGTCTCCCGCGAGAGAGGGCGCGTAGCGCCCTGTCGAAGTCTCGTGAAGACACTGCTCGATCATCTGTGATGCAACCGTGTGCAAGGGATCTGTTGGAGTTGGGCGCCGCAGACGGGGGCAACGGCGATGCGATGCCTGCAGGTGTGGCGGCATTCTCTGAGAAAATGAAGTCGTCGATATTCATCGCGTCTACCGTGCTGACGGCGTTTTCGGATGATTTTCGAAGCTGAGCAATGCCGCTCGGAGCATTCTGCATTGGTGGTCGCACGGTTCTGTTGTACAGCAACGCAAGGTGGGCTGTCAGCAAAGGCGCGGCGAACATGGGAGGAGCCTCTGTCTGAATGCCGCCCCAGCTCGCTAAAAGTGTCAACCCCTCCACGATGCCATCATAAGGACGTGGCTGGACAGGGACGAAGAGACATTCAAGGCGACATGAGGGCGACATACAGTGAAGAAGGAAGTGCGTACCTGAACTGCTGAAGTTTTGCAGCGCGCTGCTTGCGAATCTCGACGGCCATCATGCGCCATGTCAGATTCTCCATACGATCTTGATCCGGCAGCTGCTGCTTCGTTCTGCTGAAAAACTTCCAGACCTGCATCGCCAGGGGATCCTCCTGCTGCATCTGAGAGAGACTCTTCTGCTGAGCAGCATTGGCCTCGCCAAAGGGTGGAAATAAGGGCGTGCTGAGCAAACGATGACCCGCGGCTGCGCTTGTCTTGTCAAGCATACTGACGTCGAGGATGCGGCGATCATGGTCGCCGAGCTGCCGACCGTCAGGTCTCCTTGGAAAGCGGTAATCGTGTTCCATGGTTGTGGGATTCATTTGCAGAAATCTCGAGGGTCAAGTCTCAAATCTCGCGGCAGACCGACGAACGAGGCTGTGGTCAGCGATACGATGGCGGGAAGTTGTTGGTGAGTCGACCAAGAGGAGCGACAGCCGAGGAAGCCGCTCGTTAGGCTGAAGTGTGCTGTGCGCCTTGGCCTATGTGCCACCGTGACAATTAGCGTGGTCGGCCCACCGAGGGTACGAACGAGCATCAACTGAGCCGCCAGAAGACATTTTTGCACAACCACTCGACTGTCTGCCACACCTTCCAATCTGCTTCAGTTCCTTTCCACGGACAAAGAAAGGGTTTCTTTTCGGTAGAAATACGAGCTGCGACTTGGTCCTCAGCTATCAGGGCGTTTCCAACATCCACTTCAGCATTACTTTCGATGAGCACAACCGACTCATCATCAAAGATTGGAACTCCTTGGTCGGTACCACAGTCGCATACGATACGGACTATACAGAGGCACGTCGAGACTTCCAGTGGATCATCCGTGGTCACGATGTCCCGGATCGAAAGCACATAATCGTGATCACGATACCCAGCATCGTAGCCTTCCAGATCGTGGTGGCTCGGCACGATATGATGGATCCAGCATATCACGACAAGGCCAACCGCTTCAAGCAGGGCCGCGCAAGTGCGGAGGCTCTCCTCTACGATGCGCGTCTGTCATACCCACCGACAAGATCCGGCACGGGAGTCCACACCCCCCACCAGGGAGCAATCTACGTCAGGTCGTCTCTTGGAGGGGACACACACGGCTTTGTGAACCATCTCTGGAACGTCAGCACTGGTGTAGAGACAGTGGAAAAGGTCCCTTCGCCACTATCGATCCAAAGGAAGAGCTACCATACAGAAATATGGCAGAAGGAAGCTGCCATCATGAGTCGACTCTCCCACGTTAGTGAAGACCAGTTGCTCTAAAGCGCAAACTGCTAATCGTTACAACAGGACAAGATCGTGAGACTCCTGGCATGCTCTTTCAATCCAACACCGCGACTCGAAATGGAATATCTGCGAGGCGGGGCTCTTGACAGCTACACGGATCTAGCATATCAGGAGGTCTTGTCGATCACCAGCCAATGCCTGTCCGCCCTAACGTATATGCACGAGCTGAAGCCGCCGGTCGCCCATCGAAATATCAAGCCGGCTAATATCCTTGTCGACTACCGCATTGGAAATCGAATCGCTATCAAGCTTGGGGGTTTTGGTCTGTCGGAGCAGAGTGTCTTGGAAACGCAGTGCGGCACACCAATATATCTAGCACCAGAGATCTCACGAGCTGCGATGAGTCGAAGCCCATCCTACACAGTTGCTGTCGACATCTGGTCTCTTGGTGTCGTGGCGTATGAGCTGGCGATCGGTCTTCCAGCGTTCGAGGGACATCACAGCCAAGGGACCCTACGGCCGGCTTGGCTCGAGAACCAGATCAGGTGCACTGACGGGCTCCTGGCTGATTTTTTGGCCAAGAGGATGCTGGTGTGCGACAATGAGCATCGGAGTAGTGCAAGAGTATGCTGGTTCTACCTGGACCAAATTCAGCACAAAGACGACCCTCTTTACAACTTGACCGAAGCTCTCCGCCAACGAGGTGGATTTCAGACAACAGCTACCACCACAAAGTCCACCACCGAAAGCACGCTCACGTCGCGCTACAATACCTGCTTACAGCCACGTTCACTGGCGCCTGACAACTTCGAGGGACAGGCGGAGTGCGATCAATCCGAGAACTATACCACAGATCCTCTGGATTCACCTATGGCCGGATCGACCTTGGCTTCGTTGGGCAGAGGCCATGACTCTTCGCTGTCCAATTTGACCGAGCTCGGGGCCTCTGGGAGCGACTCGCGCCCCGCAAAGCGGCAGAAGATCCGCCTCGCCTGTCAGAGCTGCCGCCACCGCAAGGTCCGCTGCGACGGCGGCCGGCCTGTCTGTGCCCCGTGCCAGCGCAAGGGCCGCGGGCTATACGAGTGCCTGTACCTCAAGCCCGGCGGCGGCAACGATCTGGCTGGGACGACATCGCACTTTGTTGGTAAAGAGGTGGTAGTCGTTCCCACTCTGGTTCTCAGCCACGGAATTCCGCCAGAGCTTCGTCTTCCTCCAACAGTGTCGCGAAGGAGAGCGGTGTGAACATGTGGCCCTCGAAGTGGGCATACTTGGATTGAGCCTCGACCCATTGCAGACGGAGAGAGTGAAGCTATGAGACGGTCAGTGATGAGTACAAAAAACGTCTTGGTGGACGCCGGCCCCCCAAAACTTACCATAGCACTGCAGCCTTCCATTGCAATGAGAATAGCGCAGGAGAGGAAGAACCACATGTAGAAGACAATGACCAGGAAGATGGCACCACCAATGCCACCGGCCTTCAGGCCAGAGCCAAGGGTCATGTCCCACAGAACGATACTGAGCTGCTGATGAGCAAGCGACAGAGCCCAGAGACGCAGGTAAGAGGCAGTATGAGAAACGCAGTTGAGACAAAATTCTGATATCGTCGATTAGTGGAAGCCCGAAACACATACCAAGACAGGGAATACATACCGATCGTGTGGATGACCTGGTGGATCATCTCTTCACTGAACTCAAACACGTGATGTCCATCGCCGTCCTCGTCGTCATCATCAGCGTTACCGTTCTGGGCAAGTATAGCAGCACCCTCGCCGCCATCCATGTCGATGCTGATGCGACCGTTGGCGCGTCCGTCATCGTCGTCATCAATGGCAGACACTCGTGATGGCTCACCAATGCCTCTGTATCCCTGTCCACGAGCCTTGTTGTGCTCCCATCGCAGGTAGAACGGCTTCAGGAAGAGCATGATTGGAACCTGAATGAAAGCCAGAAGTAGGAGGCAGGTCTGCACTGTTGCCTGCCCCTCGTAAAATTTGACGTCAAGCTTTCCAGGCCGGAGGAACATGTAGATCAACATGTTGAGCAGGCCAGGCGGTTTCTGGCCAGTCCCGAACCAGTCCACGGACCACTTATAGATGATACAGACAACCAGATAGCCAAAGATTGACTGGAAGAAAATCATGCCGGGGATGAAGTTTCCCCAGATGTCGATGGGCTTCTTATGGTGACGGGCGTTGAAGTACGACAGGCAAAGGGAATAAGTCATGTGTGCCCAGCCCAAAATGATGGACATCTTCATCTTGTAACTGTTGGAGAAGAGAAGAGCGTTGTCGGTGCCGTGCCAAGCCCAGTCGAGGCCGAAGGGGTAACGGTAGTGCTCCTTGGGCCGCGCAAGCAGAGCTTCACCTTCCTTCCACCCTTCAGGAACAACCCATTCCCATCCGCTGTCAAACAGCGTGAGCGACTTGGAAAAGACATCGTTGTAGATCAAACCTGTAAAGACGGAGAAAAGGGCCATGACCAGAGCAATGTAGCGACCGTAGTAGATCATAGCGAAGAGTTCGAAAGTGACCTTCTTGAGAGGTTTCTCCCAGTAGATCATAGCCAAAGCCGCACTGAGCATGATGATGGCATGGCCAAGATCACCAAACATTACGGCGAACAAGAAAGGAAAAGTGACGATGGCCGGCAGGGCAGGGTTGACTTCCTGGTAAGAAGCAGTTCCGTAAGCATTGATGATGGTCTGGAATGCCTCGGTGAACTTGTTCGTCTTCAGGTACGTCGGTGGAGTCTTGTTGGTCTTGATCTCGTTTATGATCGAGGGGACCGACAGTCCCGCCTGGTTGGTGACGTCTTGGAGAGCAGCGCGGATCCTAGACAGGTCATTCGTCGGGACCCAAGCTTCTGCGATCAGGGTACGTCGCTGGCGATCAAATGAGAAGAGATTGAGGGTCTGGTATGCAGCTTTCTCCTTGGTGATGAGGATCATCCAAGCGGACAGAGACTGGGCAATCTGTGTGAGCTCAGCCTCAAGCGTCTGCTGTGTGTTCTGCAGGACGTTCTGCACATCATTGAGACGGGCGTTGACCTCGTGAATCTGATCCCTGCGGAGATCCGAGTTCTCATCGACGCTGTAGATCTCGGCACCCATGGACTCGGAGATCTTGCGAATCTTGGCCAGGATTTCCTTGCCGTGGGCGAAAATGACGAAGACGTTCTTGTTGACCGTCTCGTTCGTGCTGGGGTTGGCCAAGGGCTCCGGAATCTCGGACTGATTCATGTACAAGTTGCCTCGAAGAGTCCGCCACAGAATGCGCTCGAATGCAGCGACGCGGTCTCTGGGGATGACTCCAGCGACGCGGTCTCTGGGGATGACTCCAGCGACGAATCCGATATTCATGCCACCGAAGGAGCGCTCGGCGTCGGGGGCCTGGCTGTGCTGCTCGACATCGCGGAGCAGGGGCGCATCATCCTCCTCGGTGGAGGCGCGGATCTCCTCCACATTGCCGTGGGCACGGTCGAAGAAGCCGCCGGCTTCCCGGAGAACCCATCGCCACTCGGTCAGTTCGACTTCTGTCTTCTTGAGAGTCTCGTAGCTGTCGTTGAGCTGGAAGATGCGCTGCTCGAGACTCTGGCTGCGTTCAGCCAGCTCATCGATCTCGGTGGTCGTAGGAGGAGGAAGCGTCTCGTTGTCGAGGTCGAATTTCCGGACTGGGATCTCGGACTTGTCCATCTGCGCGTGGAAGTAGCCTGTCGCATTGAGTTGTGAGTAATCATTCGATGTCGCAGAAATGCTTACGCAGCTGGCGCTCGACATTGTCGAGTCTTCGGATCTCTTGGGTGAATGTGCGCTGGAAGGCATTGACACCTTTGTTGAGCTGTTGCGTCCTGGTCAGCATACGTTCGGCAGAGGGCTAGGCAGCCAGCACTGGGGAAGAGACGGACATCGCGGAACTGGACGAGGCCAAGCTCGCCAAGGGCGTTGACGCATTCGCGGCCGATTTCATTCGAGATGTAGAGCTGCACCATGCTCATGTCCGCCGAGCGGAACATGGACTGCTGCGATGGCGCCATGGTTGCGGCGATGGGAGTCCCTACGTAGGGTCGTCGCCAATGATGATGACTTTGTAAGGGGAGAACGGACAGCTTGAAGACGGCAGCTGCAGCTGCAAGGTGAAACGGACGCGGCACTGCGCTGTGGCTAGAGCGCCCAGTGTAGGTCCACATGAGTGGGCCCAGCCCGTGGGTGGTTCTACCCAGAACGCTGGCCAGCCTGGTGCCTGCCCAGGTGCGTGCTGGGTAGAGGCACTCTGTGGCGCAGTCAAGGCGCCTCTACCGGGTAGGTCCGCTCGAGACAGTGACCGCCCTCGCCGCCTAGATGCAGGCCTGCAGGCAGGAAGAGGCTGAGGTATTGCGCTCTGTAAAATAGTAGAAGCGCGTATGATGACCAAAGCTGGAACATCTGGTGAGCGGCTGTTACTAGAGGTGTTGAGCTCGAGATAGAGCCGCCTAAGCTGTACGTTGACGGCTGTCTTATGCTCGCTAAGGTGCATTCCCATACACCGATCTATGATCGAGTAAGTTGAGGTCGCTCAACAATGAATAATACGCTAGCCGTAAAAAGAGGTAATCTTGAAGCTGGGGCCTGGGATGCTTAGAATGGCCCTGGCGTTATGCCGCATAGGGATTGCGCGGATAGGGGGCAAGAGATTTTCACGAGCTGGAGCATGGGACCAGAAACGGGGTATCGTGGGGCATGTAAGTAGTAGTGGAGTATGGCAGGATTAGGGACCCTGTCGGTGAATAAGGTTTCAAGGTCATTATCTATTTGTGCTATAGCCACTTCTGGCTTTTGATTACGTATAAAGCAGTAGACGTCTGATACTTGTGCTACAGGATAACAGCTGAGCCAAATATCCTGTGGACCTGTTCGCTGGAGTATTGTGTATCAGCAACATAATGGAGAGCTTTCTAAAAGGTCGCACTAGGGCGCAAGAAGTGAATTTCAAGAAGAACTCGCCTATAGCTGCTCAGAGACCGGTCAACCTCGGCAGGCAATGTGACGCTTTTGTGCTCCACGTTATAATTAACCCAGCCAGCAGCCAGTTGGAGGGAGGATCCCGTTTATTAGAAGGGACGCCGATGCCCGATGTCAACGAGTTTGTATGGTGTTCAGATCTGTCATGAAAATCTCAGCTAACGATTGAAAACCAAACTTCACTCAGTGACGAGAGCAGTTATCAGCACCAGACCACTCCCGCCTTTTTGATACTGACAAACCAAGCACTCAAACAGAACATCACAGCAATTTTGAGGGGTTTGCGACCGCAGCACCCTGGCCTCCACCGACCGAGCCTCGGGACAATCATGCGCAAGGGTAGGCCAGGGCCCCACGGAGATCATCCGCCACGCATAGCTATGCCACAATCACTGACCACAGCCTCGACTCTCTGTTGGAACTGTCCCTGTTGAAGCTTGGGTCGGGCGCTTCTGATCACTGAAGCGTTGTCGTAGGCCAACGACCCTTGCAATAGGATAATGTTCGCGCAGCGCACGAGGGCGGACGGAAACAGTGACAATTTTTGAAAATACCTACTTATATGCCACAAAATGTGTTTACGTGATGAGAAAGAGGTGGTTTTGAGCTTGCCGCGATTCCTAGCGAGTTTAGAGGAGTAACTGATGCTTCTGTAATCCAATGTGACTTGTGGTTCAAATCTAGTTCGATGCTTGGTTCACTACCCGGAACTAATCCCGCGCTGGGCCGTGCCGTGCCGTCCCTCGTCTCATTTATGGTCAGATGAGCTAGTTCGGGTGAAGGCCAGGGGCCTAGACCCATTTCCATCGGCGTCAGAGTTGGGTGCATTAATAGATGAATCTGCCAGTCCGCCACTCACTGGATGACCCTGACCAGCTGCAATCTAGGAGTACATCTCAGGGGCCGACAGAGTCAAGGACAATTATTGTCAAGCACCACGAACTTCAGGTGTTAACAAAAGACTCCCGACTGGTCCACCACGCCGGAGCGCGCCTCCGTCACTAAGTCCGCTTCTCGGTACGGTTGTGAACAACTCTGCCTTGCTGAGGTGGCCGCCCATGCTGAGCTAGGACTTGTGCGCTTGTACGGAGAAGACCATGAAGTGCTTGGCTGAACGTGCTGGGGGGAGAGACCCACATATGCTGGACAGCACCAGTCACAGTTTGGCGTCGATGAGCGATAAGTGCAAGCAGCACAGACTCTGATTGGGTCCTAGAACGACCAAAACCTAATAGGTCGTGACAAGATAGGCGTTATCCTTAGCTATGCTTCTCCTACACGGTTGGTGGAACTGCTCATGCAGGACACATCGCCTGGTGAGCAGGGTATGCCGCACATTGGCCTGTTTTCCACCCCAGTGCACGAGGACAGTGTCCCCTCCTCAGCCTGCCGCCCTAGGTTCCGCACGATAAGAGTTGTCATCTAACAATCGCAGGCAAGCTTAGATTTACGGGACGAAGACCATGGTCGAGTTCCGGCACTATCTCTGAGACCGCTGACAAACACTAGTATAAATAATCCGCAAGTCTCCAGTCACTTCTAGAACATCCTCCTTCTACTCCTCATATAGCAAAGCTTGAGCCTCTTCATGAATCGCTACACAGAATTAAAGTACGGACCCCTAGCGACCTCCCTTCCGTCAACAATGGACAACCAGCAGCAGGGCATTGGCCTCCATCGGGAGCGAGTATATGAAAGATATAGCAACTCCAAAGTCATCAGCGCCTGCAAAGCACTCAGGTATCTTATTGAGCCTGATGTTATGTGTAGCGAAGAACGGAAGTGGTTAAGAGAAGAGGCCGCTTATAATTCCGATGTTAGAGTCTTCGCAGAAGAGATCAGAAGACTATACAGGTACGTACTAAGATCTCCATATCCTAATATCTTGCTAAGACTCCTTCAAGAATTCAGGCGCCCGACGGAACAACAACTATATCGGTGGGCGCAACTCTCTGGAGAGAATTGTGAGATGAACATAATGTATTATTGGGTTGTGCCAGCCAGCACTTGTAAATTGACCCCCAGACAGCCTGCGTTAAGCCTGCCGGTTCGAAACGACGACATGGATTTGAACACTATCACTTCTTATAAAGAGACTGTAGTCGCCCTGCTCAGCGAGTAGTGCCCTTCGGAGACATCGTCATCCGCCGAGGGAACCGTACCTGGTCTCCATCAGTCCCTATTGTCCTTCTTTAACACGGTCGCTTCCTGCTTTCCTTTCTTAGAATCATGATCGTAGTGAGGATAGTAGAAAGGTCCTCTAAGGAGCTACTAAGCTAGGAATGGTGATGCCTAGCCTAGCACGAATGCTGGTGATAATGGCTGGTAGAAATCCTGCGCTTGTTAAGTGGTGAGCCTTTGCTTAAAGACTTGTTATCTCAAAAACTCGTAAGTGCAGTGAGTAAGCGAGGAAATGACTATGTATACAGTAGTACCTAATACTACGAGTTGTTAGTGGTATCTAAGCGACTGAATTTATTGTGCGATCTAAGTATGTATTATGTCCTAGTAGAGTCCCACTGCGCGTCTCTTGCGTCGTCTGTTCCTGCTTCCGACCTCACGGCCTCGCATATTTGTAAGGCAGTTGCTACACCGGCGTGAACGAATGGCTACACCGGCGTCACTCTTACACAGGCGTCACTTCCATGGCCTCTGATTCGCTCTTTTTTCCTTCGACCCACAGGTACATCGGCGCAAAGGCGGTGAAGCCAGCTCCATTAACAAGTCCCTCAGCTTCGGTAAAGAACCAATAGGGTCAACCCAGGTCTAAATCGAGCTCATAACAAGATCTGCAGAACAAGACCAATTCAAGTATGCTCTAGATGCCAGCTCTCCATATCGCTATCCTCTCACTACTATCGAGGGAAGTACCTCCTCGTCGCTGTCAAGCAGCTCCCACTGACTCCTTCGCCTACGAATGCTAGGCTGCGTCTGCCGCCCGCTGGCACGTACTCCTGTAGTTCTTCCAGCTCCAAGAACAACTGACCGGCTGCGCGTTTGGCGCTGGGATGGGGTACTGGCCTGGTTACTAGCCTGGCTGCTGGTCTGTTGGCTCACTTCCAGTGGAAGCCTAGCTAGCGTTGACTTGTTGAGACTTCCCGGTGGTCGACCACGTCTGCGCCGTGGTGACTTGCTTGCTGGTTTGTTGGCTGGCTGGCTACTGGGCTGGCTGCTTGCCCCGATGGCTAGCCGCGCTGGAACAACCTGCGTGGTGTTCTTAGGTCTGCCCCGGAGAGCAGTGGCGATCTTAGGGTCGAGGATTCGTCGGTATGGATCTCGAGAGGATGGCTCTCGTAGGCGCCACCGAGGATGGACCTCCCATTTGGTGAAAGGCGTGCCACTTCCCAGCTTTGAGTAGATTGTGTGACAGCAGGGGATTCCAAGTTCGGTCGAAACCGAGCATTCCTCGCCGCAATCCCCGAGAGGGTCAGGAAACGGATTCTTTCCTGTCGGCATTGCTTTCCTTGCCAGCCGATATTGTTTCGTGATCAGTCCGAGACCCTTCGAAGAGAGCGCTATTCGGAGTTCGCCAAGATACTCCGAGCTGGACCCCATATACTCTCGTGCGGTAAGTACCTCATCCGCTGCGCAGGCATCGTTGAAATCCCGCTCTTGGTCCTTCATCATGTCCTGCATAGCCTCAAAAAGGCGATAAAGATTGCTCATACCATTCAGAAGATAGCTCTTGATGTTGTTGTTGCTTGCTTCTGTACCAGAGGTGACACGGACCCCGAAATTGCGATACTTCCGGATGAAACAGCGGGCCCATTGGGCCCTGACGGGCATGTAGGTTCCATGGAGATACCGCAGGATAGCTCGCTGGTCATCAAACTCCTTACAGAGGTTTGCCCATGCCTCGTCGTGGGCCTCCTCCGTCTCAGCAAATAAGACGAGCTTCCACATGATGAGAACTCCTCGATAGTTATGAGGGATAGCCTCGGTTATTGGCGTGTGAACCAACTCTCGGTCTTGAGGGGTTAGTTGAGCTTGTGGCTGCGGGGTAGTTGCCTCTCCGTCGCTGGTACCAGGGCTACTTCTGCTGCTGCTGCGGGCGTTAACCCACCTCTGCTTTGACTTAAGCAGGATGTTCGAATTGATGTGGTGGATGCACAGCTGCTGCTGTACATCGGGGAACTGGTCGTTCAATGCGGCTTTCATCTGGTCGTCGAAATCGGTGACGATCACATCCGGTCGCCGGATGGAGTGCTGCTCTGCTAGCTGTCGAATGCTCTCGGAGAGGAATTGGAACCCTTCTCTCCTCTCGTTATCTATCAGACCGAAGGCAGCGTTATAGACAGAGCCAAGGCATGTCTGTCCCGTTGCTTGGAATAAGGGAAGCTTGAAGCGGTTCGTGTTATATGTGTTGTCGAAGCTGATCACCTCGGGGAACCGCTTCCACATCTGGAGGCAGTAAGGAAATGTCCAGACAAGGCCAACAAGACGGTTTGGCTCATCGTCTCCCCACTTAACGAGATAGGGAACCTTCATCTCGTCAAGCAGCTTGATCAGTGCTGCAGTAGGAGTATGGCCATCCAGCTTGTCTCGGTTGATACGAGATCTGGCGTTATAGATGTCTTTCCGTGTAAAGGATGATTCGGGATGCTGCTCCTGGACGATAGCACGTACGTCACGGGCCCGAATTCCGACCCGACGGCTTGTCGATTCGACCGTTGTCCTGATAGGCTCGGTGAGTCTCCGATGGGAGGGATGAGCAGATGGCCCGATGCTGCGGCCGTGGTTATGCTGGCTGTGTTCGGGCTTCGAGTGTTGTCGTAAGAGCCACTTCCCCTCTTCTAACGCCTCGGCAACAACCATCCATTTACATCCACACTTTCGAGACTTCCGTCGTCGAAGTCCTGCGCCTTGACTAGGGGCTGGTTCTCCGAATCGATCGCATTGAAAAGTGTACCGGATCCTCCGACCCTTATATGAATGTGCATTTCGTCGAACAATACCGAAGCCATTAGCCTTCGCGAAAGTATTCACCCACTCGAACAGGACTTCGGCTGACGGCGCTGGGTCGCCTGGGATAGCTGGGTTCGGGATCCCGTCAGGGACAGGCGATGACGAGAGGTCGGGCAAGGGCGGTGAAGCTATAGTCGGAGAGTGCCTGTCTCGGGGAGGCGAGTAGGGCGGAGGTGATTCGAGTGCATCTGAACTAAGCGGCGAGTAACCCCATCTCTCACGCCATTGGCGGACTTGTTCGTATGACCGGACGAGCTCGAGGGTTAGTCTCCGGTGTGTCCCAATCACCTCGCGTACTAGCTTGAGAACAGAATGAAACTCGGCCTTGGTGGGAGAGGGATGCTCTTGTACTGATTGCGGTGGAGAGGAGCGAGGTAGTTGGTCCGTTTCTGGGCCTGGTATAGGGATTCTAACTCGTTGGGACCGTCTTCCTTGGGATGGGAAATCGTTCGAAAGGTGAATCTCTTGATCGAATCGTAGCCCCCATGGTGGCTCGTTCAGCCCGCGCGATCCACGGGGCCGTGGCGCGGTCGTCAACGTCTCTGGATATGAGGCGAAAAGATTATAGAGTGCTTCATCGTCGCCGACGCCGTAGTGTCGGCCAATGCTCGTGCCTGTGCTATTAGAGGAAGGTGGTCTTGAACTATCAGATTGGTCCTGCCGCTGTCGTTTTCGAGGCCGGAATTGATAGCTTCGTCGTCGTTGGTTGCTTAGGGAGCTAGATGGAGACTCGGGCTGGGACATGACGGCCTCGATCGCGATAGGGAGTGTCGCACGCACGGTGAGAAGATGAGTAAAAGAGTACTTGATTCGACTATGAAAGAAGGAAAGAAGGGTCTCATTTCGGGCAGAAAGTAAAGACCTGCTTTGCGATGCCGATTCTAGATGAGGCTGTTGGCGCGATCTGATACAGCCTGTGTTCGAGTTTTGGTCTCAGCAGGGGTCCAACACACCTCACTCCAGCCCTGTGACCTTAACAAATACCGTATCTTTCGCGAAAATCATTCTAAGTAGGCTCGACATGCGGCAAAGAGGTAATTAGTGTAGTAGCTAGCTGGTGAAGAGCTTCCATAAGGCGCGTCGATCGTTGCGGTGGAGAGGTAAGCCCGAGGTACAACGGGCGCTGTTGGCAGAATCTAAATGCACTAACAAAAAGGGATGGACCAATCAAAGGCCGTAAAAGCGACGCCTGTATAAGAGTGACGCCGGTGTAGCCATTCGTTCACGCCGGTGTAGCAATTGCCTTAAATATACATTTTGGCCGGCTGCCCCAGTCCAATAAGCCAGGGCGGAGCCCAGACTTCCTCCTTTGTAGCCTCATCTGACCACATTCACCCATGCACAGCCCCTCTGCCTTCCCACCGTAGTGGTTGTCTTGAAGCGATTAGCTGCATTAGCTCCTCTTTTTTTTTAGCGAGACATGTCTTGCTCTTCGTTGTATGCTGATCAACGCACGTAACATGGAAGGAAACTCTTGGTTATATGGCAGGCGATGTTGTGAGTGCATGGTCGACTTGTTAGAGGCAGCGTGTTCTTGGTCACGTATTCCGCCCAATAGACAAGCTGCGAGCTTAACGGGAAGCCACGGGGAGTTTTTCGCTTAGTTGATGCATAAGTACCAGGCGTCGTGCAGGGTCCTCGAGCCGATTACGTAACCCGATCAAGGCCCCCTGCATCTTTCTCTTGCCTACCGCACAGTCAGTCAGACTCTGTTGATTTCCACCAAGAGGGACAAATGAATTAACAGGGATTTCACGCATAAGTCGAAGCACATTATACGTCTAACGTGGATTCGAACAGCCGGCCAGCGCTTGGACGCCTGGGCGCCGACTGTGGAGCCCGATCCGATGATAGATGGTAACTCCAGTCAGCTCGGCGACCTCCAGCTTTGCTGCCACGAGATGCAGCGCCGCGGGAAATGTATAGATTTTTCAAGGCACCGTTCCGTCGCCGAGTATCTCAGCTATAACCCTGTAGACTTATAACCTATTCTGTTACGGGCATCTCGCGTAAGTGAGGGTTGAAGGAAGGCTCTTGTTACGGGGGAACCCCACTCGAGTTCCAAGGAAGCAGGACCAGTCAACCTTAACTTAGCCCCACGATATAGCCATTCGTAGGTTACACTTCTGAGCTCCTCCATTCGGCTCAAATGGGCTGCCAATTTTGTAGTGGGAAGCGCGTTATGTGCAGGATCTGTCACTTACACCTTCGCTTTGGGCAGATATGTCGCCAGCCGCGGTTAACGTCGATGGCGATACAAAAGTCGACGAGCATAGCGCTGATACGACGCGAATCTTCCGGGGTTGCCTAGTGTGGGACGAAGTAAGGCTTGGCTGCTCCAATTATGTATTCGATGACACGTGGCATCAGAATCACTGGTATCGTCACCTGTTGCAGGGCTATATAAGCAGGATATCTCAAGTATCTCAGTACCTGGCGCTCGAAAGTAATAGAATATACGCAGGGTACTCCCGTACCTCCCGTACCTCCCGTCTCCGCCCATTTGTCCATGGTGGGGCAGCCTTGCCAGCTCCGCCTCATCCGCCTCGTCCGCCTTTTAGTGAGCATAGACGAACCCTGAGTAAAAGCGTCCTTACTACACTAATTCCCCGAAGCAAGGCTCAGTCACGAAAAGCATACCTCTTGTTCAGCATAGGAGGCGTGAGCCGGACCTGCGTCACGAAAGTGCAAAAGCTCTGGTCGCCTTCAGCTTTCGCATGAAAGCAGTCATGCCACAGCACGTTGGTCCGTGCGCAATCAGCAACCAACACCCAGGAGGAAACTGGCGCGTGAGATTCTGTTTTGTGTCTGGAGCACCTTTTTTCAGGCAGACCGCCACTCAACAATGGCTACCAACGCCCCCACGCCCGATTCGGCCTCATATGCGACGAATCCCTTTCGACACGATCCAGACTTTGTCAAGCCGTCTCAAGAGTTACAGCCATTAGAACGCGCATTCGCCCAGTCTGGCATCCGTACTGCCCTCGTGGGCCCGACTGGCGTGGGAAAGTCGCAACTCGTGATTGAGACCTACCATAAGACGAATGCGGCATTAAAGTACTCATCGGTGTATTGGGTAGGCGCAGAAACAAGACCACACCTTTTGCAAGGCCTCAAGGCCGTTGCTGAGCAACTTGGGATCAGGGATCAGGAGACAACGGAGGCAAATCTGCCCGAACTTGTCGCGCAACGGCTCCGCGACCTGTCAAATGGCTACTGGGTCCTGATTCTAGACGGCGTCACCGACGCCGACGTGCTTCTCAGCACCGGTGGCACCAATGCCGCCACCCTAGGAACCAGAAGCGCCCGCAGGCGCCGCAGACGCCGCACGCGGAAGGGCTTTTGGCACCGCTTGTCAGATGTCTCCCATGGGTCAATCATAGTCACGACAGAAGACGAGCGTGTTGTATCAGCCCTTGGCATCGAGTCTGGCAATACCGTCTCCGTGCGGTCAATGGACCAAGGCCAGGCGATAAGCTTGCTGCAGAAAAAGCTCGACGGCCGACAGCACATCGAGCCGGATTGCAAGGAATTGGTAGATGCACTATAGTACATACCACTAGCCATTACGCAGGCGGCGGCGGAGATATGGCGATCCTCGCTCTCCGTCCGTGCATATCTACAAGGTCTGAAACAAGATGAGGCATCGAAACAAGCTCTCTTCGAATGGCCAAGCCATCATTCACAAAGGGACCGCAGCGCCTCAGACTTCATCATAGCCCAGCAGACGCACAGTCATGAGCACGTCGAGGAAACTCCATCTCGTCCAGAGCCGCATCTCCGCCATTCAGCTCTTATTGCCGAGGGCAAGCCAGACATCTTCACGATGCCCCAAACCGTGCAAGTGGCTGTGAGACACTTGCTGAAGACTAATGGAAGCTCTGGGAACTTCATTTCGCGCTTCATCTCTTGGATGAGTGACAACTTCCCAGAAGCGTACTACGAGCACTGGGATACGTGCCATCACCTATACCCACTTGTCCAAATCATGGCCGAACACCTCCCGGCTGATGCTGGGTTGCTCAGAGAGTGGGCATCAGTACTTTGTCGTTGCAGCCGATATGCCAGGGAACAACACTGGCTCGACGAGGCCCTTCAAATGGCAACAGAGTCACACAAGGCCGCGCTAGAGGTGCACGATCCGACAGACGAGCTGGTTTTGGAGAGCGAACAGTATGTCGGCAGGATCCTGCGTGACAAAGGCCGGCATGAGGAAGCGAGAGTGATATTCTCTCGTCTGTGGGCCACGTGCGGGGAGCATCTCGCCCCCGATGATCCCCTGGCCCTCACCATTGGCGAAGACCTGGCGATCCAGTATTCCTTTACAGGAAATCAAACGGACGCACTAAAGCTGATACAACGTATCCATGGCATTCGGGTAGCGCAAAAAGGGCCGAAAGGAGCCCACCCTACCGACGTGGTCGGTTGTGATTCGAACTTGGGAATAATACTTGGAGTTTGCCGTGAACTATCGCGCGCTGTGGAGGCGTTCGAAGCTGCCATAGTCAAGTCAAGGGAGTTCAACATTGTTTTCAATCATCCTGACATGCTGACCATCAACTCTGAGCTAGCAACAATATACCGAGATCAAAAAAGGTTCAAGAAAGCAGAGAGCCTTTTTTCAGATGTGCTCGATGGGTACAAGAAAACATTCGGCCGCGAGCATAGCCTTACCGTCATTTGTAAGGCCGAGCTGGGAACAACGTACCTACACCAGAGAAATTGGGTCGCTGCGAGCGTTATCTACATCGAAGTGGTCAACGACGGCGAAACCAAGCGCGGCGAAGATCATCTCGAGACCCTAGAGGCCAAATTGAAACTGGCTCGTACCTATTACGAGCAAGGAGATTTCGAGACTGCAGAAAATCAACAAAGGGCAGTGATGGAGACATGCAAGACGAAATTTGGAGACAAGCATCTCCTCACAGCTGAGAGTATGGAAGACCTGGCCTTTTCGCTTGAACAACTTGGTAGGCCTGGCGAAGCCATAATTTTGGCAAAGGAGTGCCTCGAAACTCGCGTCGAGCTTTTGGGTCCGAAGCATACGGACACAGCATTCATTCAGGATGCACTAACCACGTGGGAGAAGAAGTATGCGGCAAAAAATGGAAGTCGCAAGCGTGACCAGAGCCAGCCAGGGGAGCAGAGGAAAAAGAGAGGGAAGTACCGTTCATAGGCGGTACTGTGTTGGAGTGGGGTCGAATTAGTCAGATCAGGGGACTGCGCAATTAGGTATCATTTCAGAAGTCGATTCTTTCGCGATAGCAGACCCACGCAAGCAGTTACCACTACGTGATGTGCGGTGTGTGGTGCGTAGTGTTACGTGTGGGTGTCGCGTGCATTAGTGCTTGCTTAGGGTTCGGGTGAGGGTATCACGATGTGTTGATTGTAGCTACTCTATCATCCCATGTGTCTTTTACCTCTGTCTTGAACGCTCATTCTGTGCATCTTCCTTCATCCCATTTACTGAAAAAGCACATGAGCTGGGAAATAGAGCAGTGGAGGCAACCCCGTGAAATTTATATGCCACCTCGAAGAACTTCCGCTCAAGTCTTTATTTATGCCAGCATCCATATCATTCCAAGGGCGAATGATTATCGTGCTGCCTTCATGGGCTACTATTGCTTGCAAAGTAGCAACATTATCGAGAAAACCGCACACCTAGTGGGCAGCCTGACTCGACTGTCTTTCTTCGCCAGGCTTAGTCGTGTGCTATCAAAGATAACACCATAGCATCATAGTTATGCATAGCGCTGCCATTGGCCAGCATTCTGTATATGTCGCCTAGGCAACAGAGCTACGCCTCTACCGTATTATCCAGCGATACGCCCGAGAGTATGGCCTCAAGAGCATCCCAGCAGTGCTCACCAAGGGGAATTGTCGGACCACGGACCGACCGTGGAAACATGCACCCGAAATGAAATGTGTCCGAACAGTAAGAACAACCACGCCACGTGAGGCAAGTGCTGCATTACATTGCGAGAGTTCGATAAGCAATAGCCATGAGGCCAATAGGTTGAGATTATCAACATTACGCTCCTTGAGCAAGAAGAATGGACTATCGTGCCGAGCGGGAATGTCCAGAGACTAAATAGAGGCTACGTGTCAATACAGCTTCGCCTGCCGCAAGCCAAAGGCATTATACTAGCGCAATATCAGCGCAAATGGTGTTCACATGCAGGCAACGGTACTCACGAAATGCTCCTTCCTGTGACCGTGGTTGCATTGTGTGCCGACCATGAGATTTCAAGACTGCCAGACTTCCGACCAAGTAGCGTAGCGAGGAAGTTTCTTGGGTAGCCTGAGCTGACCGCCGACCCAACGCTGCAGTGCCCTCTTAACGTACAGGCATGGGTTCAAGCTGCTTCCTGCCTAATGGTGATCGCGCAGACGCCGATGACAAAAGAAAATGAGCAGTTCACGCTCGGCTTGCGAGTTCCCCAGCAAGTCCCTTCCAGACCTAGGTAGTGACAACCGCGACGTTGCCGTAGCAGAGTTCGCTAGCCCGCGCGGACGTGTCATATGCCGCAGCTAGAAGCCCCATTGAGATGTAATTCACCATGGTCTCCTCGCCAGCAACATCGGAGTTACTCAAATGACATGATTATGCAGAACCTGTATACAAAACAATAATGGAGGAGACATGAACTCGTCACGTCCGCAGTCTAGAGAAGTTTCAGCTGGTGGCGAATGCTGGCATGTAAGTTTTTGGTCAACGCCACGATAAGCACTGGCTCCTGAGATGTAAGGCTGCTGTCGACCACCGACCTCTTGAGCAGCAGGATGTCGCCGTCGTTGCAAACGAGCAAAACGCAGAAAACACGGCAACGGTGTCCGGCACGCCAAGAAGCTGATCATCAGCGCCTAGGACCCCGGCAAGTACAAGTGGCAGTCCTTTCTCGACGTGCTGTTCATCGTCATTGTCGTCGCGATCGTCGTGACGCGTAATATGACTAGCCCGGGGGAGGTGAGGGAGGAGGACGATGAAACGGAGGCGCGCGGGCCTCGAACTGCGATGCCAGCTCAAGGTCTCTTCCCAAGATGTACGCGAGAGACGAAGTTTGGAAACAGCCCCGAGAATAACAGGCATAGACAGCAGATACAATGGGCCGCAGGACAAACCCACGACAACGACAGAGCCAGAGCCAACAGCGACGCCAGATCTATATCTCCACAAGGCGAGCCGCGTACTGATCTGCACGCTATGTAAGGCAGGCATCCCAGCGGCCGTAGGCGGTCTGGTTACCAACTACCGACAGAGGCACCCGGCTCAAGGGCGGCCAAGGCAGAGCTCCCGGCGTACGGCAGTCCAGCCATCACGCAGCTCCAGGTCCACTCCGGATTCTGCTGTATAGCGTGCCGATTCGTGACAAGAAGCAGGGGCGAAATTCAGAACCACCGGGCTAGAGAGGCGGCCAGCCGTGATCCCAGCCACAGCGAATGTTCGGCAGGCATAGGCCACGCGTACTAGAAAAAGGTGCGACTGCAGTCGCTCTCGTCGGCAAGGCACCGCACGCGGTACTGGGTCCTGGAATCGCCGGCAGCGGGGCAAGTTACCACGCATGCAAGGGCGGAGCCGGGCCCGGACTGCGGCGGTGGAGGTCAAGACTGGGAGGCCCACATGGCGGCGTACGAGGCTAAAGTGGCGACCGACGATGCGGAGCGGGGCCGGACAATCGACCATGAGCCCGGCGTCGACTTTGGAGTCACCGTGGGTCCGCCAGATGGGCTGGGCGGCGCATCTGGCCGGCAAGGACATGGCCGAGCTACGGCGCGCAGCTGAGCCAGATTTATCGCCGAAGGAGTTGGCTAAGCTAAGCCAGGCGGCACGGAAGGAGAGTGAGGAGTCGGAAGCAGCGCTTGCGCGGCTAGGCCAGAGCTTCGACCGCGTGATAACCCGCTGCGGACGACGGATAGGCCAGGTCCCCACCGAGACGCTGTGCTGGCTGGCGAGCCGTGACCCAAACCGGCCGGCGGCGCGACCGTTCGGAACTAAGCAGGTGGTCTAAATGCCAGCTCTGTCAAGCATCCGGGAGGCCCTGGTAATGAACATCGGGACTTCGTGTTGTCAGGAACTAGGCCTCTGTATATCGCTTTGCAGGTCCAGAGGGATTGGAGCGTGAGTATAACACTCGGCGTAATCTACCACATTTGGTGGTGCCTTAATTGAGAATCTGACTGTAGGTCGTTGTGGTGGTGGCCAGCATGGCTGGGGGACACACACAAAGTAGAGATGGTCGGGCTTGGCTGGCAGGATTCCTCCGCCACCAGGATTTTGGAGGTGGTGTTGTGCTGGTTGGTGCCCGCAGCGAGCGAGGACAATGGCCAGCCGCATTCCGACGAGCTGCAGCTTGTCGAGTTGCTAGAAGGTGCTGCCTGCCTGCCTGTCTGCCTGCCTGCCCAAGCACGAGCTGATTCCACGCGTCGCGCCGGCCGCCGGCCCACACCCTTATCCACTAGAGTAGCCGCTGCACGCGGGCCTCACCGCCGCGCGCCGCTCCGTCTCAATCATCGCGCCTGTCAATCGCGACATCGTCTGCGCCATCGCCGCTCCCTCAGAACAGCTCGAATTCGCTCCTGTTCAAAGCCGTGCGCGCGTCCGCGTCTGCGCGTCAGTCAGCACCTGGGCCGCATCACCCGCCCACCCCCAGCCCACACACCTCTACAAGCTTTTCCTCGCCTGCGCCGCGTATAGCAGCCGACATCCATCCTCTTTGCCTGCTGCAAGTCTCATATCATCGTGGGCAGCATCCCTCCTTTTTGCCGCTGGATAGAGACAGGGTCCCCTGCCGCGTGCGCCACGCCAGCGTAGCTCTCTGGGTGCGGATCTTGTAGTAGCTCCTGCTGCGCCATCCGCACAGCACTTGCCACCTCGCCTCCGAGCCTGCGCGCAACTCCAACGCGCCGCTTTGTTGCAGACTCTCCGCTGCTGCCTGGGCCTACTTGCTCTATTTCCCTTTACAAGAGATCGCGCTGAGCTTCAACCGTCCGAGTTCCACCCTCGGCTACTGCTCAGCCGTCCACGCGACCCGGACACGTCGCTTGAATCTCACGCGCGAATATCGGCATAGCAAACAGGTAACGCTCCTGCCAAAGGAGCACGCCAATCTTCAAGGTTCGAAGAACATACGATTCTGCAGCAATGGCCACCGCTCGCAAGCGGCCTCGGCCAGAGGAGTCCACCGAGAATGTGGCCGAGTGCCCGTTCACCGTCATACATCCGGATCCCAATGAGAAGGAGAAGAAGACAAAGCGGCGCCGTGGCGGTTCAGAGGATCGGCCCGCGCCTCCGCCAAAAATTCACCTCCAGGTCTCGCCATTCTCTCCGATCGGCAAGTTCAACGCCAAGGACAACACCATGGACCGCCACTACCAGATCGCTCCGTTTGCCAAGTGGATGGACATGACCAGATATAACAGCTTCGTTTGTACGCGCCCCCCCCTCATACCGCCCCCTCCTTTGTCTCAATCTGTCTTGTGATGTCTCCTGCTTCGTCCTCTGACAACTTGTACCTTGATCGATACTGACATGCGGGTGCATAGTGAATGGTGTCAAGTACCACAGTGAAGGCTTCGTCCTCGTGGCCAACGACAACACTATTGAGCGCCAGAAGAACCCCGGCGAGTCCCGTCAACCTAGACAGAAGTCGGATGACGACTGGGTCGCAAGGATTCTCGAAATTCGCGCCGCGGACGAGCATCACGTGTATGCGCGCGTCTACTGGATGTACTGGCCTGACGAGCTGCCGGCAGGCACGACAGAAGGAAAGCGAGTCATCAAGGGTAGACAGCCGTACCACGGCAACAACGAGCTCATCGCTTCCAATCACAGTAAGAACTTTTGCGCGCACAAGCTGGCGTAGATTGTGTGGATAACTGACATTCGTCATCTTCATTAGTGGATGTCATCAACGTCACCAGTGTCACGGCAAGCGCTACTGTTCATCAGTGGGTCGAGACGAATGAAGATGAATTACAGCCGGCTCTATACTGGCGCCAAGCTTTTGACGTGCGAAGCATGGACCTCTCGGTATGCCATTCACATTCGCACAGGACGGACTCTAGAAAGTGCCTGCTGCTGAGACTGTACTGACTCATGTGTTGATACCAGTCTGCTGAAGAACATTGCCGCTGCAACCGTCCCGAAAACCCCGACAAGAAACTCACTTGCTGTACCAACGAGGAGTGCGGCAAGTGGCTGCACCACGATTGCCTGGTCCACGAAGCTCTACTCCGCACTTTCGCACGCCTCGGAACCAACAAGCCTCTCAAGCCGACGCCCGTCAAGGACGAGCAAGATAACGAGACTGGCCGCCTGCCTCTGTCGCCCAGCGAGTTCGGAGCAGCACCAACGGCCGAGCCCTCTATTGATGTGAAGCCCGAGGAGCAGAACACTGTTAAGATGGCTGATGTCGAAAACGTGCTTCCCATTATTAAGGCAAAACCATACGAGGGTTATTTCTCTGCCATCATTAGAAGTGACGTCAGTCCGCTAGTTGTCGAGATTACTGATCTGCGGGAAGAAGTGACCGGTGGTCTCAAGGAGTGGACGGAGCCTCTGGACTGCCTTGTTTGTGGTCAGCAAATCCACTAAACCAGGAAACTCTAGCATCTGTTGGCAGAGTTTTGCTGGAGGCATAGACGACAAGGACGATAAAGGTCTGTGGACCAGCCGATCGGTAGACGAGATCTCGCGGGCTCGCCCAGTTTTCGAGGCAAGAAGGAAGCCGACCGGACCTAGGTTACCTAGAGACCCTTCGCGGCATGCGTAGATAATGTCCTCAGACCTACCTACTGTCTTATTCCACCCCGTAATCGAGTCAACTTCCAGGGGTCCACACGCATGCAGTGTCGACCGTGCACACCGCGACGTCCCTCTCGTTTTGGTAAGGCTTTGTTCACCATTTGCGGGCCTCAGTTCATCGATCTTGACCCATACAATCGCCAAATGTATTGCAATGACAACGTGAAGCTCCTTCAGTACGGCGGATTTGGATGTGGCGAGCTTCTCGATGACGGGCCCATGGTGATTGGTGTTGATAAGGAGATCTCGGCTGCCGAGTACGTCGCGGGATGATACCGCACTCAGCGAAACAAGATGGAAACGAGCCGGGAGGTGCCTTGCTTCCATTTCGGGGTACAAGAGCGCCAGCAAGCCGACAGCAGCACAAGCAATGCGGGTTGAGTGGGTACTCAGGGTCAGCCTGCTGGAAGCGGCGGATATCAGGAAGGCAAAACTCAATTACTACACCAAAGCCGTGCACCGACTAAGACCGATGTAAGTATCGTGACTCCAGATTCCTGCTACGATCCCGACTGCTACAGCGAGGCATCCATCTATCACCACATGCAGGTCCTTCATCTCATCCACACTCTCTGCCACGGATCCTTTACAGTCTCTCCTGCCCTCCTTAACTCCTCTCCAGCCCAGTTCGCTTTTGGTCTTCCAAGCGCAAGTGCTTACGGACCTCGTGGTGTCGGAGATTCTTTGTGTCTTTCTTGACTTTCTCGAAAGTTCGAACATAAGCAGGCTGGAGATACTCTTCAATCTGTCCATACGTCTTGTATAGACCCTCGACCAGTTTTTGTCCAACCATCCCTCAATCACGTCACGATCTACGTTAGGCAAGGTTTTCATAGTTCAATAGACAAGGCAATACTTACGTGGTTTCAAAGTCCATTCATTAGCATGGTTATGCAAATTCATAAGTTCCACATCGTCCAAACCTCGGTCAAACAACTCCCAAATGTCGAGAGTGTCTGTGTGCTACTTTCTCTTGAACGTCGTGCCGCGTGAAAGGTTCCTTTGTGCTAACGGCACATGTCAGGGCTTGCCCTGTTGACTCATCTAGAAGGCCGTGCCCTCCGCGCCACTATTATGACGACCTTATCCGCGCATTCGCCTTTTGCGACGTCTAACAGAGATAGATGGAGCACAGCCACACAGCTATCGCGCATCTTCTGGAGCGGCAAATCGCCCTTCGCAAATACATAAGCAGGCTCTACCAAAAGAGGACGGCTTTGATCTGGAGGCTTATTTGTCCTGTTGCGTCAAAATTCCAATCAAGTTGACCTGCTGTCAATTTCGCCATAATATTACGAAATCTACAAGTGCAGAGTATACACGCAGAAATGTAGTCCGAAAGCGGAAACGGGTCTTAGGGTAATGACCTACGTGCCTCCATCTTGAACCCGTGGTCCGCGATTTCAATATTATACATCAGTGGTAAACGAACAATAATTAATGCATGCTCTTCACTTCTCGGCATGCCAGGGGACAAGAGTCAGGCGCCAAGGCAAGGCCCCCGAGAATCACGAGGGCCGAGCACCCCGTTCTCTCGAAACGATAGGAGCCAGTCTATCTCCCGTGCCAGGCACCGCCACAAAACCTTGCAAGGCATACAAGTGTCGGAAAAGAATGAGAACGAATATAATCGGTTGTAAGAGCCTGCCACTTACGCGAACTTCTGCCCATCAACACCAAGATCATACCATACACCACACTATCATCATAAGTGACTCCACAAAACACAGAGAGCACCGACGACGGTTGGTAAGCGACAGCCATATGCTTTCATGGGCAAATGGGATTCCAATGGTCCAGAAGCTCTCAGCACCGAATGTCCAAGTGCGCATCTGACCGATCCAGCTTTTAACATAAGCACACAAGGCAAGTGAAGTTCTCACCACGTGATTTAGCACGTTATGTAAGGCAGAGGGGCATATCACTGATATTATGGACCACTCGTTCAGCGATCTGCAAGACTCCTGCGCTATCTCAAAGAGTTCTGCAGGATGAGACTCTGGCGGAGGTTCCGGAAAGCGACAATCGTGTTGCAGTGCACTCTATAGACCCTGTCCTTTCGCCTATACAGGATCTGGCAAAGGATGCAGTCCACTTATCTCGTATGTTATCTCCAAACAAGTCGTAACTATAAGTCCCAGCTCAATGCCTGCATACATCGTGCAAAATTGAGTTGTAATTGTTCAACGAGATCAACTAACAATTTCCCAACACAAGCAGGCAGTGGTCCTGGTAGCCAGCTGGAAGCCACCACCGAGCCGATATCAGCATGCCCACCATTTCCGACAGAGTCCACACACCAGGCGCCGGATAACACATCGTCTACGCCTTAGAGAGAGATCAATATTGGACAAGTCTTAGGACCGATAGTTCACGCGGGAGAAAGCGAGCTCGAACTTGCTTCTGGCCAACGAACTTCTGATCGAGCCTCCGAGGATGCTAGAATCAACTATCATGACTTCCCTGCAACGCAGCCATGTAATGGCGTCACAAGTCCATGCGCCCATGCCGAATCAATTGGAACGCCGGCAGAAAGAGGATCTCACCAGAGTTTGGTCATCATCAGCACCTTCATGCCGAACAAACGCAAACCTCACAGTCAGACTCTGTTATGGAAACACCGGTAGCCAAGTATACTGCAAGATTTGAGGAATGGCCACTACCGAACTCGTTCTTGCAGCGTACCACGATAGGCACTCGAACAACCTTTCGGCTCGGAATTACATGGAATGCCAACACGTTCGGGGACTGCCATCAAACGGGAAGCTGGGATCTTGACGGCGCACGACTGGAATCTGTTGGCAACGATGCCTTCCAGCTCCAGTTTTCTTGGGACAAACGAGCAGGCAAAATCATACGTTCTTCAAGCAAGCGATCAGGCTCAGAGCAAAAGAATAGACGAGTTTCCAAGAAGCAGCAGGTCGGAGAATCAGGTGGGTAATTCCCAGCATTGCTCTATAAAGTCTTGCAAGTATAGACTAACGGATACGCCATCAGGCTCTGAAGATAAAGAGTATGGCGTTGAGTGTCTTCTTGAAAAATGGGGAAGAAATACGTTCCTGGTTGAATGGGAAGGTGGCCAGACGAGCTGGGAGAAACAAGACGACATTAATCCTGACCTGATAGCATCCCTTGAGGACGTATTCAAAAGTTTTGGGTGTGGAATTGAGATACTTAAGGTTCGGCCCTTCAAGCAGGGCAGGAATTGTTCCAGGAAGTACCGTGTCAAATGGAAAGCGCCGGGAAGCGGTCAGCAGTCTTGGCTGAGAGCGAGCCAAATCGACTTCAATGTCTACGAGGGTCCGAAGCCGTGGCTGAATTGAAGGGCCACAGGGAAGGAGGAGACCGCATAATGACAGGATCCGCACTATCAAACGGCCTGTTGAATCCTGTACCCCAAGCGGGACGACACAGAAGCCGCCTACGATGCGAGGAAATACGTCCCATAGGACCATGGCGCGGTCTTGATCACGACGCGGTTATCGCGCCTAGTACAGCTAGCACCGCGGGGACACTCACGTAAGCTGGTCAAGGTGGACAGCCCTCTCGGGAGGGCCATCCTCGAGGCGTGGTATGGTGGTGATCTTGGTGAGTGACGTGTTGACCGATTTTAGTCGGTCTTTTCTGACTAGATGCAGGCCCCCGGGCCGGCGACCTCTTGATTCTCCTCGACAGGCTGCCGCTGGCCGGCTACGAGAGGGCCCTGGGCCCTTGACCCTGACCACGCGGACACTCTCATAACCGTCAACAATCTGGACACCTCTACGCAGATTAAGGCAGGCGAGCCGAAGCGGAGGCGATGTATCAGCGAGCGCCGGCCGCCCGAGAGAAGGCCCTTGGACCTGACCGTCCCAACACGCAACTGGTTTTGCGTAACTTAACATTACTGCAGGAAACCACAGTTGAGACGACACTCTGTGCTTTAGAGCCAGTAGCTGACTCAACAAGCAGAGAGTTTCAGGGCAGGAAACCTCTGGAAGAGGGCTACGACGAAGCTCCTGGTTCTTCTCTGCACCGAGCGTATTAATGTGTCAAAGGGTCAAGTCGGCGGAAACGACGACAGTTAGCGGCAGGCTGTGGCTTTGTGCTTCCTGGGTTTGCTTTTCGTGGATAGATGCTTAACTTAACCACGCTAGTATCGATGAAGACCCGACTTCTACGGTAGGAATGATGCCAGACAATGCCGCAGACTCGATCAGCAATTTTGAATCGAAAATCTCGAGGCAGTAAGGGGAAGACTGTGCTGCTTAATTGCGTGATGCTGCTGGGTAGCTGTGATCAGAAGACCATCAGGCACTCAGCACAAAGCGTACGGGTCAAATATGGCTGCGAAAGCTGCAAGACCCACAATTTAATGGCCATGCTGCAGTCAAGTGCGACTCAACCTGCCTCTTAAAAAAGCTAAGAGATTGAGGTGCATGAAATCGCGGCTTGCATGCAAGCACTTTGTCTTAAGAGTTGAGACAGGACAAATCCCCTGCGGCAGGTGGTGCTTCTGGCCCATTCCACCATGGCGTGGTTGCAGCGGGCGACAATCGGTTGTCTTAATCGCAAGTCGTGCATGCACATGGGAGATGCTGCTTCCTGTCGGTGTGTCTTTCTCCAGACTTTGTACATGTGGTTCAAGGGATCTGGTCGAGGTTCTCTCAGTCCACAACAACATATGCATTGCAGACCTCATCTTTTGCCACCCATGCTGGCATCAGCCTTTTATGATATTGCTCTGCATCCAGCAGTTTTCTGCGCGTATTCGACTAAGCTGCCTCACTGGAGGTAGACCTTGCCCGTCTTCCTGATTCATCAAAACCGTGGCCACCTCAATGATGATACTATAGTACACAACCGCCAAGTCCCGTCGACTGTTGTTGTTGTAGACATACTCGTGTTGTATGTTTCGTGTTTCTGTGTTTTTATATGTGAGTTCGTTTTCTGTAAGTCTGTGGTCCTTGCGTCTCGTATGTCAGTCTTGGGCGACGACGATATATCCCTTTCCTGCTGCTCGGGGTGTACCGGCATCGCTGCAGCTTGCCCTGCCGCTGCATCCTGTGCTCCTCGAGTAGCTGCTCCAGGATGACTTTTTCTTCTTCGAGCCTGGCTTTTTCTTCTTCGAGCCGGGCGACGGACGCTCGCAGCTCTTCGTTCATTGCCAGCCCGCAGTTGATGTGCTGAATTTCGCCATCTGCCGCGCGGACGTTATCGCCGTCGTCGCCGTCGTCGTCGACAATGTGCAACTCTGTGATATCGCTGCTTGCCTGCGTTAAGGCTTTCGAGTCCCGGCGAGTGCTGTTCATCATTCAGAGAATTTTGTCAGTTCGCCGGGAGGTGCGTGCGTCTTTTTCGTGCGGAATAGTCGCGTAGTAAGACGTCGTGCTTACCATTGGCTGTTGTGAACGCTATCTGTGGAGTCGTTCTTAGGCTCTTGGTATCCGCTCATTAAGATTTTACTCTTATATGATTCTCTCGGCTCGTTAGGACGACACGTTGACTGTTCACATCCTCGTCCTTGGGGTGGCATCTCGTCAGACGTGCTAAAGCCAGACCCTGTTGAAGACCTGCTGGCTATATGTCTTGCCTTGTGTTTGCTTCCGTACAGAGTCGCAATCGCTTCTATGAACCAAGTGCTTTGGGCAACAGGGAGGAAGCAACAGTGGACGGCGATGATGGCAAGGGTCAGACTCTAAAAAGTCGCTAGGACCAGCGTGCAAGTTTCTTCAAGGAGGAGGAAGGCCCAACGTGGTCCATTCTGGGAAGTCGACATTAACATAGACTGTGCAACACAGGCGCGTCAACAGCATGTCATCCTATCGTAATGTTGCGCACGAACCCACTCAGAAACCCCGGCTGTGGGTCCGCAGCCAATCACAGCCCTGCCCCACTGTCTCTTATGTCCTGAAGTTAGCGTCACAGTGGTCTAGATTCATTCCCCATGCTGCAGGAGCACATCCGCATGGCCTGGAAGGCCAGATTTGATTAAGATCATGGACATATCCCTCTCTGCGGAACGAAAACGCGCCGTCTATATCCTGCAGCCTGCCACTGTGCCGGTCTCGATGAGTGCGCCGGATCAGGCCATAGCTGGGATTTGAGTCCCTCGGACTCACTTTCACGCTTTCTACAGGCTTTCCAAGCAGAAGCACGGATTCTCATTTCCAGTCGTGGTGAGCAAGAGATCCGAGCAGCATTCAGCCACGAAGACGGCCAACCTGGCTTCGTCGTGAGTAGCATTCTCGCCCAGCGACTGAAGAGCAAGAACGATCACGAACGCGCTCAGATGGCGCGTAGAATAGTCGAAGATGCGATGCGACGTTTTTGTGGGTCTACGACAAACCGACATTCGGGCAAGGTCCGGAGGATATCTTCGACGAGTTCAACGACATCGGCTTCAGAAGCGATGCTGCCGCCTGCAGCGTCCCATCTTGCACAAGTGATCTCCAATGCTGGCTTCTTCTGCGAAGCTTTTGGAAATTTCAAGATTCCATAACAGCGAAGGATCCGCTCGATTTTCAAGTCCGGATGAGACGAGGCAGTATGCGACGGGGCCGTCCGGGATAATCGATAAGCGTTGTCCCAACTGAGCGCACAGGATCGTGTCCCCATACCCGGCAAGTACATGAATCACTGTATCTTGGCACTTTCCCTGTTCCGCGACATCCGTGAGACTCTTCGCAGTGGAATCCAGTCGCAACTGCCTTCGTTTTTCTTTGTTCAGAATTGTGGTACCTTCATTTGTCCAGTGGGCGCCGAGCCAAAGATATAGCTCCTTTTTAAGGTCATCTGCATGGTTAAGTGTCGTACCGTAGAGCACAGAAACCTCCTAGCCTCTGAGTAGATTCATTTTGTTCAGTTTTCCTTGCGCGCAAGATGATATGCTTCAAGGAACTCCTTCTTGCCCAGGGTCTCATTCATGGTGTTGTATACCGCCTCCGTCACCGCCTCGCGGTAGCATGCCTTCACCGCAGAAAACACGCCCACATCCAGGGGTTGGAGCACATGTGATGATGTATGGGCTGGAAGGAATAACAGCCAGATCTTGTTGATGAAGCATTCTGTCATGAATTTGACTGTCGAATGCGACTTGTGGCCGTCGAGAATAAGGGCTCGCCACTGCCCTGGAATGGCAGGTTTTGTATTCGATATAAACACCTCCTTCAGCCATTTCAAGGCAATGTCATTGCTGCTCCACCCATTCGGAGATGTCTCGAAACGCCAGTGCTGCCACTTTTAGAGGTTGATGTCAGGAAACCACTGTTGCTGTACAGACTGTCCCTTGAAGATGACCAATGGAGGGATGAAACCACCGCCTGCAGAAATGCTTCGATTATCGTGATCCACTTTTGGGGCTTGCAGCTTGCTGCATGCTGGAAAGCCGGTGCCAAAGGTTGTTACCATACTTGGACTGCATAGGTTCAAAAATGCCAATCGTGAAGCATGCGTACGACCAAACGCGAGTTCCATTGCAGAATCCGCTATCTTGATTTGCCCAAGAACAAAGAGCTGCATTGTCGCCTGTAACGACTTCCCATTTCCTAAACGTTTTTGGTGTGGTCAGTTCTCCCTCGATGTCTTTTTGTGGCGTTAGTCTTGTTCCTTTTGAGCCGGTTTCTAAGAATATCAACACGCCACCAAGACCAAGACAGCGTCCGGCGCGGTGCGGGGAGACACTAGAAAGTGGCGGTCTGGTCCGCCGTCACAATGATGGCCACATCCCGTCAGCATGAGCCCCGGTCACTGTGTCGCACGCTTGACCGAAGAAGGGAAGAAGCGGTCGGCCAAACTTTGATATTTTGTGTCACCCAAACAGGAAACCCAGGTGCCCCAGCAAAACCTGTATCGGCAAGGCGATCACCCCAGCCCCTGCCGCAGGGCTCCCGAGAATACTCGTACTGATTGGCCGGCACGGCAAAATAATGGGCATGCAGACCAAGGGCTTGGACGGTAGCCTGTCATGAAGGGGTCAGTCTCTCACAGCTATTGCTGGGGAACCAAACGACAGCAACGACGAGGTTTCAAGCAAAGGGCCAATTACTCCTTAGGGTAGGTAAGTTCAGGCAAGCAGCAAGCCCTCAGAGCATGCGAATCCCTCCCTATTCCCGCTAGCCCTGAAACCGCATCATTTTCCCCGTTGCGTTCTCTACTCCGATTCACTGGCTCGTTTGCTGCACGGACCTGACAAAATGGCAAAGGGAAAAGTGCCCTCCTTCTCCGCAGTCCAAGGCTCATCGGGGGAGTCGCTGATCCCTTCGCAGCAGCCTTCTCTCCATGACCTTTCCCACCGAACGCCCTACCGTTCGCGTCCGTAACAAGGGTCAACAAGCAGAGCCCACCATGACCTCAGTACCATCTGGGTCGCGAAGCAAAGCACATGGAAAAGAAGTTCCAACGCGAGCGTTGGCACGATACCAATTGCAGCTTCCACAGTATTCCGTCTACTTTTCCGATCGCTGCCCGCTTCCCTGGCTAGTCCCACTGCTCCGGCTCCGCACACTTCCCGATCGTGGGATCCTTGCACAATGATGACTTTTAGCTTTGCCTTGTTTCACCCAGCAGGCTGCACAGCCCACCGAGGTGGTTACGTACTCGGGTAAGTGTTGCTCGAAGCTCCCCTGCGACCGTGTTGCTCGGCACAAAGAATGGCAATGGCATTATGGAATCTTCCCCCTTCTTGGCCCCGCAGAAAATCAAAGTCCCCAATATGCGTCTGACTGGTGGTTCATGCTGATGTCACGCATGCACTGAGTCCACTGCATGATGCCCTGAAGGAGGAAGTGGCTGGGAGCACAGGGGGTCCGGTCAGAGAGCGCCTGGTCAAAACAGACGAATATTAGCGATGCAAATATGTACCGCGTAAGGCATTATAGGCCTCAGGGGATGTCCAGTCACCATCGTTGGCCAAAGAATTAGTCGATTGCTGCATTATGTTGTTCATCACTGGAAATGAGTTCAGGGTGAGAGTTACAGTGTGAAAGGTCTGAGCATGTTAAGTAAGGTCCACGATCGCTGTTCAAGCAGCTACTGAACATAGCCCTCTCTGATCCTTGGAGTTACATGTCCTATTGCGAACCCAAGGGCTCCATGTTTTTGATGATCACCCGGCTCATCGTCAATCCACGACAGTGAGCGACGACGGGGGCCGCTCGCCGGTTTGAAAATGCGAAGTATTTATGCCGAAAGGTGGTCCCACAATCGACGCCCCAGAACCACGGATGGGACATATAGGCAGGAGCTTGTGGCTCCCAAACTCTCATTTTTTACGATCGGAATTGGGCTCGGATTGGTGATTCTCGAGAGCTTCGTTCCTCAATCTCCAGAATCACAGGCATCGACTCGCAAAATATCAGCAATACCCGAAACGGAGGGGATTTACTGCGCCTACCAAGAATCGGCAGGCGTATGTCGTGGGCGTCCAACAGAGATACCGAGCGACTGGAAGACCGAGCGTACTCGCTACTCGGCATTTTCGACGTCAGGATGGCCATGCTTTATGGGGAGGGCCAACGTGCATTCGCACGTTTACAAGAGGAGATCCTCAAGTGCAACGAAGATGCCTCAATACTGGTTTGGAGTTACGAAGAAGGAGATTCGCACCAAGCGGCCTCGCCCCGTCTCCTGCACACTTCCGCAGCTACCGTGACCTCGTGGGGCGATGCCGCCCAGGAAGATCCAGGGACAATGTACGCATCGTGCATTTAGATCTTCAGATGACGCCAACAGGCCTACTGGCGGCGCCGAAAGTATGGCCAGATCCATTCGATAAACACAGAGCCTATGCCATTATCGCGGAAGCGCGGAGGAGATCTGGAAAACCTCATAAGGTCCTCGTCATTCCTGTCATGTACACAACTCTGGCTCAAAAACGGAAATCTGCTCTGGATTGTGTTCGCTATGCGACACCACTCTGGGTTGAGTACAACGTCGTCAAACCTACGATTCCGACCTCTTTATGCTTCGTCAGACGATCGCAAGCTGTGCGTCCAACCAGCGCGGTTGATGGATTCAGCTTGAGTTCGCTGGTTTGGGCTGGATTTGAGACGACATTTTCCTATCCGTTGCAGGCACAAAACCATCGCCGTCACTTCCCAGTCACCCTCAGAGGGCCTGCTCATCAATCACAAGACGGACCAACAGAGCGCACCTTCGTCTTGGAAATACAACGACGTACAGATCCGGGATGCAAGGTCGTGATACTGGTCGACTATTTGACCTTTGGTACGGGAATTGTGCGAGGAACGGAAGTCATCACTTCTGTCTATAAGTCAAGCGAGTTCCTCGATCTCGGATCTGCCATATGGCTAGCAGAGAGAGGAAGTCATCGTCAAAAGCTCGCTCGCTACGGACTCCTGGATGTCAATGGGCGGCAAATTCCACTTCATAAAGTCATCACAGTTAGCCCATTCACGAACTACTGGCTAGATTCCGGGGACGATGACCAGGACCACCCCTCGACCCATCAGGTCATCCCACCCGAAACACTTTCTCTCTGCGTCATGTTCCGGGAGGAGGCTCCTGCTCGCAATGAGTGCCTCGTCGACAAGTGAGAGACGTCCAACTGCCGCTATCCCGGCAATCGATTCAGAGACACAGGAAAAAGCTCAATACCAGATGACTGGAACATCTTTGAGATGATGGAATCACGTGCCCGAAGGTCCATAAGTAGCAGGGCCGTGCCATGCCATCGAACATTTGGACTGGTTTCGGGGTAATTTGTCCAGCATACTACACATACCAGAGGATTGAGTGGCGTAGGCCGTGGATCACACGAAAGGACGATGTTCAGAAGGATGTGGAGGCATAAATTGCCACTGGAATTGCTATCACCCGTTTTCTAACTGCACTTCCGTGCGGAGGACAGTCATAAAGCACTGGAATAACCAGTTAGGCTAGTGATCAGCTAGCAATGTTGGAGTCATGCTTGAGAATTTATGTGAGCAAAGCAAGGGCCGGTACTCCAGTCTCATATACAACGCATGTTGCGTTTCGATCGGCACGTCAACCGAGTCGTTCTTGGTGCAAGTGTGAGCCCCGCTATCGATCTCCGGCAGACAACGACAGCAGATGGCGAGCATTACGCCGGGGATACCGTTACTGCAGCATAGATCACTGAGTTTGTGTTCAAGATGACTGTTGACGTGTCAAACACAAGTCAGCCTGATAGAGATGAAATGGGTGCCATGACGGTCGCGTGCTAGCCAGTAAATGCTCGGGGCATGAGAAGTCAGGCGCATCTCGTAAGTTCGGCTGCAGATCGGACTTAGAGCTTAAAAAGTACAACGGCCAGGTGTACCGATGTAAACCCGTCCTCGAAGCGCATGCTAGCTTGCAAGCAAAGTGATATTTTTTAAACAATTCTGGCACTGTGCGCCCATATCAGACGGGCTTCGCGTTTCCTATCCCAACTCTTGTCGCGTGACTGGAGAACACGTGGCAGAAGCGGACCTAGGCAGGGATCCCCCATCCGTGAGCAGGTTTATGATGTCGCTAGTCAAGTCTAGTGCGTCGGCCAATCTGGCAGGTTGGCAGGATTAGCCTGCTCCCAAATCTGACCCATCCATGCTCACGAAGATGGTGAAGAGCCAAGAACTTGTGCTCTCATAACGGCAGGGACGAGGAGAGGAAGCAAAGGCTCCCGGGCTCAATCAAGAGGAGCTCGGAGATTTCGCACAAATCACATATCACTGTGTCACAAGTCAAACCCTGTCACTGACGGGTGTTGTGTTGAAGGCCAGAAGTGGCCTACAAGATGACGTGCTTACAGGTGCAGGTGTGGCAGGTGTGGGAACGGTATAAGCAAACAGCTCCCACATCTGTTATCAAATTGCTGCGTGTTCACTTCGTTGTAAGAATCATGAACATCGCCATTCGTGACCCTATCAATATTAAATGGAATTCCGGCAACCAGCTGTGTGAAGAAACGAAAGTAAGCCTGACCAAATCCAACCCCTTGCATCCAGTCACAGATGACGAGGAACTCCAGCACCACACCGTCTTCGCGCTGTAGCACCCCTGGGACATCGAGAACTTCTTGAATGTCCAGAATTCTTCCGTATAGTCCTGCTGAGGATGGTCCTGAATGGCGTATCGGCCGTCTTTGAGCTGGTCTCTTCTGTTCTCTAGGGCGAGAATCTCCGGGTCTATAGGCAGCGCGTCCCATACATCCTGAGGGACCATATATCGCCGGGCTGCCGGGTCTTTTGTAAGGCTCATATGTCCTAGTAGTTCGATGAGACTGTCCTCGGTAGGCTCATTCAAGAATGCGCTTTGGACGTCGAACTTAACCCGCTGGTTGATGTAAGCACTATTGAATGTTGCCCATTTTGGATCGTGTCGCATGATCTGGTCTCGTACAGCATCCGAGGTTTGACCTTCCTCAATCTGTTAGAAAGATAAGATCGAGAAGGAAGCCATAAAGAGCAAACGAACCATTGACAGCATTTGAAACTCCTCGGCGGAATGCTCTTGGGGTGATGTGATTCTCGAAACCTGCCTCTAGAGATTGTCTCTTTAGGTCGGAACAAAGTTTGCTATAGGGCAGCGGTGTGTCCTGGTCCTCAGGCGATGACTTGCAGCTCCGAAAGACTGGGCGCTTGAGCCATTCTCGCTTCCATCGAAGGGGAAGCGCATGCTGGTTGGCCTTTGGTTCCAACTGGTAGACCTGGGCAGGGCTTTTTATCGCAGATGCTGCGAAGGCACCATCCGCAATGGCCGAGACGATGATCGTATTGATAAAGCAGAAGATAGGGCGCTTCGCTTGTGGGAACGTGTATATCGTTCTGTTCGGTTGTCAGCGATGCGATGGAAAGAAACATCCGTAACAGAATAGGATGCACGTACGGCTTCGGCTTCCGATCTACTCCCTTGTGATGTATCAACTTCACTTGCGTTGCGAGTGAGTTTCCCCCACCTACTGGATCTCTGACGACCATCAGGTTGATATCCTCATAGCACAAGCACTTCGGCCGGCCTCGTCCGGTGGTCTCTTGGGTCAAGAGGTCTCTGAGCTTTCTCGAGTCCTCATCCAGGGCTTCGTCGTCTTCCATTTCTTCTTCGGTATCAAAGGCTTTGGACAACCGTGTGACCTTCCCTCTGTCAATTATCTTCTTCTCATTGTACACAAACTCTGCTGGTCGTGCACCAGTCCCTGACAGAGCCTGGCAGATCCCTGGAAGTGTCAGGATTGGATGACGCTCATTCGGGAAAGTGCCGCGATCGAAAGCGATGTTGAAGATGAGGAGTGCATGGAGATCATCGGCATCCAGCACTGGCTGATCTCTGAAGTTCGGGGGTTGCAAGTTGAAGCGTGGAACCAGAATCTTCTTGTGCCACTACAAAATGCTTATCAGGTCAAATAGCTCGTCAGACAGCGCTCAGGCCAGCTGTCAAAGACACACCTTGCGAAGTTCTAGCGTGACAATTTGAGGAAATGTTTTGCGTGTACAGAGCACGAACAGCTGCTTGAATTGTCGAAAGTAGACCCAGGTAGTCCCATAGGATCTCACCGCGCTCCTCTCGCATATCCAAAGAAGGAAGTCCATAGCAATCGACTTGATGCTCTCACCAGCTTCGAGTAGCACGGTTTGCCAGTCTCCGAGGTTTTGATCGTTGCAGTATCTGCTCAGCCGTCAGTCGCGCCATACACGGTCGTGGGATCTGCAAATCAGTCCACCTACCTCTCCCATCTCTTTGCGGTATCAACAACACCCTTCTGGGTTGCGAGAGACCAGACTGGAGGTATGAAATGTATCGACTCGAGCTTTTTGCGTAGCGCCGCATGCTGTGCATTGTTGAGAGCATCTACGGCGGGTTTTCCACGAAGCTTTGCTTCCCGACTGTGGAATAACCGGAGGAAGTCTTCGTGCGCGTGGGCAGGCACTTGGGTGGCCATGACGTCTTTGTACTCGTTCTGCTGGGCCCCAGCTCTTCGGCGATGAGATCGCGGTTCCTCATTGTGATATATACTACCTATGCCATGGACGATCAATATCTCGTCACCCTCCCAGCGCCCAGACAGGCTGAGTTGCATGAGAAGGGCAGCCCATGCGCACGGCTGTTAGGCATTGGCTGTGTGCCGCGCTGCAGTTGGTTGCCCCACTACAGCGCTTAGAGCCCCCCTGGAAGAGAACAGAATTCTGTCTTCTGCGAAGTACACGATACCTGCACAGAACAGGATGGTGTTCGAGCATCTATTTAATTGACTCCCCAGCTCGCAATTAACAACCCCCCCAGCACCGCCTTTTGTCTCCTCTGTGTAATCATTTTCAATGTTCGGGACGCATAATAGATTTTCCATGATCTGCAGAGCGTTAAATCTCGTTGGTGATCGGTCTCGCTCGACCAGGATTGGTCCGAGGGTATATACAGCGTTAGTTGCTGATCGGCAGAAGAGTCACAACAGACTATTGTTTCGGCAGGGTTTATGCTTGGTGAAACTCTGGGACCTCTGGGACCTCTGGGACTCACTGCCCGTGCAACTCAGCCACTCACTCCAACAACGCCTCGGCGATGAGCTTCTCAAGCCCCCGCACCGTCGCTTTGTCCGTCTTCTGGCTCGCCATGATGTAGAACACGTTGCCAAGGACTCTTGTGTGCGCGGTCCAAGACCCATCGTCGCCACCGCTCCTCAGTCGTGCCTGGAGGTCTGCCGCCGCCGTGCTCTTGTATCCCGAGCCAGCTTCGTCACCGGCGCCCGCGCGCAGGGTGATAGCC
This sequence comes from Microdochium trichocladiopsis, assembly GCF_020744255.1. Classification (NCBI taxonomy): domain Eukaryota; kingdom Fungi; phylum Ascomycota; class Sordariomycetes; order Xylariales; family Microdochiaceae; genus Microdochium; species Microdochium trichocladiopsis. The sequence goes on from NW_025763561.1 coordinate 317,395, forward strand.
AGGACACTTCCTAGCGCCCACACGCCCTCGATGCGGGCCGCCACACGCGAGACCTGATCAACAAAGTCGCTTGACCATACAGACCACACCAGAGGTGCCTCGTTAGCGCATTGCTGCCGCTGCTCGGGCTCCTGCTGGGATGGTCTCCACGCCCAGCTCCAATCACCACTCGCACGCATGCGGTTCATCTCGCGCAGCGACTCGAGCGCCACCTGACAGCCTACAGGGTGAGCAGTGTAGCTGTGCCCATGCAGCAGCGCATCGCTCTTGTCGTCGCTCTCGAACGCCGCGAAGATTGACTCCGACGCCAGGGTCGCGCACAAGGGCACCAGTCCGCCAGTGAGGAGCTTGGCGTGGACCGATATATCTGGGTGCACGCCGAGCAGGGAGGCTGCGCTGAAGCGGCCGAGGCGGTAGAGCCCGACGAAGACCTCGTCGAAAATGACGGGGAGGCCGGACCAGTCCGTGTTCGATGGGCTGTCATCAGGCAGAGAGTGTTGGGTGGAGGTGCTGAAGAGCTGGGAGCCAGATGAGCGTACTACGTCGACAAGCGTGCGTTGGAACAACGGATCGCTGTAGAGTAAAGACCAGTCAGTATGGGCTTCAAAGAGTGGACAGTCGTTCACTCACGCGAGAATCATCCCTCCAGCGCCGAGGACAACTGGCTCCAGCATGAGAGCACCAAACTTGTGCCCTCGAGAGACAAGGCGCTGTAGCTCGCGCAGGATGTGGTCCTCGTAAGCCTTGTGAGTGGCGCTGCCGATCCTCTCATCAAGCCTGAAGACCTCGTCAAGTGACTCAAACGTCTCTCCTCCGCAGCCCAGATCCGCCTGGAGCGCCTCCGGGATATCGACCTGCCACTGCCCTTCATGACATCGAACAGTCGGAAAGTCAAGCCAGTGGCCTTTACCCGTGTACCACTCTACCTTCTCATTGAACACCCCGGGCTCGGAGCAGTCCATCGCGCCCATCGTGTCACCGTGGTAGCTCCCCTTCAGGCCCAGGATGCCAACCTTGTCGTTTGCAGACCATCCATACCGCAGCCTCGCTGCCCGCAGGGCCATCTTGGTCGCGACTTCACAGCCTGTGCTGCCATTGTCGGAGTAGAACACGCGCGCCAGGCGAGGGTTCCGCATGTTCTCGAGCAGCGTCTCCGCCAGCGCGAGAGCGGGCTCGTGGACGGACGAGGCGAACATGACGTGCCCGTAGCGGCCGGCGGCATACGCCGCCGCCAGTGTGAGCTTGGGATTGCCGTGGCCGAGGCCCAGTGTCCACCACGACGCCGATCCGTCGAAGGCGGGCTGCAGGAGCGCCTCATCTGACGCTGCCTTGGGCGAGAGGACCTGGAAGAAGTCGCCGTGCGCCGAGTCGATTGCCGTAATCTGTGAGGCGCTCAGTAGTTTCTGCTGGGTGAAGGGATACCAGATAGTGTCGGTGGCTTTCTGGTTCATGGTCTCAAGCCGGTTGATGCGGTCTTCACGGCGTTTGTCCAGGTTGGCAAGGAGGTCGCGCATCGAGTCGTCGGACGACAATCGCTTGTAGTAGGCACCCATTGACCTGTGTTCGGCCCGATCATCCGTGTTTCTCTGTGGCGGCTTTGGAATAGTGTACACCGGAACATTTGATGGTTGAAAGTAGTCCTGCAGGTAGAGGTGGTTCTCATACTGAGCATCCTGGAACAGCATGATGGCCTCGACATCTTGTCCACGCAGCTTCAGCGACTCGTAGGCGGCCAGGGTCTGGGAGATGCCTCCGAGCTTCGAGTCCCCGACGAGTAGAGCGGGCACACGCATCGGGGCGTAAAGATCCGCCTGTGGCGTGCCGGACGGTCCAGGCGAATGCACGCCACCGGCTGTCTCGATGAACAGCCATCCGGACCCGAGTGCGGCCCTGCGAGCGGCGTGGCTTCGGATCTCGGCGAGGACAGCGCTGTCTAATGGGATTGCCTAGTGGAAGGGTCAGCTGTTGCGATGTTTGCGTGGAGACGAGACTTGATGTTGATGACACTGACCTGTCCCGATAGCTTTGCTGCAGCATGCGGGCTGCATGCAACCTCGTACTGGAACAATGTATCATTTGCGATGTCTGGAGCATAAGTTCGCATATGCCTGTTTCCGTGATCAACATCCATACCTGCGCAGCGTCTCCCATATTCTCAACCTCTGCCTGCCGTTAGCACGCGAATAGAGACAGCCTCAAGGTATGATGCCATTGGGTGGAGTTGGGGACTTACACCAGCTATCGGCCTCATGAGGCGCTCCTGTTGACACGGGCTTCAGGAATGCGACTTTCTCGTGGCTGTAATGTTCGGCCGCCGCTTTGCACAACGTCGTTGCAAAGATCGTCTTGCCGACATCTGTGTTGGAGCCCCATATCTGGAAGACTCTTAAGTGACGCCAGAGAAGTGCTGCTGGTGGATTCATGGCGGTAGACTCGTGGCCCGTGGGACGCCCAGTTGGTAATGTGCTGTCAGAGGTAACAAAGTCACACGGTCTCACAAAGACGGAGGGGACGGCAAGAGTGCTCACGGTAAAAGCTGTAAATGCTAGGGGCGTAGTGGACCAAGGTGACAAGGAGCCAACCTTAACTGCCAACGACCGGGGCCTCTGCATGACAGGGCCAAATACGTCCTGACCGGGATCGGCCTGATGCAGGAACTTATGCACCGAGCTTGTGCACAAGTGGAAGGTCTGGAGTCTGGACCCTTGAGATCCCTTGTGTAGTCGTACCTCGCCTCCAGGTTTTTTCATGTCACTCATTGAACATGGCGAAGAACACGGGCCTTTCAAAGCTCGAGGACAGACTCGCAGCAATCCTCGCTGATCGAGAGACACGCTCACAACGCCGTCGCCTCAGCACCTTCCCACCTCACAGCGTCGACTTCTCCTCGAATTCTTATCTGTCGTTGTCGCTGACTCCAGAGATCCGACAGACCTACCTCGAGCTTCTGAAATCAGTCCCTGACAGCACTCCGTTGTTCGGATCGGGAGGCTCCCGGCTGCTCGACGGCAACAGTCCCCTGAGCGAGGACCTCGAGCGAGAGGTAGCAGCGTTCCACGGAGCACCGACCGGGCTGCTCTTCAACTCGGGCTTTGATGCGAACGCAGGACTGTTCGCATGCCTCACTCAGCCGGGCGATGTGGTGGTGTACGACGAGCTGGCTCATGCCAGCATGCACGACGGCATGCGAGCGAGTCGAGCCGCGCTGTGCGTGCCCTTCAGGCACAACTGTGTTTACCCGGAGCAAGTCCAGCGATGCCAGGATTCGACTACATCCAAGAGGAAAGATGGTCCAAAGAGCCTGAGAGAGACGCTGCACCAGCTCCTAGGCAGTGACGACGAACCTCTCTCAGCAGCACTAAGAAGCGGGGAGCGCAACGTCTTCATCGCTGTCGAGGGCGTGTACAGCATGGACGGCGACGTCGCACCGCTCAAGGACATCGTTGCGTGTATCGAACACCGTCTCCCGCGTGGCAACGGGTACCTGATAGTCGACGAGGCACACTCGACAGGTATCTTTGGGGATCAGGGCCGGGGCTTGGTCTGCGAGCTCGGGCTGGAGGACAAAGTCTTCCTACGGCTGCACACTTTCGGGAAGGCGATGGGAAGTGCCGGTGGTATGTGTTACCACTTTCCTTTAAAAGGTCACGTGCAGAGCTTTGCTGATCAGATCAACACTTCGCTAGCAATCGTGCTCTGCTCGCCCGTGACGCGGGAGTACCTGATCAACTACGCCAGGACACTCGTGTACACGACCGCACTGCCGACCAGCTGCCTCGCCAGCATCAAAGTCACATACGCATTCCTCTCAACCCCCCAGTTCGACGATGTGCGGCAGAAGCTGCGATGGCTGATGCGCTATACCCACAGCGTCCTCGTCGCCATCTGTGCGAGGCACACCACTCAAGACGACCAGCCCACGTCGTCGGACCGACTGCTGATACGTGTAAATCCCACGCCGCCGACATCGCCCATCATCCCGCTCCTGACGTCCCAACCCCGCAGCCTGGCCGCCTTCTGCCAGCAGAGGGGCCTGGTCGTGCGGCCCATCGTGGCGCCCACGGTGCCCGAGGGTTCCGAACGGGTCCGGATTTGCCTGCACGCGGCCAACACAAAAGAGCAGGTCGACCGGCTCGGGCAGGCGATCGAGGAGTGGGGAGTCACGACGTCGCGGGCGGCTGCGAGCGGCCGCCCGCGGGACAAGGCCGCTGGTCCGAGCGCGGCTCAACAGTTTCTTAAACCGAGCCTGTAATTACCTAGTAAGAAAGCAGCTCCCGTTAACCGAGATGAGATCGGCAGCCAACGTGCATGACTGACTGTGAGCGAGTTTCTCTCCTGCACTGATCCTGTCACATTAAGTTACTCCTCAACAATTTTCAATCCAGGGGGAGAGGTCCCCGCCCCAAGCCGCCGCTACGCGAACAAGCTCGGTTGCAATCAACGGCGTGGGGGGCCACCAGCACGAACCCCTGATGACGCGTGATTGAAAGCATGTAAAAGAGCTGCGGGAGGTCCCGCAACCGGCAAGTGACATTGATCTGTGACGCTTGTCGACATCCACTCTCCAGGGGGTCCGTGTGCAGTTGGCGGTGCTTATTCCTCATTACCCGGCTCACGATTGGCCCGCGTGTACGGAAGGTGTGGGAGTTCTGGCCATGGTTAAGGTTCGAACCCCTGGCGATGGGTACCTGGCCGGGCCCCCTCCCTTCTTGTTCGCCGTTGAGGTTGCTTCACAGTGGGAATGGAGCAGGTCATTGATGGACAGGAAAGCTGGTGAGGGGTTTGGAGTGGTTCAGTGTTGTTCGCGAGCATGCTCACACACGACTACTGCTTGAGGGAGATGACTCACTCCCCTGGAAGTGTAGAAAGCTAATCGTACACTGCTCGAGACACGACAACAGCTTCTGCGATGACTCCGCGAGCCGTGTCGAGCATGGTGGCAGGCCCCCTCCGGGCAGCAGCAAGGACTGCCTCGAGAGTCACACCCAACTCTGCAGCCGGCTCGAGGTCGGCGGCTAGCCAAGTTAGAACTGTTGTCGGTGCAGCCACGACCGTGACTGCTCCAGAAGCTGCAGTCCCGCCGATATCATCGCCCAGTCTCCCAAGCAAACCGCTGGCGACGCCGGAGGCAGCATCCACCTGGCAGGAGGTTCGCGATGGCGACACCACGCGGCGGGAGGCGTCGAGAATCCTCCGGGAGGCTGTTGCCGCCACTGCACCGCGGAACGACTGGTCCAAGCAGGAGGTCGCGGCCATCTACTACCACCCTCTACTAGACCTGGCCTTCCAGTCTGTACGTCATGACTTTTATATCCACTGCCATATTGTTGAGCAACCTTGTTAGCATAGTGAGCAATACTGACCGAAACTTTTCCCACGCAGGCCACTATCCACCGCCGCTTCCACAACCCAGCCGAGGTCCAGCTCTGCACCCTCATGAACATCAAGACGGGCGGCTGCACCGAGGACTGCAGCTACTGCGCGCAGTCCACGCGGTACCAGTCCGGCACGGGTCTCGAGGCCAAGAAGGTCGAGTCCGTCGAGTCGGTGCTCGCCGCGGCGCGGGTCGCGCGCGACAGGGGCAGCACGCGGTTCTGCATGGGCGCCGCGTGGCGGGACATGCGCGGCCGCAAGAACGCGCTCAGGAACATCAAGGCCATGGTCGAGGGCGTGCGGGCGCTCGGGATGGAGTCGTGCGTGACGCTGGGCATGATCGACGGCGAGCAGGCCCGGGAGCTGAAGGACGCGGGTTTGACGGCGTATAACCACAACCTCGACACGAGCCGCGAGTTCTACCCGTCCATCATCTCGACGCGGGGCTACGACGAGCGGCTCCGGACTCTGGGCCACGTGCGCGACGCCGGGATCAACGTCTGCTCCGGGGGCATCCTTGGGCTCGGGGAGACCGCGGCGGACCGGATCGGCCTGCTGCATACGGCGGCGACGCTGCCGGCGCACCCGGAGAGCTTCCCCGTCAACGCGCTGGTGCCGATAAAGGGCACACCGCTCGGGGACCGGCCGCCGCTGGACTTCACGACGATGCTGCGGACGATCGCGGCCGCGCGGGTCGTCATGCCCACGACCATCATCCGCATCGCGGCCGGGCGCAAGACGATGACGGAGGAGCAGCAGGCGCTGTGCTTCATGGCCGGGGCGAACGCTATCTTTACGGGCGAGAAGATGCTGACGACGGACTGCAATGGCTGGGATGAGGACAGTGTCTTGTTTGGACGATGGGGGCTGGAGCCGATGAGGAGTTTCCAGAAGTCGCTCGTGCCTGGGGCTCAGTAGATGGTCGTAGAGGTGATAGGTGGACATCACAGAAAGCGATCTTGCTCTGCGACGGAGCAAATGTGCTGCAAATGGTAACGCTTGTGGTTGAACACTGCCTTCGGCGCATCCTCAGGCTGTATTCCGAATGGTCGCCACTAAGCCATCAGTGATCTATACATAGCACTCGTAAGCTTTGGCAGAGACGACTTTTCTACAACGGTCACGATGTCTACAACCCCGTGTTCAACAAATGCTGTCTTTGCAAATCACCAGAGCCAGCCAGTCCGGAGCTCTGCGGCCAAGTACCCGCAACTACTGAATCCTTGCCCAACACTTCAAGCAGTGTCCTTTGAGCACAAGGGCCGCTCCTCTTGACGTCCGATATGCCCTCTGCCAGCGAGCGCGTCTTCGGCACGCCAGAGCTCCTCGAGCTGATCTTCCTGGCCCTTCCACAACGAGACCTTTTCGCGGCAGCCCAGCGAGTCTGCCAGAAGTGGCACAGGCACATCCTGACAAGCATCTGCCTCCAGCGGTTACTTGGCTTCGCCCCTGACGACAACAGACCATCCACCACGCGAGAGCACGGCGACCTGCTCCTCCAGCGCTTCCCCAAGCTGCTCGTACACGATATCCTATGCACACCAACCCAAGGAGCTCTTCTCCAGCGACCCCAGCCCCAGCGTGGCCAGAAGCACGACGACGCCCGTCGGCAAGCCTTGCCATAGCCATCCGCTTCCCTTCGGCGAGCTGGCTGTCGATGCTAGTATCCCGACCGCCCGTCCGTAAGCTCGCTATCGTCGACTAGATGCGCACGTACACCTTTCCCCAGTCCACGGGCCGGCAGTTCCGCGGCGTGTACGATTTCCCCGAGGGGCTGCTCATGGGAGAGCTGATCTTCACGGGCATGCAGCGGCTCGGGCCGGGGTTCCCGGGGGCCCGGACGGACCCGGAGCCGCCTGGCCGGCCTGTGTCGTTCTCGCTGTCATGCCGGAGGACAGATGTCGAGGCTGCGTGCAGGTACTGGGATGGTGGTGCGGAGGAGTCTTATTGGTGCTGGGAGGACCGGGAGCGTGAGACGATGGGCGATGAGGCGGGTGTGCTGGCGGCGCAGACGGATGCGGTGTTGGTGTTCTGGATGGGCAATGTGGACTCTGGAGGACACGTACTGGGCTCACGTGGGGAGGCTTGATTCTTCGAGAGAGACTGTAGATGGACTGGACGTACCGGCTTGACAGACCCAATGGAATAAGGTAGGGGCTTTGTAAAAAAGGAGTAAAGAGAGGTAGACGTTTTCAGCGCGAGAGTCGGGGAACCGCCGTACAACTCGTCAGTCTGTAACATGTACCGGACTCGGGGAAGCTGCAAGCAGTTGCATTGTGTGGCTCGCTCGGTATCAGAGTGCAAAGGTGGTGTTGCTGAGATCACAATATTGAGCGGGGGTCGTGCCTGCCTCGAGCGGTGGAACCACTCCAAGGCATCCATCTGCGTCCTCTTCTCTCCATCGACAACAACACCCGCGTCCGCTCTGCCACAACCCGCATCACCATGCCTCGAGAGGTCTCGCGGCAGAACCCCCAGCGCATCCTGGAGCAGATCGGCCCGCCCACCACGGAGACCTCTCTCCCCGGCACCCCCGCCCGAGGGCCGCATCTGCACCTCCTCACCCTGCCCCCCGAGATCCGCCACCTCATCTGGACCATCTACTACCGCGAGGTCGACCGCCCCTGGTACCGCTACGCCGTCGACGTGGGCCACGAGATCGAGTACACCCGCGTCGTCCCCGTGACGCTGACCCGCACGTGCAAGCAGCTCCTGCACGAGATCACGCCATTCATCTACCGCCCCGTCGCGCTTGACCTGCACATCGTGTACCCGGCGTACTGGCCCGAGCAGATAGCCTACCTGCCGAGCAGAGAGGCCAGGCAGGCCATCGACCACGTCATCTTCCATGTCGCGCAGCCCGAGCACTATGCCTGGTCCAGCGGGCGCCCGCCGAAGCGGCCCGTGAAGTTCTACCGCTTCCCGAACCTGGCCGACTTCACCGTCTGCGTGCCCTTGCACGTCCCCGTCGAGGAGCTCACCCCCGACAACCCCGGGGACAGGTCGCCCGACGTGTACCCGACCTGTCGCGATTTGGCACCACAAAACCGAGACGAAGATCGGTTCATCCCCCGGGAGGTCGTGCAGAAGGCGCAGGACGCATACTCGACGCTCGCGGACACCAAGCGGGTCGCGCTCTGGAGGGACCGATACAGCGCGCAGGCTCTGCTCGACGCCGACGTCGACGAGGACGAGTACGAAGAGGACCAGGACGGCGACTACGAGGGCCAGGGCAGGCACGCGGAAGACAAGGACGACCCCGACGACGACCCGGACCGGCTCGCCCGCTTCCAGGCCATCGCGGCGAGGCTGCGCGTCATGGTCGAGTTCGAGCTGTGGGCGACTGCTGATGCTGAGCTGTTCGAGTCCGGATCGAGACAGCCCCCCAAGGAGATTGACGAACGCCCGCTGCTGCTCCGGCTGGACCCGAGGCGGAGGGAGATTGTCGAGGTGAGGCTGCTGGGCGTGGCCGAGTCCAAATTGCGGAAGAGGCAGAGGGAGGAGGCTACTTGAGGGGAGAGAGATCAATCGGCTCAATAACGTATCGCCGCAATTCAGATCGAACGTGCCGTTCCGAGCACTCGGCTAGACGTCGGTTATGAGAGAACGAGAACGGCGCAATCCTCTTCTCCGCTTCGTTCTCGAGTCCGCAAGATCCAAGTGGCCGCTGAGGATGCTATATGCAGATCGTCCTCGGAGGAATACGCCGAGCTGGAAACCTCCGCTTCTAATTACAATTTGCGAGGGTCAAGTGACGGACGCCGCCGGGGAAGCATTGGGTAATTATGTGTTTCCGTCCACGCGTTCCTGCGCTTGCTAGACCAGCCGCAGATATTGGAATCCCCTCAACTACCTCATTATAGCAGATCGAATTTCTCTGCAATACACGCCATGCGAGAGAACTCACGCAAGGCTTTTCGTCATCAAGGATCCCGTGGCCCCATAGCTTACAGCAAAGAAGATTCAGAGGCTTTGGGCGTCGTACAGAGAGATCCGGTGGTAGTTCGTAGATTCAGGAGTGTGGTCCAAGTCGGTCGGGTGGAAAGCATCTGCACGGCCAGGCTACAAGAACGCTGTACAAGGTGCGTTCCCGACGCCTGTCGCCCAGAGAGAGAGATAGAGAGAGAGTGTGTAACGTACTCCACAAGCGACCCGCCCACTTTCTAGGCACTTACACGACAATGTATAAGTGCATTCAACCACAACGCCTCAAATTAATCAAAACTATTTAGAATCCTCTTCTTCAGAGATAGACTCAACTTTCTGACACGTACGCGCATTATGACCGGGCTCCCCGCAGACGCCACAGCGTCGCGCGCGCGTCTCTGTCCTCCTCGCGCGACCACTATTCTGACTCGTTTCTGCCTGTAACTGCTGCGTCGCATCGATTTGATCCTTCAAGTCCTTTGCCTGATTAATTGTTAGGGATCCTCCTTTCTGTAGCTGCTTTCTCTTTGTACGGCGACGGCGGCTAAGGCGGTCATTTGCATCTCGAAGTTCGGCGAGTTCGTGGCGTACAAGGGTTTGCTCGTGCACCATCATTGCGATTCCTTTATTTAGCTGCCGTAAGCTTGCAATTATTGATGAAGGAGAGCTACCCTGATGCCGTACGATACGATTCTTGATGTATTCAGTCTGCGACCCTAACCCTACCCTCGGCTTCAATCGGGTTGTTTGGCGTCTTCGAGACCCAGGGTGGCGGGAGGCCTGTAGAGGAACCTGGCGGTGTTGGCGTATGAGGCTTCACATCTAGCTGCGAAATGACGTATTCCGCGTCGTACGGTACTAGGCCAGTCGCTCTAAAGCCTGCCTGTATATTTGACTTCGAAATTGCAGCGTCGTACGCCTTGTAAAAGGCTGGGAGGAAGTCTTCCTTCGCGATGTGGGTAATGTGCGCCCGCATAAGACCTTCGATTTCATTTCCGTACGCCCGTTTTAGAGGTCCGAAGCACCCGACATCGAGAGGCTGGAGCTTATGCGACGAATGAGCAGGCATACAGAGGGTAACAATATTCTGTTCTTTGCAGTAGAGCTCGAAATCGACGGAATGGTGGCTCTCGTGGCCGTCGAGGATGAGGAGGCGGTAGGTACCCTTCGTACGACTCTTTGTATGGAAATCGAAGTGTTTTACCCATTCTAGGCCTCTCTCGTTCGTCGTCCAACCGTTTTCTGAAAGCGCGATTACCCAGTCGGCCGGTAGGGGGCTATTCGCGGTCCAGGAGTCGAGGTGGACCTTCCCGGCGAAGATGATATATGGCGGGATTGAATAGCCGTACGACGCGATGCCCTGGATTACTGTAACCCATTCCTGATTCCCTTGTTGTACGGCTCTTGGCCTCCCGCGTCGATCGGAGGTCGTAACGACAGTTTCGGCGGAGATTTTGCCCATCGCGAAGCCCGTTTCGTCGAAGTTGTAGATGTCGTCATCGTGGATCCCGTATTTCGCGATTATGTTTCGTACGAGCTCAAACCATGCGCGATACGCGTCCGGATCTTCGCAGAGGACTCTCTGGTAGTCGATTCGTCGATTAAAACGCGTACGGAGCTCTAGTCGTCGTCGTACGAAGGTTGAGGCCCAGTTCGTCCCGACGCGTCCCGCGTCGCGTTCGCGGAGTAGTCGATCCGCCATTTCTCGCACACCACTTAAGCGCGGCGGAAACGATCGCGAATCTAGGTCGATTATGTATCGTACGATACTGTCCTCTTCGTATGAGGTCAATTTCTGGCAGGATGGTCGGATATCGCGTTTTGGCTGTACACCACGTCGTCGGTCTTGGAGGGCCGTACGAGGGACTTTGTAGATCTGCGCAGCCTTTCGTACGCTTAATTTTGGGTCGGATTGAAGCGCATTTAGCGCAAGAATAAGATCACTTTCAATTGATTGTGGTGGCATAGCTATTCGTGGAGAAAATGAGGAAAGAAGAGAAGTGGCTTAAAATTGGACGAAAGTGGCCGGGTGACCCGTGGATTACGTTATTTAATAAAGGTAAAACTAAATTAAATTTTTAGTAGTCTTGCGGATTCCGCAAGCTCTTTGAATTTATTTGTTTGTATGCGCATGGGCTGACTCTTGCAGCTCTGTTGACAAGGGCAGCAGCATGGGATATGCTTGTAAAATTGTTCCGCGCGCGCATTGAAGACGTTGGAGACCGCTTCCTGCCAGGCAAGGAGGCCAGGACCCCTGCTGTGCAAGAAACTTTATCTTACGAGCCCTCTGCCTTACGAGCCCGGTTGCGGGGGAAGGAAATGCACACGGACGGCGGGCCAGACTCCCGGGCACTCATGGGTATGCATGTCTTGAGTAATAATGCCCGTTCATAATCTAGTCTGCGAGCGGGTAACACTACCAACGACGGCATAAATCAATAATGCAGTAATAACAATCAGGTGAAGTGAGGTGCAGAAGTTCCGCGGATATGAGCCATTCCGTGCCAACTCCCACACCGACACATAAGTACCTATCATTCCTGGCAACCAAGCACTCAAGAGTCCAGGCTCTCCCACTACACCACGGCCAACCTTCCTGTGACTTCGCAATGGCTGTCAAGCACCTCTTATCGGTCCTGGCCATTGGCTTGGCCCTCTCAAGCAAGGGCGCTGCCCAGGTCGTCGAGCCCACGGACTTCAGTATCACCAAGGCCCTCCTGGACAAGGGCATCGATGTCACAACGCTGCCCGGCCTCGCCGAATATGCAGCCGACGAGGGCTCAGTACAGAAGCGCGATACACGTGCCGGCTGTGCAATTGTCGTACGTCCTCCCATGTCCACACTCCGCTCGCATTGTGACAACAGTGCAGATCTAACCCACATTGGATAGTGCAACACCCTTGGATTGATCTACGGCGTCCAAAACACACTCCTCCGCGGCGCCTCGGGCTACTCCAACTTCACCAGCTCGTTCTGGTCCGACAACCAGGCCCAGGTTCGCCCAGCCTGCGTCTTCAAGCCCACAACACCGCTCGAGGTTTCTGTGGGCGTCCTGTTGGCTCGCCTAACGCAGTGCCCCTTCGCAGCAAAGAGTGGAGGGCACGCCGCCTTCGCGGGCGCCTCGAACATCCAGGATGGCATCACCATCTCCTTTGCCAACCTCAAGCGCATCAGCTTGTCAGCCGACAAGAAGATTGCATCCATCCAGCCCGGCAACATCTGGGGCCCAGTCTTCGAGCAGTTGACCAAGTCCGACGTGACTGTCGTCGGTGGCCGTCTCTACAACATTGGTGTCGGCGGCTTGACCTTGGGCGGTGGTATCTCCTACTGGTCCAACAAGTATGGCTGGGCCTGCGACAATGTCGAGAGCTTTGATGTAAGTGCAGCCACGGGGAGAAACCTGGCGATCACTGTCACGACTCTTGTCAGCTGACCCAGCATAGGTCGTTACCGCCAGCGGTGCTATCGTCCGGGCGAGCGCAACTGTGAACAAAGACCTCTACTGGGCACTCAGAGGCGGCGGTAACAACTTCGGCCTGGTCGTCAACTTCAATCTGAGGACGGTGCCCTTGCCTGGGGGGAAGATGTGGGGTGGTTCGCGCGTGTACACGGAGGACAAGTTCCAGGCCGTCGAGAGCGCATTTGGCAAGACGATTGCCAACTCGGCCTCGGACACGAAAGCCGGGCTCTACCTCGTCTACTACTACTCTGCCGGCACCAAACTAGCCATCCCGGCGCTGTACCACGAAGATCCCAATGCCGCTAACGCTCCCATCTTCGCCGACTTCAATGCTATTCAAGCTATTTCCGACACCACCAAGCCCCGCGTGCTCGCCGAATGGGGCAAAGAGACGATGAACGACAGCCCGCCGGGCCTCCGCGAGATGTACTACGCGGTCACGACCAGGGCCGACCCTGAGATCCTCAAGCTCGCCCGTGAGATCTTTTTCCGACGAGTACCCGCGGTGTCAGCCATCCCTGGGATCATCCCCAATCTCGTGATCCAGGGACTCACTGTACCCCAGCTACAGCAAATGCAGAAATACGGTGGCAATGCCCTAGGTCTCGACACCGCCGACGGGCCGCTCTACATTATGCTCATGGCTTCTATGTGGAGCAACGAATCGGACGACGAGACTGTCCACCGCTTCATGTCCGATGTTCTTGCTGAAATCACTAAGGAGGCCCGCGCCCGCGGCCTTGACAACGGCTTTGTCTACATGAACTACGCTAGTCAGTTCCAGGACGTTGTCAGCAGCTATGGTTCTGCCAACAAAGCGAAACTCAAGGCTATCGCATGCATGTACGACCCACAGGGCGTTTTCCAGCAGCTACAGCCCGGTGGCTTCAAGCTGGATCGCGCACCGCTGCCGGACCCGCGCTATTTCTCTAGAGGAGCGCGGGGCGCGTTGGTGATCTAAATGCTACAACAAGGCGGAACAGGAACGATAGATGAAGTGATACCGAAAAGCTGTCTTTCAAGGCCTCTGTGTAGACGCGTTTGTAATTAGATAGGTTTATCATCATAGGCTTGCATACGACAAGAGCAGATGCTTTAGAATCAATTCCTCTTTAATTCTTCATTCATTAGCATTCAGACTCACTATGCTACCGCTGTGATTTATGTTGTTTTCCAGACCATCATTCCTGGCTGGATTATCCTCAGTTACGCGCATCCCGAGCGTAGACTGCATTCTGGGGAACACTCGACGCGGTGGAGGGCTTGCTCCAAACACCGACAGAGAGCGGAGTGTCCGGGTTGCACTCGAAGTCGCTGATCAACCTGTACTGCTTCCAGATCGAGCTGCGAATGTGCACCAGAACGAGGGAATCCCCCAGCACTCGGCCAGAGTGTTGGCGGTGATTGAATTCGACGATACGATTCCGTCAGCACCGATTGGAAGCCTGTGGCGGGCGTGGGAGAGGGACAGGGTCTCAGGCTGTTCTCGTTTCGATCGGGGGTTCCCTAGTCGCATGCGGAGTAGATCAGCTGATCGTCAAACGCATCGAGGCGGTGGCACCGCTCTTGTGCGCTAAGGGTTGCAGGGCTTGCCGGGATTATCAGCTGAGAAAGACTAGTGAAAGGTTGCTCGGAGCCTGGCTCGGGACCATGGAAATGGGCTCGCCAGCGAGATATCGGCTCACACGAGGTTAATGAACTAAGAAAATAGATGAGTAGAAGACACCAAGGCTTGACGGGGAAGCGTACCGCACAAGCTGGCTCTCGATGCTGCATATGTCTCAGGCCACAACACCGCGGGGGTCAGAAGGTCTTCTTCAGCGTGTGCTGGTGAGCACTTTATGCGTCGATGATGCAACGCCTCAGCCCACCCACCAAAGACCCTAGTCATATCCCCAGCCGATCAGATACGGGATGGCACAACCAAGCTCGCCAAGGTTGTGCTGCGGAGGCAGGTGACAAGCCCAGGGTCAAGGGCCCCTTGTATGGAATTGGCCCGTTGCCCACTCGCTTTTTCATCCGCGCGATACAGGGGGGTTCCAGATCCCTACCCAGCCATCCTCGTGGCTGTCTGCCGCGAGTCGGGCTAATTATGTGGTGGACAATGGGCACACCGGGTCACCATTCGATTGGGCTGGATCCATCCTTCCGCGACCCATGGAGGTTCCACAACGGGAAGTCTCTTGTGCGGGACAATGGAATCCTGGCTGGGCATCCTCCACGACTTGTCAGGGAGGTGGACCAACTTTGTCAAGCAACGCTAAGGAACTCTTTTCCGGGGTCCCGGGCGCCCCCCGGCACCTTCTCCGATGGCCGACAACATCATTGGCTCAGCAGTATCGCCGGCTCCCCCTGACTACTGCGTAGCGTCAGTCCAAACCCCTGCCCCTAGCGGTGCTACAGGACGGCCTGCTCGGGGTCATGCAACCCGCAGACGAGCAGGAGCACTCGTCCGGCACGAGATGGGGCCGCCCCAGGGTTTCTGAGGGGCAGGGGCTGGACACAGAAGGTTGAGAGAGGCTCCGCGGTGAGATCAAAGCTTCGGTTGAACTTGCTGCGAAATGGTTTGCCACGTGCATATCGGAGCATGGCTTGGCCCAGATCGACACACGGCTGTCAAAACTCTCCAAGGTGGTCGATCACTCATGACAGACACCCATGTTTCATGCAGCCACACCATGAGCACTTCGCAGCGGCTGAGGGCACCCTAGAAAGCTTGTCAGCGCCCCTCATGCGCGGAGAAGTGAGGACGGTTGATAGCGGATAATGAGCGCGCCCCTGAGGGGGCGCTGGAGAAAGTTCTAACGCCATAGCCATTACTGGCTGGCCGGACCAGTAGGGCTCCAGCGGCGCAGCGGGCTGGTCGAGGCTGCTGTGACCAAGACGGAAAAGATACCTGAGTCGCGTTTTCGAGTGGCACTCAAGGCAATGCGTGGCGCTGCGCCTCCTAAGGGAAGCATCAGGTTGCCCCCGCTCCTGCAGGGATGGCCTCGGGGCATGTTCCGGTCCCTGTTGTTACGATCTGGCAGCTGTGACAGAACGTTATACCCCTAGGGCAAAAGATCAGGCAATAATCGCAGTGGTTGGCGATTATCCAGGTGCTTCCAGTACCTTATAGTGCCTCCCCTAGCCGGGTCGTGACACCTGTCCTCCCATGACCAGGTGCGAAAAGTTGCATGGGCCGTCGTGACGGCTCCTCATCGCTGAGCCTTTCTGATGTCGTGCAGAGTTTTCGACCGTGCTTGCCTAGGTATGAGTGGACTCGATACTCGTTACATTATCATTGAAGGGCACTTGCCCTCCTACACTTGGGACGAAAGAATGTGCTATGTGCGGAGGGGCGTACAGACTCTTAGATCCAAAAGACTGGCAAGCACTGTAGTTTATAACTTCCACCTTTTGAGGCCACCGGTGAGGGCAAGAACAGCCGGAAGACCACGACAACGATGCAGGTGACTGATCCTTCATCACTGGTTGAAGGATACCTGTTGCACTAAAGGAAACCAACCGAGACATGTAAAGACCCAACATGGCATCCGAGGTGGTCATAGCAACGGATGCGCTGCAGATCCCGCCAAAGAAGGCTTTGAACCAAGAGGCCACCGAGACACGCCGTCGGCCGCCACCCGGCTGGCATGGTTGCCAGGAAAACCCCCTTGCCTCGTACCTGTCTGTGACCGCACGACATCGCCTGGTTCGGTGTGCGGGCGATGCTTTCCACCATAATACCGGTATACTTCGTTTGGACCCTGTTAGCATCGCTATGACTTCAAATGACGACCTCATGCACCTAAGTGATCGGCTATACAGTTCCGACATAGTGGTTGAGCATGGTAAAAAGCAGAGCCACCGTTCAAGGGTCTAAGGGCAACGTGCTGACCGGGATCTAAGAGCAAGCCTTCCCAGTCTGGTATGCTCTGGTTGGCGGTTGTAGCTGAGCTCCCTCACTAGTCTGGCGCTATGAAACCCCTGAAAGGCGGCATGCAGAGGTGTGACTTGGGGTTGTTCTGGCCGAGTTTTCATGGTCGTTCCCATGGCACTGTTAGCCAGGCCTAGCGTCGCACTCTGTCACGGGTGGCTTTCCGAACACCACCAGGCACTCTCGCCGACTTGGGGCCACGGGACAGGCTTGCTACAGTGCTGGGTTCCTGGCAAGGGCTCGTGTTGACCGTTTGAGAGCACCGATCCTGCTGTAGAACATCCCCGGCAAGGCTGGTCTTGCATATATCTTTACACGAACCCAACCCGCCCTTCCCCAGAATAGCGATCGCCAGTTCCGCGACCGAGCCTGGCTGTTCTTGCTAGGAGCATTCCCGATCCTCCACAGGCAGCCTGTGCCGCCTTGACCATCTCAGCTCACGAATCCGTCGACACTGCGCCGATCTCACGCAAACAGCAATAGCAATGGCTGGTCCACCGGGCCCTCCTCCAGTGTCCAACTATCCTCCCGGAACCCAGTTCTGGGAGACGGACGACTGGGCTGGAGGCCACTAGGCCACACTCAACATCGCCCTGGTCATCCTCAGCTCTCTTTTTGTCTTCACGCGCCTCTACACTCGTTTTTTTATGGCCAAGACGCCCGGGTGGGATGATCTGCTCGCTGTGCTTGCGCTGGGGGTTGTTTGTACACAGTCTGCCTTCAACATCCACCTGTCGTACCATGGCGCCGGCGCGCATATGGAGCTGATTCCATTACCTGACCTCATGGAGTTCTTCATGGTAAGCAAAGAACCTCTCTCTCTCTCGTCTCGGCAGAGAAACAACACTGGTCCGCTACTAATACTTCGGTCCATCTCAGGGACTGAACAATCTCAACCTCCTTTATTTCTGGGGTGTTGGGTTGGACCGACTTGCCATCCTCGCCTTCTTGCCGAGACTGAACAAGGACAAAGTTTACATGATCCTGATCTGGGCCACCATCGGCATGGTTCTTGCAACAACCTTGGGATGCTTCTTCTTCCGTCTGTTCCAGTGCAGCCCAGTGTCAGCCGGCTGGCTTCCCCCAATGTCGAGTGACGCGCAGTGTTTCACGCCGGTGCAGCTCGACCAGATGATGACGGCCCATGCCGTGCTTGGCATCATCTTTGACGCCATTCTCATGGGTCTGCCAATCTGGCTCATCTACACCAATATGCTGCGGTCGCGCAAGATGTTCCAGGTCATTGCAGTCTTCAACGTCGGTATCTTCGTGGTCATCACTGGCTGTATCCGTCTGTACTACATCAAGACCATGGACTGGAAAGTCGATTCGTACGTCTGACACCCAAACAACACTGATAGGCAGTGTCTACCTTGAAACAAAAATGCAGTACGAAGGCTAACCATGGCTCATTGAACCACCCGTAGGACATTCAAGATGGCCACCATCGGAGTGTGGACCGACCTGGAGTCTCATATTGGTCTGTGGTGCGCGTGCTTCCCGGCGCTTCAGCCCGTCATCAGGATCGTCGCCTTCAAGCTCGGCCTCCGCTCCACCCTCGACAGCTACGCCCGCAAGACGGCAGGCACCGGGGGCGTCTCGCATGGCTCGCGGCCCGGCAACTCGTCCACACACATGCGCTCAGGCCACCGCTACCTGCGCAGCGGCGCGGGCGTGGATGTCAAGACCGAGGCTTCCAACGAGAGCCAGACCAACATTATCGACCCGGTCAGGGACTACGAGCTGTCGAAGCTCCCCAAGATCACCAAGGAGACCGAGGTCCGCGTGGAGGTGCAATTCCGCGGCGCAGCCGGCAAGGACAGGAAAGAGAACTGGATCGATGTTTGAGCCCCGGGGGAGGGGTCCAGTTGCGTGCTTTTTGTGTGACGATCGGGAGACACAGGCATCTCCCAGTAACGACCACCTTTTTGCTGCTTCTGATTTCATCACGGGATCATGACCACATAACACACCAATCAGTCAAAGTTTTGAGAGGACGATACCCTGACGTTGATACTTGGCCCCGTTTGGGGGCCTTAAAAGCATATTTTTGCTTCTCAGATACTCCTTTGTTATGGCGCCGTGAGCCGACCTTCCCCGAAGCTTGCTTTGGATTACGTGTACTTTTTCCGTTTTCCTTTCATGTTAAATTGGGATATAACAGAAGCACAGCGCAATCTACGTAATGGCGAGACGAATTCAATGGCAGGTCAGTTGCCTTGTGATTAGGCAGGGAAAGCAAAGCCTGCAAGTCCATCACCGACACCCGCTGTCCCTGGATGTGCACCAAAGGTTCTGGTCGCTAATATCGCACCAAATAACCGTCAGGGTATGCGCAGGTTCCGTCGGCTGGGCCTTGAATGCCTTTGCCTGGTGCCTCGGTAGCTGGGTGCACCTGGCTACGTTGTAACGCTACTCGGTGGGATTCTTCTTGTCTTGGAACATCCTTAACTAGAAACCCGGGCACGTACCACTGTGTCTACATCTACATTATTAAAGGGGGGCGGTGCTGTGCATGGGAGCATGTGCGAGTTCCTGAACCGCGCCGATGTTGGTTGCGACCGACCTTTCCAATTTTGCCTCGGCAGCCTAAATGCCGTGCAGTCACGTTCCGAACGCTGCTCTGAGTCTCGGGCTGTGTGGGCTCGCTATATGTGACCAGATTAGGGCGTTCCAAGACTCTCTAGGGCATTTGTCTCCAGCGCACTCGTCGCAGGTTGCCCATACGACAAAATTCTGATACTGCCACTCCGGGTTTTGCCAACGATAACAGGGTCTACAGCTAATTATTGCTCAAACAGGGGTGGCTCCTTGCCTGACTCGGGCTTATTTTGGCCAGACTTTTCGAGATCCACTACCACAGCTTGGCCTATTACTCAGCTCTAACATTGATCCTGCGGTCATCTCGACCCGAGTCGAGGTCTGATCGCGAGCTTCTTGCGTCATGTCCTTGTTGGTAGTACGGGGATCTAGACCCCCCGGTCACCGTCAGCAGCCCCGCCTCGGACGCACTGCAAGCCAAGGTACCACGCACGCCACCTTCGCCTGCGGTCCCCAGGCCTCCAAAACGTGGCACATGGAAAAGCGTGTCTGCAAAGCTGCCATTCTCATGAACACTAGGCGCCTTCGTCGTTCCGATCTCTCTTGGGCTCAGGCAATCCGCGCCGACGTCAAGCGTGTTCTGAAGGCTCTCGACATCGACTACACAGAGATCCGAGGAGGTTTCAGCTGCCGTACCGGGTCGCGAGCTGGTGGCAAGAAAGGACAAGAAACCCCGCTGAGCCCGGCGGCCACCCCTGGGCACCGCCCGCGTCTGAGCTTCGGCTTCCGACCTGATAAAGAACGGGAGGAGATCCGAGAGATGGACAAGGCACCGCCAACACCCCGGACACCAGGCAAGGCCTCGGCAGAGCGCAGCGGTTCGGCTTCTGAGCTGTCAGAGCAGGAAGACCACCGCCGTGACCCGACAGGATCGGCGCGGCGGCTCCCAGGGGAGACCACCACCCACGTTCAGCACGACATGGGAGACAACACAGTGGTTGCATTCGAAATGCTTATTGTCAAGGTGCCACTCCTGTCGCTGCACGGGCTGCAGTTCAAGAGGATTGAGGGCAACACCTGGCAATTCAAGAACCTGGCGGGCCACATCCTCAAGGAGCTTCGACTTTAATCAGTCGGCGAGCCGAGTTGGAAGATGGCTGGGCGAGTGGGAGAGTGGGCCGATTCAACATTGTTGCATCAGCATGGAGCGATATCGGGTTTGTGGTGTTATAATGATCAAAGCATCGAAGCAAGGAAGGTTGTTCATTTCTCCCTTGCGCCGCATCATCGCCAACCGTGCCCGACGCGACAACGACAACGACGGCAGCCCTGTCCCTCCCCACCTGCTTGCCGCAGAGGACAACCACATCTTCCACAACCAGGCGAGCATGCTACCGAATCCAAACATGTACGCGCATCACCAGTGCCATCCGAACCAGCAGGAGCAGTCGTGGATGCACCAGCAGCCCGGCCACCAGCAGCACCAGGCCCAGCAGGCCGCCGCTGCCGCCGCCGCCCAGCAGCAGCACTACTCGCGCATGGCTGCCAATGCCCACAACCCCTCCGTAAACAATGCCGCCGCCATGGCCTCGGCCGCGGGCGCCGGCGCAGGCGGCGGCGGTGGCCACGTGCAGGACCCAGGCCTCGAAACGTCTCCGAGGACAACCGCCGCACCCTCAACTACATTGCCGACCTCCTGCGCGAGGACATGCGCGAGGCTGCCCTCCTCGAGCTCAGCAAGAAGCGCGAGCAGGTCCCTGAGCTTGCCCTCATTCTCTGGCACTCATTCGGCGTCATGACCTCCCTCATGCAGGAGATCATCTCCGTCTACAACCTCCTCAACCCCAGCCAGCTCACGGCCGCCGCTTCCAACCGCGTCTGCAACGTCCTCGCCCTCCTCCAGTGTGTCGCCAGCCACAACGAGACCCGGACTCTCTTCCTCAATGGTAGGTCTAGTAACAATCTTCGCGGCCAAGCAGACCAAGGCGATCAAGTGCTGACATGTGACCTTTGGCGTGCTTACAGCTCACATCCCACTCTTCTTGTATCCTTTCTTGAACACGACATCAAAGTCGCGGCCCTTCGAGTGTCTGCGTCTCACATCACTCGGAGTCATCGGTGCCCTCGTTAAGAACGACTCAACAGAGGTCATCAACTTCCTCCTCACCACCGAGATCATCCCCCTCTGCCTCCGCATCACGGAAACAGGCTCCGAGCTTAGCAAGACCGTCGCTATCTTCATTGTCCAGAAGATCCTCCCTGGACGACAATGGTCTCAACTACATATGCGCGACGTACGAGCGATTCTACGCCGTCGGCACGGTCTTGAGCAACATGGTCGCGCAGCTCGTCGAGCAGCAGACGGCCCGCCTCCTCAAGCACGTTGTGCGTTGCTTCCTGCGTCTTAGCGACAACGCCCGAGCTCGTGAGGCTTTGCGCCAGTGCCTGCCCGAGCCGCTCCGCGACGCCACCTTCAGCGCTGTGCTGCGCGACGACGCGGCTACCAAGCGCTGTCTCGCCCAGCTGCTCATCAACCTCTCCGACACCGTCATCGACCCGGGCTCCAGCGGCCACTCTGGCCTCTGAAGCCGGACGATCGTGCTTTGAAGTTTCTTGATATCTTCCCTGGGCGCAGAGTTCACAGCTCACGCAAAGGGCCCCTCATAAGTAATCATCATCCATTGCATCACAGCGTGGCGCAGCCGAACGAACAAGACGAACTTTTTTAGATTTTATTTCACAAAAAGGTATACCCGGGCGTTGAAAGCTCATATTTATTCCGGTACACTCATCCCCTCTCCCTCACGACTCTTGTATCTTGTATGCAAACAGTCCAGCTTCACTGGACGTGGCGCTGTGCAGGGCTAGCTTCCTCACAGGTTTTGCGGCACGAAGAAAAACATGGTCCAGAGGGCTTCATAATGTTTCTGCGTGAACTGCTTCGCGGCACTTGTGTGGTGGGTCGTACAATATGTATCCATGAGGGTCCGCACAGCTATAAGGTGTTTTGATCTGGTCTTTTGGGCGTTATATCGGCGCTGACGGGCGGGGGCGTTTGCGAACAGGCCTTCAGAGGATGAAGCGTGCAGATTTCGAATACACGGACATGTGCTCTTCACCCGACCTGGAAATGTGGAGGAAATAAGAGAGCTCGCAGGGGGGAAACCAGGCTGTTTATATTGGGCTGTGTATAACAGGGGACCGAGAACTCCTGTAAGGGGGAAGATGAGGTGGAGGAGGAGACATGTAACTACTATATTTTCTGGACAGTATTGCGGCATTTCCGACGGGACCAAACCTGGAACGGCAAAAGAAGGCAGGCGTTAGGATGCAATCGAATGCATCATCATCTTCTGAATCTGGCAGTCCGAGAGCACAAAACCTGGGCGAGAAAGTGGCTCGACTTGAGCCAGCCCGTGGTTTGTCAAATCCGTGGGTCTCGGATCTCACATTGTATGGTAAAAACGTGGACTTTCGCAAAGTTCGTATGAATATCTACGCACGCACGTGCCCCGAGAACTCCCTCATGAGGTTGTTACAATCTGCTAATATCCAAAAATGGTCGCGCCAGATATGGCTGTCCGGTCCGGCTCTCAAAATGCAAAAGACATCCTCGTCTAAGTGTGCGGTGATCATAAATTATCCAAGACAAGATAGCAAAACATGGGGAAAATGGACGCCTGCAGGGGCTATCATGACCCTCCCCATCAGAAGCGCGGTATTGGTATCGAGCGGTAAAAGACAGTTGTCATCAGCGGCATGAAAAGCAAAGGCTCACTCCCCAACGTGCCTACTGGGCTGCATTCTCGCCGGCCTGGATCACTAGGATGCTGGCCTGCAGGCCACCAAACACGAGCTGCTGGCCCAGGACACCGATGGTGTTCCGCATGCCGTCTTGCACAAAGTAGTTCGCGGCGGCCGGCGACGAGCTCGGTCTCCGCTGCTGCTGCAGGATAGAGTGCCGCCGGCCGACGACCACAATGTTGCCAGAGTTGCGCGGGTTCTGGCCGATAGTCTCGCTGGCGGCCTTGATGGCTTTCTCGGCCGCAGCCTTGCTAGGAACGCTCAGCTTCGAGAACGTGACGCGTGCGGCCAGCTCCGCCGGCAGTGATGACTGCAAGGTGCTAAACAGGGTGGCATCCTCCGCGAGGCTGTCAACAACAGTGGGCTCCTTGGAAACGTGCTCTGACGTCGTGGCTGGAACAGGGGATATGCTGTCGTCCACGGCATCAGATAGTGTGAGGTGGAGGATGGTGGCCGTGACGTTGGGGTTCTTCGCGATCTGCAGGACAAAGCGGAGAGCAGCCCGGTCATCAGGGCCTCCAACGAAGGGCAGGAAGATGCGGTGAGACTTCTCGAAGTTGGGCAGTACCGCAACCTCTCTGTTGCTGCGCATCGAGACGACACTCTTAGATCGGGTCAGCCCAGGCCGTTCAAATGTGCCCGTCCCATTTGTGTCGTTGCTGACGAGAATGCCGGTGGTGCAGATAGCCTTGGCAAAGACGGACTGCACGAAGTCAAGGTGAGGGCCAGGGTTGTAGCGATCCTCAGAGGAGACCCGGAAGGGCACCGACTGATCTTCTGTGTTGCTGCCAACCTGACTCCAGGGCACGAGGACAAAGTCTGACTCCTGGCTCGACGCGGATGTGACGACAGTGTCGGCGTACATGCTCTCTGGAGTGACGACAACGTTGCCGGAGAACGCGAGGTCATGCAGTCTCGAGAAAGTCCTGAAAGCATTAATGACAGGGTCGCGCTTTGCATAGTCCTCGGTCTCTGTGACCTTCATGACGGAAGAGCTACGGTCTGTAAGTTCCAAGATTCGTAGGGCGTGAACTTCCAGCGGACGGGCCCTGGGCCCGACGGTCCTGGCGCCGTCGCTCGCATGGGCAGCATCTTCTGCCGGTGCGGCAGGCACCTCTTCCACTCCCAGTATCGACAAGAATGTGAACGTGCTAGGGAGACTGTCGAGACGCAGGTATACGAGGACGCGCTGAATCTTGGTCTTGTGTAGCTTCTGTGCCGAATCAGAAAAGCTGTTGTCGTCGTGCACGATAGGCTTGCCGTCCCAATCGATCTCACCACGCTTCCAAGCGTCCAGCTTCTTGCGGTACCAGGGAGGTTACAGCCACTGGGTCAGGGGCGTCGTTGTGCAAGTGGTGACGAGTGCCATGATGACGAACATGGTGAAGGTCCTCTGGTCCAGGATGTTGGCCTGGTAACCAATGTTCTGTTTGATGAGTTAGACGAGCCGCCTAAAATCGAGCTACGACAAGAATGACTGGCAACTTACAAGAACGATAAGCTCGACGAGGCCCTTGCAACTCATGAGACATCCAATGGCGAAACTCTCTCGCCAGACAAGGTTCATCGCCCTGGCAGCGAGCGTGCCGCCAATGATCTTGCCTGCAAACGCGCAGGCAAGGACGCCAACGACGTAAGCCTAGGTTAGACCGTCGTTCAGAAGGCCCAAGTCCGTGTTCAGACCCGAGAGTGCGAAGTATAGCGGCAGGAACAGAGCAGAGATGAGATCTTCCATGCGTTCCGTGACCTTGATACTGAAGCCACCCTCGTGTGGGCAGATCAGGCCGACCAAGAACGCGCCAAAAATGGCATGCACACCAATGATGTCTATTGAACAAATGTCAGCGAAGAGCTGTCGTCGGAGAGGGCTGCGGCAATCCGGGAGACTTACTCGTGAACCACGCCGAGATGAGTACCAGCACGAGGGTGACCATAATCATGGACTCACTAGGACCATTCTGGATGGCACCCTTTTTGCGCAGTAGCCAGTGGAAGGCGGGGCGAACAGCAAAGACGAGAAACAGGGTCCACGCCACGGCGACGAGGAGGACCCAGAGAGCAGCGATGCCGGATCCGTTGTTGACGAGCGCGACGCAGAGGGCGAGGAGGACCCATCCAACAACGTCGTTGCCGACACCGGCGGCGAGGACGGTGACACCGACGGGTGTGCTCAGCATGTCGAGCTCCGTCAGGATTCGGCAGAGCACGGGGAAAGCGGTGATGGCCAAGGCGGTGCCGATGAAGAGGCCGTAGACGGTGAAGCTAATGTTGGACTTTGACTTGTCGTGGAACTGCTCGTAGAGGCCGGCGGCGATGGCGTAGCCGAGGGCGAAGGGCAGGACCATGCTGGCAGCTCCTACGCTGGCGGCGACGCGCCAGTTGTTGACGAACATGCGCAGGTCGACCTCGAGGCCGATGAGGAAGAGGAAGAGCAGGAGACCGAGGTTTGCGACGTTGTTGAGGACGACGATGGAGTCCTTGGGGAAGACCTCCTCTCTGAAGCCCGGGATGCGCATGAGGACGGAGGGGCCGAGCATGATGCCGCCGATGACCTCTGCAATGACCCTGGGCTGCTTGATGTAGGAGAGGGGGTAGTGGAGGGCGCGGCAGAAGACGATGATGATGACGGACTGGATGATGAAGAGGGTGATGGGCTGCGAGGTGGACCAGGCGTTTGGCTTGATGCCCTCGAAGATGCCGGCCTGGGGCGGCGCGGTGGTGCCGTTGGTGGCCGTCCCGCCGGCTGCGTGGGCGACGGGCATGAGCAGCCCGGCAGCGGCGACTGCCATGGCGAGGGCGGAGCGGGCAGTTGGCTCCATGATGGCTGAAGGCGGCGAGAGAGAGAGAGAGAGAGAGCTCTCTGCTGGCTGGCGAAGGGAAGCTCAGCGAGCGGGCAGCTGGCGACGTCCGAGCTACCTATATAGAGGTGAGGAAGAGAGAAAGTCAAGTTGAACCCGGAGGGCAGCCCACGCCGCAGATGAGGCTCAGTCTGGGGAGGCAGGACGGGGCTGGCACCCTGCAGGCAGGCAGGCGCGCGCCAAGACATGGCCTAGACTGGTCGTTGCCGGGACGCTTCCCGGACTGCGTGTGCTTCTTGAGCTCCCCTTTGAGGGAGGGTCGTGTCTTGGTCTCTTGTGCGCGTATGAAGACGAGCTCGTTCTCGTCTTTCATATCGTCGAGCCTTTCGACGATGTTGGCCGGGAGCTCGATGTGCGTCCCGCCACACGTAAACACGTGCGTCTCGAGTTATGCGTTGGCCATTCTGCCAGTGGGCGATTGTCGGTGCGGTGGACTTGGTGTTCTTCGACCGAGGTTGCTCTATGCTAGTTTGCTCGCGTCAGCACGTGGTGGTGGTTACTCTTGAGCGAGTTGAGAATAAGTGACAATGATAATGCAGGGCCGGGGTCGTGCAGGTGAGTGTTCGTACCTTTCCATGCTCATAACAGTGTGCTCGTATGCTTCGAGCAGAGTTCGATGTGATGTTGGAGCTGGGGTTCCAAGATGGAATGGGAAAGGCTGCCGTGTCTTGTGGGCGGGGAAAGGCGGATTCTTATACTCGCTCAAGGAGCAGTCGAGCGAGCTGTGTCCAGCTTGGTGAATGAATGGCTGCCTGGTGTGATGAGGCATCAATGCGCCAGGAACGATGGACGCATTCATACTTCGGAGTATTGTTGTGCTTCGACCATTGATGATCCAGAGCGGAGCAGCACAGACCCATTGCTGTTGTCCTTCAATGGTATGGCGTTGACCGATCACGGAGCATTGAAGCCGCCAGCCAGGCAGCAACAAGCTTCGTGGACCACGCCATGAGCATTCATCTCGGAGAACAATTGACAATGTACTACGGGCCGTGGTGATTCATCTCATCAGCGCACAATCATCGTCAATGGGCGGACGAGCAACAACGTGCCTATTGAGTCCCACTGAGAGGGCTTTGAATCAGCAGGGTCGAAGCTTCGCTCATTTGCTCGTCCAGACCTCCGAACCTCTGAGACTCTCGACCTCTGACGCCAAGCCTGTGTCACTCATTGCCTTGAGCCTCAGGTGTCAGAGGTATCAGAGGTATCAGAGGTCTTGATCTCGACAGGATCGGCCTGAGGGAGGAGCCGAGTCTCACCATCCAGCTGCAGGCCGAGAGCTGCCACGAATTTCCACCGTCTTCGACTAATATACAGTATCCTTGACGACGTTCTTCAGGACGAGTACTTGTAGATTGCAACGATCAGTCGAGTTCTCTCCTCGGTGAAGCACTTGTTGCAGATGATACCCGCGCCCGGGTCACCCGCCAGAATGTAGTAGCATCCAAACTTGGTGAGCTTTGTTGGGCACCACTTGCAATGCTTCGGACCGCTGCCAGCAGGTCTCCGAAGCGCCTGGAGGAGTGGGTGAGCGAAATTGAGTCCGTTCTCCAGGTGAGGTTGCCCGATAGCCGGGAGCTGCTTCAAGACCTCCACATGATACTGTCGAATTTGTGGATTGTTGTACATGTTGTCCCCGAGTGGGTCGACCGTGTCAAGCAGCATGGCAAAGATACCCTCGAAGAAGGACACAAAGCTCAAGTACTCGAGATCAAGCGGCGTGATCAGGAGGCTGTAGACGAGAGGCAAAAATCCACGGGCGAGAAACACCATATGACGTACTCGCTTGTGTGAAGGATGGCCGCGGACAAAGCCTAGGAGATAGTCCAAGATCCGCCGAAGGAGGTCCCTCTTGGTGTTGGTGCCAGACCCGACATATGAGTGATCGTCCTCGTCGCCGTCAAAGATGTATTTTGAGAAATCTGTACCCACAGGAAGGCACAGGTAGACATCAAAGACTTTTCCGTCGGCGGGGATCAGAGTGAATCTGGCATGACAGTCGGCATGTGTGAGACTCGAGCCTTTGCCCAAAACCAATCGAGCTGCAGGAGTGACATGTGTACGCAAGAATTCCATTAGCTGGTTGTCGCTGTGCCTGATGATGAGGGCAGCAACCATGGGGTGCATTGGTCCGCGGCAACTTTTGTGTATCTCAAAGTGGTCGTCCAGAGTATAACGCTCAGCCAGAGCTCGAAGTCCCGCAAGTATTGCCGATACGAGAGAGAAGAACTCCCCAGTGTAGTCGACATGACTCTCCGGACGGGGGGAGGGAGACTTGAGCCCGCCCGCAATGTATGTCTCAGAGGTAGCAGAGGTAGCAGAGGTAGCAGAGCTTCTGTCATGGCTCCGTCTACTTCCACTCCAGCCACCTCCTCGATCCCACTTTGTGCACACTCCCCCTCCCACAATTCCGGTCCACTTTCCTTCCAACACTCCTTTGGACCTCATAGCCGTGCTGGTCCAGGAACGACCATCGAGGAAGAACACAGCTCGTGCCTGCTCTGTGTTTCAGCCCATGTGGCTACGACAATGAGTGTTCTTCGGACTCCGAGGTATCGTGACAAGATGGTGAGCTGACGGTATTGTAAATCGTAAATCCAGAATGGCTCTCACCTTCCTTGTGCCAAAGGACCTGAGTGAGCAAGAGAGGGAGCTCATCAAGGGGCTACTCGTCCTAAAGTATATCGTTAAGGAGAAAGTAGTCCCAATTGTTAATGAAGAAAGTTCTTGGCAGCCCTCGATCGGCAGCTAGAGCGCGAGGCTCGCCTCCTCCCTTAGGCCGATCCCGTCGAGATCACTACCGACATGACCGAGTGCTACGGAATCAGTGTCGTCGACCTCTACCTCATCACTCGCACAGAGGCTCGCCTCCGCCGTAAGCTCTTCTTCATTGACACCCGCATGCGCGGAGCGGTCGACATCCCCAAGATCACCGCCCACATGTGGACTATCCCGGAGGACGATGATGACTACCTCGCGTGTCGCGCTGGACCGACCAAGAAGGCTTCAATACTTCGCAACATCAAGAAGACCTTGGGCTCTGCGCACCGCGGGTTCCGCCAGAGAGAGTGCTACGACTTGGCACCAGGCCACCCAGGGTCTCATCCGCGAGTGCGTCCCCGAGCCACTGAGAGTCGAGCTGGAGGAGGAGATTGTGCGCTTCGATCCTCATAAGTCCTTCATTGACTCGCGTGCCCTCCCCATCCTTCTTCATCCACGAGCTCAACTGCGTCACCCGGCTTGGAACTGGCCTCCTTCCGAAGTTGCCGGAGTGGCTCAAGCAGATGAGTGAGTCCTAAGTTGCACGATCTTGTGTCTATTTGGGTTGATAGGACGTTACTGTCACGAAGTGAAGAGTTAGGTCGCTTGCATACAATATCGGAAATCTACACGGCAGAGGCTGCGTGAGATGGAACATGTATAAGGCCTCTAGGGCATTATTATACTCATCCGTTCGTTGTTCATCAATATAGCGCCGCCTCGTTGCTTCAAAGTGCAGAACTCATTATTATCATATCAAATGACGGGATTAATGGCATGTTACGCAACATGCGGCGACCCATCTTCGATCCCCAGCGAAAAGCAGGACATAAACCACCTCCGACATTTACTTTGCCAAGCTCAGCTTGCCTAGCGCCTGCTGCAGCCCGCCCTCCTTGCCGTGCGGCCACTTCCACTGCGTGACGTACTCCGGGTCGGCGCCCGTCTCGTGGGCCTGGTGGAGCGCCTCGATGCGCTGGTTCTTGAGCTGCTCGCGGGCGCTCGACCCGCGGTTGCCGAAGCCCTTGACGTGGTCGATGGCGCTGATGGCGAGGCTGAAGCGGTCCGTGTTGTTCCGGATGGCCAGCTCGAAGGGGGTGTCGATGTTGCCCTTTTCTCTGTAGCCTGTGCAGAAAAAAGTCATCAGTGGGTCAGTTCATGAGTTACAGTAGCGGCCGGGATAGATGCCTTTGACCGTATGACCGCCAACAGCGAAGATCGGATCACGGTAGAACTTACCCTTGACGTGGATATTCCTGCTTCCGTTTCTCTTGTAGGTGAACTTGTGCACCATGTACGGGTAGGCATGGAAGTTGAAGATCACAGGCTTGTCGGCCGTAAAGATGGAGTCAAACTCGGCGTCCGTCAGACCGTGCGGGTGGTCGTCATGGCTGATGAGCTTGAACAGGTCCACCACGTTGACGCAGCGGATCTTGAGCTCCGGGAGTTGCTTCAGGAGCAGGTCGATTGCGGCCAGAGACTCAAAGGTGGATATGTCGCCGCAGCTGGCCATGACCACGTCGGGCTCCTCCCCGGCATCCGAGCTATACTGAGGCCAGATGCCGATCCCCTTGGTGCAGTGCATCACAGCCTCTTCCATGTTCAGGTACTGCAGGTTGTCCTTCTTGTCTGCCACGACGACGTTGACGTAGTTCTCGGAGCGGAGGCAGTGGTCCATGACTATAAAAGAGAGAGTTTCAGCCCCTGTGTCCGCAAGCAAGCTTCAAACTAAGTCAATGACCACCCAAATAGTCGTACTAACCTGATAGAAGACAGTTTCCGTCGGGCGGGAGGTAGATCCGGACGATCCCGGGGCTCTTGTTCGCCACAACGTCGAGGAAGCCCGGGTCCTGTCAAAAATCAGCACAACACTTTACGAGGTTCTAAACGCCCTCGAAAGGTCTAACCTGATGCGTGAACCCATTATCTATGTTAGGGGAGCAAAAGTTAGCTCGAATCATTTCTTATGGCGGTGCTATGAATGTAAGAAACTCTGGGGTGAGGTTGGACTAACGATCTTGACGCCAGCACGGCGACGATGCCATGATGTTAAGAGACGCAATTTTGACACGCCACTCGATCTCGAGAGTCTTTTCCAACCATTTTGCATGCTGTATGAGACGTTAGTGTTGTGAAATGAGCAAGTGATCGAATGTGGGCATAGTGAACATTGAGGCGTTAAGGGGATGTTGCAAGCCACCGAGATGCAACCTTTGCGCGCTCACCTGGTTGACCATGGAGTCAATGATATGCAAGAAAGCCTCGTAGCTGTTGATTAGGCCATGGCGACCACTGAGGAGGTACCCCTCGAGCCAGCCCTCGCACTGGTGCTCAGACAGCATCTCCATCACCTGGCCCGAGTGAGCGAGATGTCCGCCGTCCGCATCCTCTTCGAAGTACTCGCCCAGCCAGACTTTGTTTGTAACCTCGTACACGGTGTCGAGCTTGTTCGATGCCGTCTCGTCGGGCCCGAAGATGCGGAAGTTGTGACGGTTCGCCTTCACGACGTCGCGGAGGAACCCGGCAAAGTTGACCATGCCGCCCGCGTGAACCGCGCCGCCCTGCTCGACGGGGATCGCGTAGTCTCTAAAGTTGGGCATCTCCAGCGGCTTCCGGAGCAGCCCGCCGTTGGTGACCGGGTTCGCGCTCATGCGCCGGTTGCCGGTCGGGCAGAGCTCCCGGAGCTCGGGAAGAATCTTGCCGTCGCTGCCGAGCAGACGCTCCGGCTCGTAGCTGCGCATCCAGTTCTCAAGGATCTTCAGGTCCTCGGGCTTCTGGCGGACGGTCGTGATGGGGACCTGGTGTGCCCGCCAGAAGCCCTCCAGGTAGTGCCCGTCGACCTTGCGAGGTGCCGTCCAGCCCTTGGGTGTCCGCAGCACGATCATCGGCCAGCGCGGGCGGAAGGCCTTTCCGGACTCGCGGGCCTGCTTCTGGAATCCTCTGATCTCCTGGACGCAGTGCTCCAGCGTGGCGGCCATTGCCTGGTGCATGGTGTCCGGATCGCTTCCCTCGACGAAATATGGCTGCCAGCCATAACCAAGCATCAGATACTCGAGTTCCTGGTGCGGGATGCGTGACAATATCGTGGGGTTCGCAATCTTGAACCCGTTGGCGTTGATCACGGGGAGCACGGCACCGTCGGTGATGGGGTTCAGGAACTTGTTGCTGTGCCACGATGTAGCCAGGGGTCCGGTCTCCGCCTCGCCATCTCCGACCATGGTGACCGTGATGAGGTCTGGGTTGTCGAACACGGTACCGAATGCGTGAGAGATCGAGTAGCCGAGCTCTCCGCCCTCGTGCAGGCTGCCTGGTACCTCTGGGGAAGCGTGGGACGCGGTGCCGCCTGGAAAACTGAACTGTTTGAAGAAGTGCTGCATGCCTTTCGGATCCTCCGACTTCATGGGGTAGACCTCAGAGTACGTGCCCTCGAGGTAAGCTATTGCATCATCAGTAAGCCCTCGCTCGTTTGAGAGGTGTATGGATGGAGGATGAATCTCCCAGATCAACACCAGATATCCTTGTCTACACGAAAGCATGTGAACTCACCTTGGCTCAAGACAGCAGGAGCACCATGCCCGGGCCCGCTGACGAAGATGGCGTTCAGGTCGTACTTCTTGATCAAGCGATTGAAGTGCATGTAGGTGAAGATCTGGGCCGGCACGGAGCCGAAATGACCGAGCTGGCGCAGCTTGATGTGCTCGACACTCAGGGGCTCTCTGAGCAGGGGATTGTCCTGCAGATAGATCATCCCCAGCGAGAGGTAGAGACTGGCGTTGAAGAAGTCATTGTACTTCTTGATGTCCTCGGCTGAGAGGGGTTCTCCCTTGATGGTTGATCTGGCCTTGCCGAAGGGTTGGAGGTCGTCGACAGTGGAGCTTTGGCTCGCCATTGTGCTTGCTCCGAATGATTCCACGGCAAGCGGAATTACGATGGATATGTCACGGTGATGGAAGCAAAGACCACAGCTTCAATCAATAGTGAATATAAGTTGGTGGGAAAGCAGACTTTAGTCTCGCACGACCTGCTCGAAAGCGTCGTTGCCTTGTAGGACTGGTGATGATGCGAATCGTCCGATGAACTGATGATAGGAGACAACGTTCGATGTTGATGGGAAGAGTCAATGGAGAAGGGACTTCTATGTTCTAGTGGCTACTCTTGAGAGATAGGCAGAATCTCTGCAATAAATGTACGTCATGCGTTCGTGTCTGTCCATCTCGATACCCGTCAAATGTACGTCATGCGTTCGTGTCTGTCCATCTCGATAGCCGTCAGAGGGGCATCGTTCATGGTGGAACCTGAGTGGGCTGCTCGAAGCGTGTCCTCCGCTACGCTAGTCTCGACACAGTCCGGCACGCCCGGAGCTCTCAGCTCGGTCGTGGCCGCACACAGGCGAGAATGCGGCTCGTGATTTACACCGTCATGATGTCACGCCAGCGGGCACCATTTACGGAGCACACCCCGCTAGGCTCGGCTCCAGCCGCAGGGCCGTCCGCAGGTGGGGCAGGCTCGGCCGAGTGGGTATAGCACAGTGAAATGCCCATGTGAACGAGTGCTGCAAACTGGGCGAGCGGATGGCAAGGCTGTCGCGGCTGTTCCAGAAGTTCAAGTAGTTGCAGCAAGGAACGCCCAAGTCCTGGGCCCTTGGGCTGGAGGGGCACAATTAGGCTCGGCGTCGACCGCTGCCGTCTCCAGCCATGGGGGCAGTGGGAGTTGGTGGCGAGGTCCGAGCCGGCATCAGCTGCACATGACTGGCGCATTTGTGTGCCTGTCGGTGGCTTCGAGGATTGTGAGCACTTTCAGGGGTCCCCTCCCTCCCCTACGCGTACGCAGTACTCCGTAGGCCAGGCAAACACGATTGCTCCAGCCACCATTCTCCGACTGTGGCATCTGATCTGAGGCTCGTGCTTCAGAGCCTCGAGTGGGAGCACTGCAGCAGACCGTATCGTGCTCGAGGTCCCCGTGATGCACTCATGTGACTCCCGCCTGCGGCCTCTCGTTGGCAGGCGTTGACGTGCTCACCCGCCTTTGCAGGGGTCCTGGCATCCTGCAGCTTCCTAGCCTCCTCCGTAGCTGTCTCACTCTTTCTTAGTTTGTAGTTATCTCGGGCTGCATTGTTTTGTTTCCCCATTGTTTGGTCTTTCTGTCCAGAGATGGTGTTGTGTCTCGCGTGCCACAGCAGGCACCGCCCTCCGCACTCGACCTGTGTGTGTCACCAGGCACTCCACGCCCTCGGGACAGCAGCCTGGCCGAGACCGCTGTTTTGCTTCGGTCGTCCATTGTCATGCTGTCCCTTCGGAGCTTTTCGAGTCGGCTCAAGTCATCTCTGTGCAACACACCTCCAGGACCCTGCCCATCACCCCCGAGTTCTAGGTACACGACGTCCGTCTTGGATTGACAAGAAGAAACCTTGCATGTGCTTGCGTTTGGCTCACTTCCGCCACGAAATAATTGCATACCTACTGACATTCATTCTCCGTCCGTCAATGTTCTGCCGCAATGTGATGCCGCAATGTTTCCCCCCAACCTTGTCCGGGACCTTGCAAATGTCCTGCAGCATCCTAAACCATCTTCCTCCCCGGACACTCCCGCAGTGGCCGGCACATTGACATTCCAAAGTGGAGCATCCTGTGTTCTGCTGCCTGAGTACAACTCCGCCAGCGTAAAGACGCAGGCTCCAGTCCTTCGTGGCCTGCGTGGGACGCTGGCCTCGTGTTCACTTTGATTTTCGTCAATTAGGCATTGCTAGTTCCAAAGAGCCAGGCATTTTTCATGTGCTTGTAATGGATGGAATTCCAGAGCTTTGCTTCAGACCCGGCCTGGGCAACCAATGGATATAGACTTAAGAGTCTACCTCCACACTGCCTGCTGGCCACATCTGTTCGATACAATTTTAGCCTACAGCATCCCAAGGATACCGGGTGCATCGACAGCACAACGATGGCAGCCACTCAGAGGCGGGTAACGCTGGTGGATCATCGTTGTCGGAATATTGCTTATCCGCGGCCATGTAAGGTAAGGTATGTGCTCGTGAGTCCCCAGGGAGCCTTTCTCTGCTTCATCAAGATTGCTTCTTCTGGAACATCTCGAGATAATTTTGGTGATGACCTGGCGCGCGTGCGACACTCGAAGCAGAGTACGTACTGTGCTCGCTGGGTGCACCACAAAGGTCCCTCGGCGATCTCCTCAAGAAGGAGATGTCCATGTACAAGCGAATAGAGCAGTGCCGCTCTGACCACCCGGGCCGAGACGCTGTCAGGCACCTGCTAGATTCGTTCCAAGTCAAGGACCCCGACGGAGACCACCTCATCCTCGCCCATGACCCGCTAGGGCGGAGCATCCAAACAGTCATCACGTGCAACAATCCCAGAGCACTTCCTCCCTCGGGTGTGCGCTTCGTCCTAAAGGAACTTCTCCTCGCCCTCGACTACTTGCATCGGGAGTGCAACATCATCCACACTGGTACTGACGCGAAGGCACCATACCCAGACACCTTGGCGCAGACAGGGGCTGACTATTCTCAACAGACATCAAGGCGGACATCATGTTCAGCATCTCAGACACATCCGTCTTCACCGACTTTGAGGAGGCAGGGATACAAGAACCCTCCCCTCGCAAGGAGGTAGACGACAGAGCCATCTACCTCAGCCGGATACTGAAGCGTACCGGCACGATCGGCCCCGTGGTCCTGTGCGACTTTGGCGCTGCCGTCTTTGGTGACACCGAGCACCGCGAGGTCGTACAACCACCCGTGTATCGGGCCCCCGAGGTCATCTTGGAGGCTCCGTGGGACCACAAGATCGACGTCTGGATGCTCGGCTGCATGGTGAGCTCACGAAACTTTCCTCCTGTTGACGGAACCTCCCTGCTGATCAACGTGTCAAAAAGACCTGGGACATCTTGGAAGGTTTTCGGTTGTTCAATGGCATAGACCCAGAACACCATGCTTACCGAAGGAGGACACATCTCGCCGAGCTCATCGCGCTCCTCGGGCCCCCGCCCAAGGAGCTCATCGCGCGCGGCAACCTGGGGAGTAAATTTTTCTCCGATGAAGGTGAGGCAAACAGCCGTGTCCAAGGACCTCCTTCTCCCGAATGCATCTGCTGACAGTATACGCAACCAACTAGGGGAGTTCACTGGCGGAGTCGGGGTGCCAGGGCCGGTATCGCTCGAAAGCCTAGAGGGGCTGCTTGCCGGAGAGGAGAAGAGACGGTTCCTGGAGTTCATGCGGAAGATGCTCCAGTGGGATCCGTCGAGCCGCAGTACCGCTGCCGAACTGCAAGAAGATCCCTGGCTACAGGAAGGGGAATGAAGCGGAGGGCAGAGGACGGGTTCCGCAGTGAAGGTTGCGCTGGGCAGAGGCGGCGGGCGCGCGTCTGTGTTGTTCATGTTGTGCAGCGAGGCCTCTACCTTGAGACAATTCTGAGGGCCGCGACCTGGATAGGCTCCCGCTGCTTTTGATTTGCTGGATAGCCGCGATAACAGGTCAAGAGATGTATGCTGCTGGCTTGTAGTGATTCGTTGAGATGCGCGTGTACATCGGCACGGCCCATAGATTAGGTTAGCTGCAAAGATCAGTTGGCTAAGGGCCGTGAGCAAATGGATTTAGGACTTCCGGTTTGTTTGCAGATGTTTGGGACGGGGAGTGGTGATGGTGATGTCCTAGCGTTGGCCGGCCATCTTGGAGGTTACCGCTTCGCTGTCTCCGGGTCCGTTGCTGCGCGATCTGGGACGCGTTACCAGTGGCGCCCGGTGTGACAGGCATGCCGCCAAGGACCCTGAATCAGATTCGACAGTACGATGTATTACAGCATCTGATTCCGAGGAGCAGTGCTGCACACCCTCATGGGCGGAGCTGGGCATACAGAGCGACCAGAATGCCTCCATGAGGCTGATTTGAGAGCCCTTCTCATCGTTGTCGTCTTGGTGGATACTGACAGCATCCACCCAGAAATAGACCGTCTTCATATTGCGTGACATCATGAAAAGGGGGTGATAAAGATTACATGTGATAGTTACCTCTACGCTATTGATAATCATAGGCGTCGTCTTTGTTGGATCCCCCTAGACGTACGAGAGAGCCACGAACTCTGGTCCATCGTCGAGTGATACGACGTCCATCGCGCACCGTAGAAGACACACTTTCTGGGAGTTCTCGGGACTCTCAGATACGGTCGGATCATGCTCGTTGAAAGAAGACGTGGACGCAGGCTCGAACCTAAGCAGCCGAATTTGGAACCGGGTTGGGTCCAGGGGGAAGTATAGCTGCGACATGACGCCAGCCGCTTCGAGGTAGTGACGAGGACGAGAAAGGAGCTTTCTACAGGAGAAGTAATTTCGCGTTTGTGATGGAGATTGCTCCAGGCTAGGGGCCCTGTCACCAGCTTATGAATGGTGCGGGGGTCACCCTCAGCCACAAACATCTTTCCAGGAGACAGGGGTCTGCCTGGCCTTGCTTTTCAGTTTCGCTGGGCACTGATGTTTTGTCAGCAAGGTGTTCTCGCCGTCATCCTCATTCTCAAGGACCATCTGTGCTCCCAGGCAGCATAAAACTGAGATGCCGCTCACTTACACAAGCCTGAACAGCGCAAAGGTCCAGGTCCGTGTGTTGAGGATCCTGGACACGAACGGCGGCAAGTCAACATCACAAGGTTCGGTCGCAAGCAGCGGGCTCAATTGCGCATTGGACGTCATCTCACTCGACCACGCAACCAAGTACACAGCCCTTTCATATGTCTGGGGCGATTCGAGTACGAGCACCACCAGCATCACAATAGACGGCATCACAGTTCCTACCACGGAGAATCTCCATGAAGCTCTGCTATGGTATGCCAAGCGCCAGTCTCGTGGCGTTAGACTGCCGATATGGGCCGATGCGATCTGCATCAATTAGGAAGACCTCAGCGAGAAGAGCAGCCAGATTGGCCTGATGAGTCGGATATACCAGGAGGCGGACGAGGTCATATGCTGGCTCGGCCCTTCAACGCCGCACATCGACAAGTTCCTGCGCTGGAGACCACTGCTGGCAAGACCGCACCCAGCGTTGCCCCTATCAAGCGTCCGGGAGGCTCTCTTTGAGACCTGCATGCTGGCCCGCGGCAAGCTCAAGCACGGGAGGAAGCTCGAGATGATGCGCATTCATCGGGCAAACTGAGTTCCTACGTCTCAGCTACTTCAGACGTATGTGGACATTCCAGGAGTCCCTGATGCCGGGACACAAGGCGCGGTTTGTCCTCGGCGGCGAGGTCTTGGAGCATGACCTGCGCAAGTTCAAGTCAGTCGCGCCGCCCTTCCCGGATTGGGTTCTTCGCGAGCCTCCAGAGGAGGACCTGAGGATGAAGTCGGGCAGCGTGCGGAAGATCATTGCGACGGCCCACGACTCCATGTATACAGAGGCCAGGGCTGCTGTGCGCGCCGCTGCCGCAGACGCCTGGTTCTTACAATTTATGCTTCCCCATGACCGGAACTACCGGCTTTGCGGCCTGCTGATGGCAACGAGCGGCCGGGCTTGCAAGGATCCGAGGGCCAAGATATATGCGGTGCTGGGTCTGCTGCAGCAATAGCGGGGTAAAAGCCACGCTATTGAGCAAGCCCGGGCGACGTTGCTAGCAGTGAACTATTCCAAACCAATCGATGCCGTAATCCGGGATGCGCTCTACTACTCATTCTTTCATGAGAGCACGGCTTCCCTTCCGGAGGCAATCCTGCGTTTCGAGCCACGGC
Source organism: Microdochium trichocladiopsis (assembly GCF_020744255.1). NCBI lineage: Eukaryota > Fungi > Ascomycota > Sordariomycetes > Xylariales > Microdochiaceae > Microdochium > Microdochium trichocladiopsis. The sequence goes on from NW_025763561.1 coordinate 355,758, forward strand.
GGTGTGGCCCGGCTTCCTGTGCAATGCTCGAGGATGGCGTGCCGCAGCAAGGCAGCGGGTCCACCTGGCTGCCAGACCTGACGCGTCCGAGATATCCCATCCAGGAAGAAATGCTTCTCATGCAGTAGTCGCACCAGGAAATCAAGTGGCACAGGGAAAAGGGCGTGGGCCAGGACATCCTAGAGTTCAAGGCCAGACGCATCGGTCGCGTGCTGGCCTGCTGTTCTTTGCCGGATACGACAGCTGACATCATCGACAAGTTCGCGTACATGCTGCAGAAGGTTGCGCGCACGGAAGGAGAGACTAAGGGGACGTCGAGAGCCCAGAAACATGGATCGACTGCGCGTCAGAATATGTGCGAGACTTACGCTGATTTCGAGACCGTCTTGTCAATGGTCACATCAAAGTCATCTCTGCTGTCGATACTAATCGATCCTCCAATGAAGAGTTACGATGCTCGGCTGTTCGACTACCTGGAAAACCCCGGAGAAGATTTGTGGTCGGATCTCCAAGCAGCAGTACGGCGCGCGCCCGATGCGCATACTCCACGATCAAGGGGCACGCTACGGCGTGCCGAGACAGTGGCTGAGGCCTTACGAGGCAAGTCGCTCATCGTGCTCGATGACGGTCGGTTCGGCATGTGTGCCGACAGAGTAAGCGTTGGCGATGTGGTGTTCCCAGCTGATGCGTTCCGCTACTGCTTGGTCCTTCGGCCTGCGGACACGGGCAGGTTGAGAGGCGAGACCAGCAACAGAGTCAATGATGGACAAGGGCACCTGGCCCACATTGGAAGTTGGTACCATTTTGTGGATTGCCCGCCAATGATACAAGGGTTAATTGGCGCAGTAATTTACGAGCGGGGTTCCTTCGACGGGTTGCGTGAGATGGTTTACGAAACCATTCGTTTAATCTGATAGAGTCTGCTAATTAATAGCACGACGGGATTTGCAAGCAGGGATTCTCGACGAGGGAGAAGCGTCGAGCCCTTATCGACTGTGAACCCTCAGACTCGGCGCAATCTTTGGGCTATCGTGCAAGTCTTGTGTCGTGTACAAACATATTATTATTTCTTCACTTGGTGGGGACACAAATGATGATTAGACCTTTACTAGGACATACGAAGTTGAACCTTTAGTCAGAAACATAAATGTTTATAGCTAACGATTCTCCCCACCTCCTAGCACAAGTTCGACTATAAGCCTGCCTTAAAGCACCAATTAATAGCCTCCTATAGGCCCATCTACGCCCGGTCGACTAACCGCACTTCCTTTAAGTACAAGTAGCGCCAGGCCCGTTTGGGCCTTTCTAAGGGCAAGCCTCAGGGGGATCCCTTTCTTAAAGTCGATCTCGAGCTAAATCAGAGGAATGTAACAGCCTTGGTAATGTCGTTGTACGCGTGCCAGTTCCCCTATCGAGGAGGCTGAGTTTACACCCTGGGGGGATCTGATACTCGCTGGGAATTCAAGTGGATGAGAGCAGTAAGTGGGCTTTGTTTCCTTATATACAAGATATGTTATTCAGCATTACGCTGGGGACCACATGGCGGGTTTTTCCGCTCGATACGACAGCAATAATTTCGTGGTCCTAAGTCCGATAGCTAGCCGCTCCATATCCTGACCGATCAGGTCACCGCATAGAACCTTAGAAAAAGCCGAAGCGGCTCTCGAAGTGAGCAACAAGTCTTCAATCAGTAATATAGCAGTTGTTGCTCGTGCAGATTTGGGAAAGAAGGCCCTCCCATCCCGAAGGAGGTCATTCTGGATGAAGCATTGTACATGAGCTGGGCAAAGTGGTTGTCCTCCCCGAAGAGCATATCTCACCATCTTCTCACTGTCTCGCACAGGTGCCAAATGTATCCATGTCGACCAGGATCCGTTGTCAGCGAAGCGGGCTATCGCGAGGACGAGCGGGGGTTATTGCCAGATCTCACTCTATGATAGTGCTAGCAAATCACTGTAAACACTGTAATTAAGCTGCTCTTACGTCATCTGGAATCTGTCCGTGCTACGCAATCTGAGGCCTTGTCGGGGTCCGGCGGAAAATCAAATTGTGCGATCGTCCCACCGCACCATGCTCAAGCCACACGGTGAGTTATAATTTGATAAGCACCATATTTTTTGACATATGATGGCCTGCAGGCGTCGGCAGGGCGCGGCCGGAGCATGTGCTCGATCAAAGGGCCGTCACCAGACCAGAAGGCTGCGGGGTAACGCCCTGGCGCTTTATCTTGTGGCTAAGCGAGGGGCGTTGCATCGTGGGAGGGATGTCACGCCACGCTATGCAGAGTTTCGGTGCTACATTGCCTGGAAACCTTGAAAAGAGCCCAGACCAGCAAGCCATGGATGCTCTCGGGCTCTATCAGTTCCGTAAAAGCGCTGCATCTTCTGTCAGTCCACCGGCAGCCACCGGCAAGACGGCGATCCATTCATGATATCCGAGGTCGACTCCCGAAAGTCATCACGGCAACCTCAAGTCGACGCGGAGTAGGTCTTTTACAAGCGCATAAAACACCCCGGCGGCAGCACCGATAACGAGTCGGTCACAAATTTCGCAGCGCGCTCGTCAGCTTGTCCAGTCAAATGTCCAATCACTCAACATTCTTTCCTCACACTTTGGGAACCTCCCCAGGGAACGCCAGCATGGATGATCCAACAGAGCCGACGCCTGGCAGCCTTCCGGCAGCACTCATCCCTGTTTTCGTGCTTGCGGCATCGGTGCTGGTCTTTCTCCTGATAATGTATGTTGTTTGTTATCCACTTCTGCTGCTGCCTCGAGAGAATTTTGTTTCGCACCGCCGACACGTGCGGAGGAAGCTTTTGCAAATGTGCATTCAAAGATACTTCTGTGCAAATTACTAAATCGTGGAAGCACGGTCAATCGGCATGACGCCCCCGATGCTCCGATGGAAAGCAGTCAGCAAAGAGCCAATCAACGGCTCAGGCTTTTGGACAAGCAGGTCCGAGCTGAGCCGTTCAGCATGTGGCGCAACAAACAGCAGGTAGACTCGGCCAAGCGGGCCCAACGAACCCCACCAGCTGCCAACCCTGCTGCGGAGTCCAGCTTCGATTGCCAACTTTGGTGAGTCGGTCTGTTGTGCCCGTTCAGTGCTCCGCAACAGAGTATAGCTTTACGAGACCTCTCCCGAGACGAGCAAAGTTTTCTGACGAGCATTGCCAATCGGCTCCTGCAATAGCGTCATCTGTCTGGATGTGATCCAAGATACTAGCCCGATCAGAGCTCTCGCATGTCAGCATATTTACCACAAGGCGTGTTTTGACAAGTGGTTCAAGCGGGATCATGACGTGTGTCCCCTATGTCAGAGACAAGTGCTGTACGATAAAGCCCGCGAAGTTTCCGTGTAGCAGGACTGATACGGAACTCCTCGTAATGGATTTTCGTGACCACGATATACTTGAGCTGTTATGCGTGACAAACAAACATCGGGACATGACCCTTGTCTTAGGTGACCGATGTGCGCCACGGCAACGCCCACGTGCTAGGGCCACACGTGTAGGTGATCGGGGATTTGCCTCTCATGGTAAACATCTGGGTAGTGTACCGGGCTGAGCTTGGTCCGATTGGCCACCGCCCACCGGGCTCGTTGCGTAACGTGATTACATCATGCATTTTAGGGGCAGAAGCAGGTGTGATGGGCTTTTTTGACTAGGTATAGCTCAACCCGACGGGCGTTTCGGCTGTCAGCCATGGATGATCTGACTCGCGAGGATGCTTCTGTGCTTGGATTAACTTGAGCATAATGGTGTTCTAAGTGTGCCCTTTACGCCATTGAGTCATGGAGAAAGCACGATCCAGCTGGCAGCTTCCGTGCGTACAAGTTATCAGATGCCCCACGGCTCGGTACACCTTGTGGTAACAAGCAGGAACCCAGCAGTCGCCCGTTGCAAGTCACACTCGCTAGACATCCAAGCTGCTTGACAACTATTTTTGTGGAGAGCGATTATTGCACTGAAGCTGTCTACAAACGACGAGCCTTTCCCTTGGTGGACCGGAGAACGCCATGGAGCGGCAGGCATCATCCCTTGCCCCTGACCCGCGACTCCTCATTTGGGCTCAAGAACAAGGCTTTGACTTCGCAATCCCAGCATGCACCCCGATGCAGTCACAAAGCCTCGAATCAATCATGAGTAGCTGCGAGGAAGACACGGATGGGATTGTACTATCAAGGCTAGACCAGTCACATGTCTCGAAGGTCCCTTCGCCGTCTTTTGGAGCAGAATTCAACCCGACCTGTGCAGAGCTCAACCCAGGGGCCGCAAAACGAAATGAGAGCAAGGCGCGGGTGAGCAAACGGGGATGGAGGCGTAATGCAGCAGGGACCCGGGCTAGACGTGGAAGCACCAAGGATAACAGCAACAGCGATGCCAGCCTGCTACAATCTTTGGCGGGTGACAACTTCTCGCCGCGCACCAAGAATGAGGAGAGTCCCGACCAAAACAAAGAAAGCGTCATTCCCGCTTACCCGGAGCAGCACGACGGCACGGCAGTCACGCACCCACACGAGCAGAACCTGCGCATGCAAGACCTGCCCGATGGCGCGGACAGACGGCGCTGGCAGAACAGCCAGGCGGCACGCAAGAGCCGCGCGAAAAAAAAGCTGTAAGTCTGCCCCCCGTCTCGCGACCAGGGTACTTCGCGACCACCCCAAACCCCACCAAAATCGCTAAAATCGCTACCTTGTCACTCGGCTATAACTCAGCTAATAAATTAGCTATAGACCTACTTTAAGTATTTTTAGAGTTAGGATTAATAGCTCTATAAGGCTATACTACAATGTCCTACTAAACCTATTTATAGATTATTTTATTAAATCTTAAGTAAAAGAATTCTATAATGTAAAACTCTCCTATAATTAACACATACAAATGACTTTATCGTCTACAATATTTATATCTCTATGAATATTAGCTCTAAAAATCTGAAAATAAAAATTTAATAGGAAAATAGGCTATTGTGACGACCCGACCAACAGGGGAACTGCTTGGGGCTGAGGTAACAAACAAGCCCAGCACAAACAAGGCCGCAGGATCAGGCCAGGGACAAGGGCGGACCAGCGAAAGGCTGGCGGGGAACACATTATGTAAGCACCCACCTTACGTCAGCAGCCGACGATGAACGGTCGCACGGCGACCATCATCCGTCGGTCTTGCGACAACAAACTGTCGGCATGCGACCCAACGGTGTCGCAGGACGACGGGCACGATGAAGGACAAAGGGATATATAGAGCCAGAAGGATCTCCTAGATAGACAGTCATTACCTTTGTACTTCAGCGATCAATCTAAGTATCAGTTTCACCCACACTTGAACTAGTCACTCAATTGCCGAGACTGGTATCTCTTCCAAGAGACACGAACGACAACCCAGAGAGAGAACGACAGCAGAGTGTTAGTTGTTATTGTACAGGCTTTACCTATCTTGCAGAACAGCAACCCCAGCGCCCTGCCAGACGGCTGACCCCGGAGGCAGGATCGTGACATTTTGATCGCTCTTGTTCAGGTACGTACACCCTGAGCAATAACAACTAACAACAGGTACCACAGTTGCACAACAATGAACAACTTGCCACCACACCTTCTCACTTCAATCGGAAACCTTCTCGAAGACCTTTCACGACAAGTACACCTCCTTGCAGACCACCTCGACCAGGTTCCTTCGGACACCCCACGCACCCAAAGCGTAACCACTGAAACACCAAGGGAACGATCGAACTCGTGGATCAAGGACCCAACGTCGGCAGTACTCCCCAAGACACCACCCACCTGTACTAAACACCTGTGCGGGAAGTACGCCATCTACGTCGGACGTTGCGCAGACCACCAGTGGAACACCCGCAAGAGCATCTGCGACACTTGTCACCAACCCGCGTACCAAGGACACAATTCGGAGTGCCCCGGACGTGAATTCACCAAAACCTCACCGGAAGGACTCGCGGAAGCACTCTCCCAACTCACAATTAAGAAAGAGACACCGCAGTAATGGCGTCGCAACGGAACCCCGGATCACCAGCACCACCCTACGCCCCAGCGCCGAACCTAGCGCAGGAGCTCGGAACTGCCATGGAGACCCCGGACAGCGACGACGACGATGAGGAAGTTCAAAGACTTCGAGACACTGTCGGACAAAACCAGAATCAAATCGAGGAACTCAGACAGATGATACTATCACTCCAAGGCACCGTGAATGGCAACGCAGCCATCCTTGCCAGAGAGCAGGCCGAGAACCAAACACTACGGGAACAACTCCACACGATGCAGACCGCAGCCAACATCATCCAAGCACCAATAGGCGGACGCATCAGGTACCCGGCGCCAGGAAAATTCGATGGCACCCCCGGAAGACTCAAAGGACACATCACCCAAGTCAAGGCCTACCAACGACAGTACATCAACGAGTTCCCAGACGAGATATCCAGGATTCTACACGCGGCAGCATACCTTGACGGCAGAGCCTTAGCCTGGTTCGAACCCTTCATGGCCCGCATCATGAACAATCCCAATCTGGAAGAACACGACATAGAGACACAGGAGATATTCGACAGTTTCGACGGATATGTCAACGCACTCGAAACCCTGTTCCAAGACCCCGATGAGAAACGGAAGGCACAGAAGAGTCTAAGGGAGCTGAGACAAACTCACTCAGCGTCCGCCTACACTGCCGATTTCAAAAGCATCATCACCAAGCTTAGCCTCACCGAGGAATCCAAGATCGAAAAATACTACGACGGACTCAAGAGCGGCGTTAAGGACGTCATCGCCGCTAGAGAACACGTACCCCGAGACTTTGGACAATATTGCGAAATGGCGATCAGGATCGACAGCAGACTCCACGAGCGAGAAACGGAACGAAGGCCGGCGAGAAGCGCCAATACCACCCGTTTCCAGTCGCACCCAAGGCAACCCGTGCGTCCACAGTTCAAAAGAACTACGACGACGACAACAGCCACAGGTCACCATTCGGGACCTATGGATCTTAGCAAGGCCAAGAAAGACATGCGCAGCAAGGCTTGCTACAACTGTGGAAAAGAAGGACACTTCGCACCCAAGTGCCCAGAGCCAAAGAAGGCATTTACACCGGTACCAACACGACAGATCAAGGCTAGCTATGCCGAGGGGATGGCCACGGTCAATGAGGACACGGCATTTCCCTCAGACGGAGTTGAAGTTCCAGACGCGCAAGGAACACCCGTCCACCCACTTGCGACGTACGAATACCGCGAGCTGGAAGAAGCCACTGAGGAAAGGGACTCGAGCACCCCGAGTAACAGTGCACCAGGGGCAGGTACCCGAACGTACCGCCTAGCATACTCGACGATCGACGACACCAACTCGCCGACGGACGACGAAACGCTGGACGATTGGCCAGAAGATAGTGACGACTATGAAGGCACCCAGCAGGAACAGGCCGACGAGGAACACGAATACGCCTCGAAAGCAGAAGCACAGGACGCAAGAAAGTATTGGTCACAACACGATAAGGACCACATACACTTCACCCCAGAAGATGGCGGGGATAACTAATGCGACACCCCGGCCTTAATAAGCAGTGACGAAGAAGGAGAGGTCCACGACTCCGAGGACGAGGAATATCGGGCCGAGGAATCACAGATCCCTCTCCTCTGCTTCAGAGCCACCAAGGAACCTAGGACGAAGTTCCGACAACGACTCACAAAGCAGCTACAATACGCGCCGGAGCGCAACCCAAGAGACCACCGATGGATGGACTACGGGGACATCAATCACCCTCAAATACTGTGGATTCACTGCTATCATGATCAGTGCCTCGACCACATCGGGCCGAAGGCCAGGCATCAACTGTTCCCCGAAAGGACAGCGGGACTACCTATCCCGAACCCATTACTCGCCGGAGCCATGAACGACTGGGCCGTTAGGAGAATGGGAAACCACATCTACGAGCTAGAATCCAACCCTAAGTCACCCCTCAGCTGCGTCTTCGGAGAAGTCAGGGCCGCCGACTGCTGGAACCCAGTGTGTCAGGTCCACTCCTACCGAAAGATTGTTCAGTACCAGCAGAAGGAGGCCTTACGAAAAACTCAAGAGGATATGAACAAGCTCACCGTGCCCGATATCGTCGAAAGCATCCAGCAACTCAAGGAATACGCGTCAGGAGATAACGAAGCTCTGAGGCGCCACCTTGACAAGCAATGCATGACCCTCAACGAGGAAATGGCTTTCTTCGCAGAAAACGCCATTGTCCCAGCCCTGACCATTCAGGAGTATGACGGAGTCAGCAGGATGGTTCGCGAAGCAACGGAGCGCGACTACACGCCCAGCGAAGGACGAAAAGATCTCTGGGCGGACATCGAGACGGTATGGCACGAGGGACTGCTCGACAAAGGTTTGTACAACGCCCTGTCAGCAGCAAAACGCAAGGCGGAAAAAGGACCGCGGCCCTCGCAGGAGGCTCGGGCGCGCCGGAACTAAGAATCGCCTCCTCTACCATTTCCATACCCACGTACGGACGACCAACCGTCGTACCAGTACTCATCGAAGGAGTAACCTGCAAGGCACTCATTGACAGCGGCAGCCAGGGAACCTACATTAGTCCGAGTCTGGTCAACAAACTCAGGGTTCCGTGGAGAGCCAAGGAGGAGCCATACAGGATCCGTAACTTCGAAGGAGGACCACTGGCATACGATGATGGATGGATTAAGCGAGAAACCCAACCACTTCGGGTCCAATTCTCGAACCACAGCGAAGACATCAGTTTCGATATCTCCGAGATCGGGGGAGACGATCTCATACTTGGCAGCGGATGGCTGGCCAGGAGCAACCCTCGGATAGATTGGACAGCACGCCAACTATCATGGGACGACGGGATCAAAGGCATGGTTATGCAGATCGCCTCAGCCCATATCGAAGAACTCAACAACATGCTTAGCGAAGTACCAGAGGAGTACCATAACTATGCAGATCTGTTCGACAAAGACAACGACCGCGGACTTCCCCCGCACTCCAAATGGGACCACGAGATACCGTTGAAACCTGGCACGGAGCCACAGTTTAAGGCTATCTACAAACTCAGCCCGGACGAGCGAGTAACCCTCAAGGAGTACCTCGCACGAATGCTCAAGAAAGGATGGATCCGAGAATCCACCTCGTCCGCCGGCTACCCAATTCTCTTTGTACCCAAGAAAAACGGAAAGAAACGACTCTGCGTTGACTACCGACAGCTCAACGAGATCACGCACAAAAACAGATATCCACTACCATTGATATCGGTCCTCAGGGATCAATTGTACGGCGCGAATTGGTTCACGGCACTCGATATGCCGGATGCCTACAATTTCATCAGAATCAAGGTTGGAGACGAATGGAAGACAGCGTTCCGCACGCCGGAAGGACACTTCGAATATCTCGTCATGCCCTTCGGACTCACCAACGCACCCGCAAGTTTCCAGACCATGATGGACCAGATCCTCAAGGAATTCATCGGTGACTTCGTTGTAGTCTACCTCGATGATATTCTGATCTACTCGAAAACTCGGGAGGAACATTACGTACACGTACGCAAGGTACTGGACAAGTTCCGAGAACACAACCTCCTCATCAACCCCGAGAAAAGCGAGTTCCACAAACAAAAGATCGACTTTGTTGGCTACACGATCACACCCAACCAAGTGCACATGCAGAAAAGTAAGACGGACGCACTGCGCAATTGGCCAGTACCGACCACCGTTACAGGAATACGGAGTTTCCTAGGATTCACAAACTACTATCGAGTATTCGTCAAAGGATACGGAGAAGTCGCGAAGCCCTTGAACGACCTCACGAAGAAGAACGAACCCTTCGTATGGGGCGAAAAACAGCAAGAGGCCTTCCAAGGACTCATCGACATCATCCTAAGCCACCCGATCCTCCGCATTCCAGACCCAGAAGCGCCATTCGAGCTAGAGACGGACGCATCCGACTACGCAATGGGCGCTCAGCTGGGACAACGAGACGAGAACGGACGAATCCATCCCGTCGCGTTCATGTCCAAGACGTTCACAGGACCAGAAAAGAACTACACCACATTCGAGAAAGAACTCATGGCGATAGTCCTGGCCTGCAAGGAGTGGAGCGACTACATTCGAGGATCGCCTCATCAAATCATCGTCCACTCAGATCACAAGAACTTAACATACTTCCTCAAGGGAATCAACCTTAACGGAAGATTGCTGAGATGGTACGCTGAACTCCAGCAGTATGACCTAGTCATCAAGTACTGCAAGGGGACAGAAAACAACAGAGCAGATGCTCTCAGTCGATACCCGGAGCACGAGCAGAAAACAGAGAACTTCCCGCTCCTACGACGAGCAGAAGACGGCACTCTCCGAGTCGCGGCCATCACCATCGACACATGGAACATCGAGCTACAGCAGAAAATCGTTGACGAAACCCTCAGATACTCTTCGGAGATCGCAAAAGCACATAGCAACGACTCCCGCTACAACCTCGACAGGATCGACAGAGGTGTCGTTAAATACCGAGGACTCAGGTGGATACCCGAGACACTGCAGCAAGAACTGGTAAAGGAAATCCATGAGCACCCGCTCCATGGACACCAAGGAATCTTCAAGACCCAGCAACGAGTCAAGAAGCAGTTCAATTTCGAAAACCTCAAGGCAGTGGTCACATCGGTAATCCTCAAATGCGACCTCTGCGCACGAAGCAAGACCTCAAGGCGCAAGCCATACGGCGAGCTCCAGAGCATCGCACCACCTGACAGGGCCTGGCAGGTCATCTCGATGGACTTCATCACGAAGCTCCCACCTTCCCAGGACCCGGCAACAATGATCGCATACGACAGTATCCTAGTAGTCACTGATCGACTCACCAAGTATGCGTTGTTCATCCCGTTCCTTGAAACATACACGGCCAAGCAAACGGCGTGGATCTTCAAGAAGGAAGTTATCAGTAACTTTGGGATACCCGAAAAACTCATCACAGACAGAGACAAGCTCTTCACCTCCCACTTCTGGAAGGACTTGATGAGTCAGATCGGCATCCAACATAGCATGTCCACGGCATTCCACCCGCAGACAGACGGACAAACCGAGCGTATGAACCAAAACGTGGAACAATACCTCGGGTGCTACATCAGGGAAGATCAGTCCGATTGGATCGAGCACCTCCCCACGGCTCAGTACGCGTACAACACCTCGACGAACGAAGACTTGGGAGTCAGTCCATTCTTCGCGAACAAAGGCTTTGATCCTAAGGAACCCACCGCATTACGAGATACGATGGTTCCAGAAGCCTTCATCGAAGCACAGAAGCTCGTGCACCTCCAAAAAGAACTGAAAGACATGGTCATTCAGCGACAACGAAAGCACAAGCAACTCTACGACAAGAAAAGGTCGAAGGGACCGACCTATAAGGAGGGGGACAAAGTTTATCTGCTACGCAAAAACATCAAAACAAAACGGCCAAGCAGTAAACTGGATTTCAAAAAACTTGGACCATTCCGCGTCAAGAAAGTTTTGGGACCGCTTAATTGCGAACTCTCACTACCAAAGGGAATGAAAATCCACCCAATATTCCACACCTCTCTCCTCGAACCAGCACACGCCGACACACCACTCCAGGCAGACATCGAGGTCGAACCAGACCAAGAACATGAAGTCGAGAAAATCCTAGACGACAAGATTAGCAAAGGAACCAGATGGTACCTCATCAAATGGGCGGGATACGATGACTCAGAAAACACTTGGGAACCAAGGAAGAACCTCACGAACTGCAAGGAACTTCTTCGCGAATGGGATAACCGGCCACGAAGCTTCCAGGAACAACCCTGGAACTGGACACGGCAGAAACACAAGGGACAGATGGCGATCAAATCCGCCACCATCCAAGAAAAACCAGACGACCAGTATCAGACGTACGAAGTTGAGAAAATCCTCGACTATCGAGACGTAGGGCACACGGAGTACCGCGTGGAATGGGAACCAGGAACACACAAAGAAAACAGTTGGGAACCAGAAGACAAACTCACCCTCTGTAGGGAGCAACTCATCCATTTCTGGCTGAAGACAAACTGGGACCCCCCGTATCGAGCAAGGGCGGACCAGGCGCTGAAGACGCTTGGGTACGAGTACCCCCGAGGTCCAACACGACAGGCGAAGCGGAAGGATCGACACCAACAGACGACCAGTCGAAATCAGGGGGGACACCCATCGTCGACAACTCGCCCACCAGCTCCCGCTCGTGGCCGTCGAGCGCCGGCAACAGACCGTCCTCCCGATCCAACTCCACCATCCCACGTTCGAAAAGTTCGGTCCCGCGACTCTTGGCTTTTCGTTTCAGTGTCCGAATCCGACGAAGACGAACAAGCGCGTCCCCAAGATCGCGCTGGAGACGGTTCATCTGCTCCTGAAGAGCAATGATGTCCTCCTCGGCCTCATCCTCGTCCTTCTCCAATTCCTTTTGGGTCTGAAGCACCCGTGACAAGGTTGAAGCCACCGCGACACCGTCGCAGGACTTCTTGTCACGAACACAACGCTCGCAACGATTGGAATCCGGAACCATCCGACAAGACATGCCAGACCCGGAACGGAAACATCGGGTACAAGGCATCGCGGAGTCCTCCGCAGAAGAATCAATGAACTGCGCACAGGCGGCACGTTCAGAAGTAAGATCCAAGACGGGATCACGACGCTGGCGAATGCGAGGGGTCCGCAGGGGACCTGGCGGCGGCATGGTTAGCGTTGAAGAAGGAAAGAAGGCCAGGACATCGGGTCGCGGGGCCGCACCTTTCTTATGTCACTGAGGACAGCGCCTAGGAGGGAAGGGGGATAATGTGACGACCCGACCAACAGGGGAACTGCTTGGGGCTGAGGTAACAAACAAGCCCAGCACAAACAAGGCCGCAGGATCAGGCCAGGGACAAGGGCGGACCAGCGAAAGGCTGGCGGGGAACACATTATGTAAGCACCCACCTTACGTCAGCAGCCGACGATGAACGGTCGCACGGCGACCATCATCCGTCGGTCTTGCGACAACAAACTGTCGGCATGCGACCCAACGGTGTCGCAGGACGACGGGCACGATGAAGGACAAAGGGATATATAGAGCCAGAAGGATCTCCTAGATAGACAGTCATTACCTTTGTACTTCAGCGATCAATCTAAGTATCAGTTTCACCCACACTTGAACTAGTCACTCAATTGCCGAGACTGGTATCTCTTCCAAGAGACACGAACGACAACCCAGAGAGAGAACGACAGCAGAGTGTTAGTTGTTATTGTACAGGCTTTACCTATCTTGCAGAACAGCAACCCCAGCGCCCTGCCAGACGGCTGACCCCGGAGGCAGGATCGTGACAGCTATAAGCTATCTAAAAAGAATTACTTAGACCCAGTTTTACTCCCTACTTATAGAGATATAGTAAAGTTAGATTTCTTAACTATAGAGGAGATTTTTAAAGTTAAATATCTCTATAACGTAATCCACAAGTGGGTGAATCACACAAGTGGATGAATCAGTCCCCCGCCACTTTCGTACAGGCTGTCTTCTTTCCCCCTTTTCTCCACCAATAATTATGGTACGACAATCAAATAAAAGCGATTTAGTTCTCGTGCTAAATGCGCTTCAATCGAACCCAGAATTGAGCGTACGAAAGGCTGCATCACTCTATAATGTATCATTCTCCACCCTCCAGCGACGACAACACGGCCGACCTGCGAAACGCGATCTCCGACCATATAATCAGAATTTGACCTCGTACGAAGAGGACAGCGTCGTACGATATATAATCGACCTAGATTCGCGATCGTTTCCGCCGCGGTTAAGTGGTGTTCGAGAAATGGCGGATCGACTCCTCCGTGAACGCGACGCGCCACGCGTCGGAACGAACTGGGCCTCAAACTTCGTACGACGACGACCTGAGCTCCGTACGCGTTTTAATCGAAGAATCAACTACCAGAGAGTCCTCTGCGAGGATCCGGACGCGTATCGCGCTTGGTTTACGCTCGTACGAAACATAGTCGCGAAATACGGGATCCATAATGACGATATCTACAACTTCGACGAAACGGGCTTCGCGATGGGCAAGATCTCCGCCGAAACTGTCGTTACAACCTCCGATCGACGCGGGAGGCCAAGAGCCGTACAACAAGGCAATCAGGAATGGGTTACAGTAATCCAGGGCATCGCGTCGTACGGCTATTCAATCCCACCATATATCATATTCGCAGGGAAGGTCCACCTCGACTCCTGGACCGCGAATAGCCCTCTACCGGCCGACTAGGTAATCGCGCTTTTAGACAACGGTTAGATGACGAATAAGAGAGGTCTAGAATGGGTAAAACACTTCGATTTCCATACGAAGAGTCGTACGAAGGGTACCCACCGCCTCCTCATCCTCGACGGCCACGAGAGCCACCATTCCGTCGATTTCGAGCTCTACTGCAAGGAACAGAACATTGTAACGCTCTGTATGCCTGCTCACTCCTCACATAAGCTCCAGCCACTCGATGTTGGGTGCTTTAGCCCTCTGAAACGGGCGTACGGTAAAGAAATCGAGGGTCTCATGCGGGCGCATATTGCCCACATCTCAAAGGAGGACTTCCTCCCAGCCTTTTATAAGGCGTACGACGCTACGATAATAAAGTTAAACATCTAGGTAGGCTTTAGAGCAACTGGCCTAGTACCGTACGACCCGAATTCTGTGATTTCGCAGCTAGATATGAAGTTTCATACGCCGACACCGCCAGGTTCCTCTGCTGGACTACCACCCCCTTGGGTTTCAAAGACGCCGAATAACCCAATTGAGGCCGAATCGCAGACAGAGTATATTAAAAATCGCATCGTACGACACCAGAATAGCTCTCCGTCGTCTATTATTGAGAGCCTGCGGCAGCTTAATAAAGGAATTACAATGATGGTGCACGAGCAGACCCTTATGCGCCATGACCTCGCCGAACTTCGAGATGCAAACGACCGCCTTGGCCGCCGTCGTCGTACGAAAAGAAAACAGCTACAGAAAGGAGGGTCCCTAACGATTGATCAGGCAAAAGATTTGAAGGCTCAAATCGACGCGACGGAGCAGTTAAGGGCGGAAACGAGTCAGCATAGTGGCCGTACGAGGAGGACAGAGACGTGCGCGCGACGCTGTGGCGTCTGCGGGGAGCCCGGCCATAATGCGCGTACGTGTCAGAAAGTTGAGTCCACCTCTGAAGAAGAGGATTCTGAATAGTTTGAATTAATTTGAGGCGTTGTGGTTGATTTCTCTTATATATTGTCGCGTAGGTAGGACGGAAGTGTCCCACTCCCTTGTTTGTCCCACTCCCTTGTGGAGTACGTTACGCCGAAGAAATTCGTCGAGCATATGGACAAGCGTGGCTTACAGCAGGGTCGCGAGCCGCGATTTCCAGACACAGAGATCACGGACTGGCCGTACGGCACTGCAGAACAAGCCAAATTCGCCCGATGGTCAGAAGGATTGGGTTGATCTCGCATTTGTCAGGGGAGACCAGTTTGAGGCGTACACCTAATCAAGATCCCCACAACGTAGGGGCTACTATGAAGATTTCAATATTCGCTAATATCTGAACTAAGGCTAGTAAGGGATACTGTAACTATGTGAACGGCCGAAGTTGTTTGGTGGAAGACACAAACTCAGACCGGAACTGCACCACTGATGGGACTGATCAAAGAAACATCGCGCTGCCAACTATGCTGGAAGGGAGAGTGCACCGGGAATACCTCGAGTACATCCAAGCCCATTAGGCTCGCCTGGTCCTTGAGATAAAGAGATTCGCTACTAGGCTGATACTTGTAATTGAGCACATGTGAAGTGCTGTTGTTTGTGCGCGTGCACATTACCCAGGGAGGTAGAGGGACAATCGAACAAAGTCTGCGTGGTTGTGGCTTTTGATGTTGTTTGTTGATATCGACGAGTTTATTGCACAGGGAGGACGGTGACTCCCGAATCGTCTCTGCGAGGGGTACAGGCCGGAGCGCTACCGCCTGAAGGCGTTGCCGTGCAAGAAACGAGGATTGCGATTCGTAGTGCAGCTGCTCATCCGGAGCACGCAGCGCCTTGCAGTGCCGGGAAGTCATCTTGACTCCTCTGTTCAGCGATGGCATACGGAACCGTAGAGCATATAACATGTCTTCGACCCTGAAGGTTCGATGTGTTCTGAGCTTGTCTATTTGTTGACTGGTCAGTAACGTAAGGATGGCCAGCGGAAGATGTGACTGACCTAGCATGCCTGACGGCAGACACACGGGCAAAGAAGGATGGCTACCTCGCACCATGGCGCTCTCGATTTCGAAGTCCATGACGAGACGAGCCACAACAAGCTCGTATCCGGACCAGAACCCCAACTAGTAGAAGATCCAGCTAAGTCGTAGGAGTGACTCCTCGTCTCGGGCCGCGTCTCTGAATGAATTTGTCCAGGAAGCAGCGAAAGGTCGGAGCAATGGGAGGCACTTGTACTTGCATGCTGTAGTGACAAGATCATACAGGCCGCGGACGACCGGGGTATCCATACAGGCATCATACTGTAGAGGTTCGTGTGTGCCGTGCATGAGTCGAAGAAGTCGACGCATCGAGGCCACGTCATTACCGGGGAGGTCACTGGTCTTTACCCGCGTGACTATCGACGGGCCTTGGCTAAAGGACGTTGGATGCTCTGACCAGGGCACGCGAGAAAATTTTGAATGTCGAGGGAGTTGATTTGTATCCGCTGACTACGACAAGGAGGTCGCCATCCGGATCGATGTCCTTCGATGGCAGCATCTGGAAGCGCCGACGTGGATGACGTAGCCATAGATGGTGATGGAATGGCGACTTGGAAGTGCGGATGGGTGATCTGGCGGTTGGGACGGACACACAGATGATGCTAGAGTCAGGCTGGGGATGAATGGGGTGTGCCGGGAGACGATGACCGTAGCGTAACGAATACAGGACTGGGCGACTGCACACCAAAATATTGCCGTGATGAAGGCTGTGGAAATGGTAGAGGTATTGTGTCGAGGACAAACTGCCGGCAGACGACCTCGAGAGACGCGATGTTGACAAGGGCGGGGTTGGCGACCCCACTCTTCAGACAAGCCTTATCGTTGCCGACAACGTCGAGCGGTACCTGCCAAAGTTGCAGCGCCACCTTCTTAGTGCGGTGCCGGCTCTTTTAGAAGCCACGGTCCATTTGACCCGCCTTCGTGGATGCCACCCTCGCAATGGCTTCTCCAATCGCCATCAGAAGCGGCCTCTAACGAGGCACGAGGTGATGAGAAGGCCTGGCGACCACTGCGTACTGGACAGGACGAGCTTCTCGAATATTCCGTCGCGGCAATGGTGACCTTTCGCAATTACAGCAGGACTGCACGGACAAGGTTGTCAACAACTGCTTGAGATAGCGACACGTGAAGGTGGTGCACTTTGTTGACGACCACGAAGACCGTTCAAGGTCTTCGAGCCCTGGAGCTCCCAATTTCTTCACCTTCGTCTCGACAAGCCACTTGCCCGCATTGTCAAACCACCTTCGATGTCAAGGCGGAGCGGCAGCTACACCAATACGAGTGCACCGCGCCGCGTGCTCACGACATCATTCAAGCTGGAAAGCCTTCACCGCTGGATGCAGAGCAGGGCACCTACGAATTCTGCAGAATGGTCTGCGAGTCGCGTAGCGGGCTCTTCAGCCACCTTGCAGCCTATAACGACACCAACCAGGCCGTCACCCACACGGCATGGCTGACCAACACCCCACAGCCCACGCCGTTGGTGCCACAAGCTGAGCTGCCCGTAATAGTGGGCGCACTTGCGTTGGCCAGTGACAAGCACACGGCCCGTTTGGCAGTTTCACCCACTTGCGGGAGAAGGCACGAGCTAGGTACAGTACCCTTGGCGGGCCAGACGTCGACGTTTGCGTCCATCCCGACGTTAGGTGCACATTCATCTGTCGCTCCTCCTAGAAAAATTGGAGCACACCGTGATTAACCAAACCGGCCAGTCTTCGGGCGCCAGCAACAAAAAGGTCAAGCACACACAACAAGTCAAGTTCCGCTTCTACCTGCAGAATGTCGAGAAGAAGTGCGCCCCGACCCCGATGCGCTTCGGCAAGGACTTTGGCCCGGGCCATGCTCGTCGGCAACGACCTTTCCAAGCCTCATGCCGCCAACATCAGTTGCGATACTGGACGCATCTGCTTTACTGAGACGAACAACTTTGCTGTCGACTTCGACGTCTTCGACGTCAGTCGGCGCACCCAGCAGTGCCTATGCAAAGTTACCAGCAGCGACACCGTCACTGTGCCCCCAGGCCAGTCAGCCTACATCATCGCCGATTACAAGGCTCTACCTGCAGACCGCTGCTTCTTCTTTGATGCAGAGCATCTTGCCGCCTTCAACGCCGTCGTGGACACCAAAACTCCGCACATGGTCCCAATCACCAACACTTCCTTCCAGTCGGTGACCATCAAGCGGAAGGATCGCCTCGGCAGTATCCACGAAATCACTGACGGCAGTCTCTTTGTAAACTCTTGAGTTATCGCCAGGAAGGTGCTCACCAATACCGCGGCTGCGCTGGCAACGGCCACCGGGCTCTCGGTGCACGCCGCTAGCTCAAGGAATTCTAAGCTGAGCGCAGACTGGAGTATGGCCAGCTCCGTGCCGCCGTACGTATCAGGCTGACGGCCCCACACGAGCCGTCACGAGGAGCCGTGCGGGCCTAAGCGAGGTCACGATCTTAGTAGAGATTGTCCGGCAGCTCGGCGTAACGCCACCGACGAAGCTGGCCGTGCCTGCACGAGCTCGCCTGCCAATGCTCGACCGGTCCAATGCGGCGTTGTGACTAGAGCATGTGGTGGTCCGGGCACACAGCAAGTCTGAGACGGCTTGCGCAAGGACTGCGTGCTGATTGCCAAATTTTGACCTGCGACCTTCCGCTTCTCGACGACTAGGGGGCCTACATGTGTACTTGAGTTCTTGTTCGGATCAGATCATGCAGGCGCATCAGTTATAATTATCTATGCCGCCTTTGACCGGTGGCATCGCGCGCAATGAGCCTATATCTCCAGGAAGCGGTCCCTCAGATAGCTGTACGGTACCCAAAGGCCGAGCCAGATTGCCACCGTCGCCACGATCGCAGATCAATGCAGCGCTCAGACGCGACACGAAACACTAACACTTCATACTGGAGCACCTCGAGACCATCGAGGCGACCCTGCTTGCTTTTAAATTGACGAGTATGTTTCTCCGATGCGTGGAGTGTACGGGATATTCCGCGCGGTAGGAAGTGGAGCGAGAAGAGAGAGACACTGGCCACGCAACTTCAGGCAACCACATGTCTGGCATATATCACGCTAGAGGACTGGGAACGACTGACAGCATGCGGCCTACTACAAATTCGGAAGTTTAGATGAACGCATCTTCGAGGGTAAAGCCCGCCGCAGCAGCAAGCCTGCCGCGATGTCCCGGATGCCGAGTTGTTCGGTGAACTCTGCAACCGACCTGCGCTAGGTCATACGGCTCATGGGGCCAGGACCGCAGCAGTTGCTGAGGTATAAGTGTCACTTAACCAGTCCATCGAGAGAAAGCGCCGTGCTCTAACCCAGGTTAACTTGTCATATCTCAAGGTTGACTCTACACCCGATGACTACGGTGTCGAAAACATTGTGCTTTCGTCCACTCCACGATAATCACGTAAGTTTCTGCGTTCAATTCACAGGTTCTATCTCCTATTACACCACGGTTATGTCAATTCCTATAAAAGCTATCAGTCTTGGTTTCTGTACACGGAGCTGCGGTAACATTGGAACTTTAGTAATAGTGACGTGACAGGTCCTATAGAGGTACTTGGTCGAGGGTACCTCCATAGATATAAAAAAAGGTAGAACGTCCAATATAGATGTAGATATAACCACACCAAGGTTTTTGTTCTTCTGTGATAATGGATTCGGCACAACTTAAGCCGTACTTAGGGAAAGCTCATTATCAGACAACGTTCAAGCGCGTTTCCAAACATGGCTGCTTTTCTGCTGTCAGTGACCATTGGGAGAAATTTGTAGTGTCAAAGACGCCGACCTCTCAAGACGACCGAGGACACCAGATCCTCACAGTCACAGGTACTCGTGTGGAGGTATTCACGTTCTCTCCAGACTCCAAATACCTACTATACACTTTGGATAGTCGAGCTAGTGTGTGGGTTCTACATCTCAACACTGGTGCTCTCAGTCGCTTCCCTGGCTCGTCGATTAGCGACGCAGGCTTTATGAAGTCTGGAGACATATGCTACCTCGTAACTACAGCAAGTTTCGGGCAGGAAAAGACTATGTTACGATTGTACAGATTACAGGATCTTACAATCCGAGAACGAAGAACTGACGCACCAGAACACGACATAGTTAAGATATTATCTATGAGGGTGCGGTCCTTTGTTCCGTGGTCGGACAATACATTGCTACTGGCTGACTCGGTGGGCCATTTTTGGCGATGGGAGTATGGATCGAACATGAACCCACACAAACAGGCCCTATGCCAACTGGTCAATACACAAAAGGCTGACCCCGAATGTAACTACCACTCTATACAGTCAGATTCGAAATCGGTGTCCCGCTTCCGTTGGGCGTAAGTCTCTTTGCGCACGAGCCGCTCGTCTTGGCAACGTGGGGCACATAAGTGGAGACATGCCTGGACAGACCGGGCATCTCGGACAGCTGTTTTGCGCGCCAATAGTAATTTATAGCGTCGTCTGGTGTCTTTTATTTATTGCATCGACGAGGTGAACGTGGAAGAAAAGCGGCATATGGTATATGCCAATATAATACGGTCACTGCAAGCAAACATTCCCGCAGTTATTACTATACGGAACGGAATTTCTACATTACATGTTCATGCAATCATGCCAAAATGGCCGGCAAGATGGCTGCCTGAATGTGCAGTACTGTAGCTGCCTTGCGAGGCTGACTCCTCATCCTCCGCAAACTGGGTCGCTTTTAGGCACCCCGACACAGTACTATACAGTAGTATGATATCTGCGGAATAGGACACTGGTTTCAAGCGTCAGCCCCGCTTCTGGTTCCCGCAGGTGGGACTGTCTCCATGCACTTAACCCTTTCCTTTTCCAACCGCTATTGAACGCCTGCTGGTTGTGCCCCACCACGATCCTGATGCTCGAGCATACTCGGTTTTCGTGACCAAAGTCGCATCACGCCGTCGCTGGCCAAAACCATCAATCAATCGAGATACCCTGCTCAGACCACCTTTGCAGGATGCGGCTCTTGGAACTCCAAGAGGATGGCAGCCTCAGACTTAAGGAGCACCCTCAAGAGGACGTCCCGCCATATGATATCCTCTCGCACACCTGTGGAGCCGATGACCAGGAGATCACCTTTCAAGACGTTCAACATCATACAGGCCACCACAAGGTCGGGTATAAAAAGCTCACGTTCTGCAGCCAGCAGGCTGCGCTGGATGGCCTGAAAAACTTCTGGATCGACACTTGCTGTATAGACAAGTCTAACAGCCAGGAGCTTCAAGAAGCGATCAACTCCATGGTTCGTTGGTACAGAGACGCCGACCATTGCTACGTCTACCTCAGCGACGTGGTCAACAATGGCGGCAAGGACGAAGACAAAGCGTCACAACTTCCATGGGAGACAGCCTTCAGAAGAAGCCGGTGGCTAACCCGCGGCTGGACGCTCCAGGAGCTGATCGCCCCACGGTCGGTCAAATTCTTCTCAGCAGAAGGATACGTACTTGGCAACAAAACAACGTTAGAGGCACTGCTCCACGAATGCACAGGGGTCCCTGTCGACGCGCTTCGAGGGAAACCTCTGGCTGACTTCAGCATCAACGAGCGACTCTCTTGGGTGGGAGGGCGCAAGACGAAGCGTCCCGAAGACCTTGCGTATTGCATGCTTGGCATCTTCGACGCGCATATGCCACTCATCTACAGCGAGGGCGAGGAGAAGGCATTCCTCAGACTGAGACGAGAGATTGGTAAGAAGTCATGGCTTCAGATGCGTTTCCAATATGCTGGAGCACAGGCTGACCAGTTTGTCCTGGTATGCATTCTTGTTTACAGGTAAGGACACTGTTAGCGAAGCAGCCAAGCAATGCATTGCCGACTTGCGCGTGACCGATCCTCGCCATGACAAGAGGCGCATCGAAAACATGAAGGGCAGCCTACTCAGGGACTCCTACTTCTGGGTGCTCGACAACCCGGACTTCCGCCAGTGGCGTGACAATAACGACCAGCGCCTACTCTGGGTCAAAGGCGATCCAGGCAAGGGCAAGACCATGCTACTCTGCGGAATCATCGACGAACTCGAGAGGATGCGCACCGAAGGACAGATTCTATCCTACTTTTTCTTCCAGGCCACCGATGGGCGTATCAATACCGCGGCGGCTGCATTGCGCAGCCTGATCTACATGCTCCTCGAGAAGGACGCCTCCCTCGTTTCTCACATGGAAAAGCAGCACGAGAAGGCCGGCAGAGACCTTTTTGAAGACACCAACGGCTGGCAGGCGCTATGTGAAATCTTCGAGAACATCCTCCAGGATGCCAAACTGCAGGGAGTTGTCCTTGTGGTCAACGCTCTGGACGAGTGTTTGCAAGGTCTGCCAGTGTTTCTCGACCTCGTGGTCAGGACCTCGCAAACAACCACAGCGAAATGGCTCATTTGAAGCCGTAATTGGCCTCAGATTGAGGAACCGTTGCGCAAAGTGGCGCACAGGCTTTCGCTTGAGGTTAATGAAACTTCAGTTACAGAAGCCGTAAATACATACATCGACCACAAGGTGTCCGAGCTTGCACGACGCAAGGGTTACCGCGACGACATAGCCAAGGAAGTCCACCACTTTCTGTCGTCGAACGCGGACGGTACCTTTCTCTGGGTTGCCTTGATCTGCCAAGAACTCGAGAAGACTCGCAAAGGGAACGCGTTACAGAAAGTCAAGTCTTTCCCTCCGGGCCTTGATGCTCTATATCAACGAATGATGGAGCAAATCCTCGCCTCAGAGGATACCGAACGCTGTACGCAGATTCTTGCACTCGTAGCAACAACCTATCGCCCACCGTCGCTGTCCGAATTGATGGCTTTGGTCGGAGAGCTCGATGACGTGGGAACCGATCGCGAATCGCTACAGGAGATCATCAGCCTATGCGGCTCGTTCCTCACCATTCGCGAAGACAAGGTGTACTGTGTCCACCAATCGAGGAAGGACTTTTTGATGAAGTCGCACGCGAGCGTTCTCTTTGCCAAAGGACAGCCATCTATTCACAGTCAGATTCTCCAGAACTCAATCGAGGCTATGTCCCGCATACTCAAGCGCGACATCTACAATCTGCACGACCCGGGCTTTCCTATGGAGGACATCAGCCCACCGGTGATTGACCCACTGACGGAAGTCGGCTATTGCTGCGTCTACTGGGTTAATCATTTAGTAGAGAGCATTACGAATCAGGATGAAGGCAGCAGCACACGCGACCGCGGAAGAGTCAACAACTTCTTGCGGGACAAGACTCTCTACTGGATTGAGGCGTTGAGTCTACTACGCAGCATATCAGAAGGTATGATCGCATTGGAGAGAGTCAAACAGCACATCCAGGTATGCTCAGAAAAGCCCTCTTGCATGAAAGAAGTACTAAACAAAACAGGACCATCTGAACGCGTCAAGTCTCCAGGAAATAGTTGTTGACGTGTACCGTCTTCTGCGAAGCTTCCGCCCAGCACTTGAGACCCAACCGCTGCAATGTTACATCTCGGCACTCGTCTTCAGTCCAGCTAAAAGTTTGGTTCGGAAGCTCTTCCGCGGCGAGACCCCGGATTGGGTCCAGTGCAAACCGGAGCTCTCGGAGCAATGGAGCGCATGTGAGGCGACACTCGAGGGCCATATCGGCTGGGTCGCGTCGGCAGCCTTCTCCCCAGACGGCCGCCGCGTTGTCTCGGCATCGCAGGATGAGACAGTCAAGCTGTGGGATGCGGCTACGGGCATGTCTGAGGCGACATACGAAGTTGATGCCGATGGCTCTATCATGTACGGAGATTTTGCCGGTTGCTCTATCTCATTCGACAAGACTGACACGTACATCTATACCGGTGTTCAAGTCGTCCTTGTCGAGAGTGCCGTGAAATACATCTTGGATCCATATCCAAACATGTCCGTCACGGCCGGCCGCCAACGCTATGGTATCAGTTCGGATGGTGCATGGATTTTGAGGGATTCGCAGCCGGTCCTCTGGCTTCTTCCAGAGCTCCGATCGCGAGTTGTTGGGTGGGCCACAGTGGATGCAGACACGAAATTGGTTATTGCATGCTCGACTGGCCGCATTTTTATCCTACATTTCACCTCTATCTAGAAACACGTAGATCATAATTGGCGCCTTTGACTATCCTTTGACCATTTGCCTTAAGCAGAGCTGGGCTCTGATTGCCTTTCTGATGTATCGTAGCTTAGTATCCGAGAATATACAGTATGTCTTGTTTAGTCATTTGTAAGATTCTTGCCATAAAATGAAGATGGAATAGGCTTCACTCAGCAGTAAGCTTAGATCATATTGTACATCTCATCCGACATCAGTATTTTGAACCAACTTCGATCAAGGAGAACATCTCTGTATGATTTGATTATCCGTACGAATTGGATCACGAGTATGAGCCACACAATAGCCGTGGACGCGCTGCTAGTAGTCGCGAAATTAGCTGGAAACCCTTCCTAAGGCAAGAGCTTCGTGTGAGAAAGCCGTACTTGGTTAGACAAAACGACTCCCCCCTGTGCCCATGCCAAAATGACAGGAAGGTCACTTAAGATGAAAACACCTCATAAGACCCGGTCAAAGCTAACTTCGACTGTAGAGTAGAAATTCATTTGGAAAAACAGGTCCAAAGAAGCCAGGGGAGTGCTTCTAAGGAATGCTCTCCAGGCATCGCCCTGTTTATGCAATGAGTGAATCCTGCCTGCAGCCTGAAATGGCTGTCCTGACTGCCCCACCTACCTGCAGGTAGCTTTGTTTGCGGCTCCATGCACTTGGCATTGCAAAGACAAGGCGGACCGTGCGCAGAGAGAGTGACGTTAAGCGAAAGTGGACACCGATTTCGAATTCGACTGTACAACGGGTTGGCGAAAATGGATTCATCATTGCGGATGATGTAAACTGTCTTATATACGCCACCTTGATCAACGATGAGATTACACTCTCAGAAGATCGCCTTTGCCCTCTGGAGAGCAGTTTGTGTATGTCGAAGTTCCCCACGATAGCGATACTATATATACCGCGCTGAATGCTAAGTGGGGGGGGATCAAGGGTATCCAAGAGTGGTGCTTGAAGCGACACGGGCCCAGTGACAACCGCTCAGAGCCTTCCAGGAATACGAAAGACTTATTCAATAAAGCAACTTACTCGATTCTGTGGGTGAAAGGATGGTCCCGCTGGAAAATATCATATCCCATCCAGTCGAAGCTATACAGACTGAAGCTTCCTCCCAAGCGAACTCTTTTTCAAACGCGGACTACATTCGTGCATACAAAATAGCCTGCAAAACTAAGTTGTATGCCATAAGCGAGATCGTTAGGTTGTTAGATCACCAAATCACTCTACTTTAAGCCCCGAGATTTCAGTGATAAACTTCGTTCAGTTTTTAATAAGCGAAGGCAATCCTTGGTCCAAGTGTGCAGGTGCTGACTGTCTCATTCCCCTACTTCACACAGTGCTACATCAATCTTACGGGCCTTGACGTCCTTGAAAAATCGCTCTTCGAACCCTGAAACCGTCTTAATCAGATCCTAGAAGCTCATGTTGAATTTCGTGTCCTGATATTACGAGTCTTTCTGGTCGAGCGTGACAACCCGCACCAACCAGGGATTGTTTGGGCTCTGAGACGGCATAAACAAGGCCCCATAATCAGGCCAAAGACAAGGACGGGTCTGCGAAGGAAACAGAGAATAGTTAGGTGAGCAGGAAGGTTTAGTCATTCTAGTTGTGAAAGCCGTCTCTTGGCGAGCGGATCTAAGTCAGACTGGACGAGTTTCAGGTCATCCCTCTCTCACGGACCGAGGCAATGCGGAGTACACGGTCCGGTCGCTGCAGCCATGATTCTATTTGCAGGTGCTTATGAGCACGGCCACGCTGTGCGGAAAGGAGCAGAGGTTGCGGAGGCAGCGCAGCGAAGGTGCTGTTACTCCTGCTGGATTTGCTATTTTCCCTGCTCCGCCGTGGGCGCAGGCACTGGACAGGACACCTCTCGCCAACGGGAGCACGCGAGCCACACACGTATTGTAGACTGTGAATATGTTGGCACCCATCATAATAGGAAAAACTACAAACTGTGCGGTACTGTCTAGCTAAGAAGCATCCACAATTATTGACTGCTTGGCGGTGAATAAATAGTTACCGTGGTCCAAGGCGGCTTTAGTTGATACTCGGCGATCGCGTGTGGACATTACCCTTCGGGGAGCTTGAGACACACTAAATGCGTTGATCACCGTTGAGGATAATCGCATGGGATACAGGGTAGAAGGACGAGATGTTGCTTGTCGGTAAGTGCGAAGCGGACGCCCTTTCCGGTGGGATCTCCTTGGAGACTCCTGTGCCTTATGTTATTGAGCCTACTACTTAACCTAAAGCCGGTCTACAACCCTGCTCGCCAAGTTGACAAGTTTGAGCGGACTGTTTACATTAACTCTCTGCTACCCTTGCCCGTAACCTTACGAAACACCTTGGCCTTGCCGTCGCCCACATGTGATACTGGAGATGTTCTATAATAGCAGTCGAAGTACTTCGCGTAGCTGATAACGGTTTAACTACTACACAACTCTCTCGGCACAAATACCTACCCTGCAGCCACAAGATGCGCTTAAGCGACGCTAAAAATACCTTTCTCGCTGTGATGACTCTCTCCCGAAGTATCTCTGCTGTTCGCACTATTAAAAGCGAGAGCAGTCAAAGTACGGACCAGATTCTGGGCTTTGATTCTACCCAGACATTTGCCGAGACCAATGTAGGCAATGACTATCCGGGCTTTAACAACACGTGTGAGAAGTGGCATATCGAGGTTGACTCGGAGCTGGAAGAGATCTTCTTCGTGGCTGTATGCCTGAGCGACCATACTTTGCTTCCTGGGACGAGATTGTGCTCGCAGATCGAGCTGACCCAGTAAGCTGCACGTCTTCGGTCCAACAGAATACACATATGACAACTGACATAAATCCTTTAAAAGATGCTATTACGAGTACGAAGGCTGGCTTTTTCCCATCGTACATGGCCAAGGCAGCGTTGCCGTGAGGCAGGGACGAGATCAATATCGTCATTGGTCCCCGAAACCTTGCCACAAGATCTCCCTGATCAAAGTGGGAGATCCTGATGACAAGAGGCAAGGTCATCACTTCGATTGGGCGTGCCAAGATGGGCCATACAGGGGCGTGCTACCATCTGGATACAGGTCCTTGCAGAACGACCTCGGTAAGTATCCACATTCCCATATGTCTGTTATACCTGCGGACGAAAGGTACGCAAATACCACGTTTCCTCGATCTGCTCCGTTGCATCATGTAGAAAAATCCATGTTGTGCTACGCAGATCGGATTCTATTCGGAGCGTGAGATATCTAAGCGCGGGGTGAGAGGATCGAGATCTAATGATCCGAGATACATCAGCCTACCAGGTCAATGATTACGATAGGCTAACTGAGTGTTCAACAAAGCCCTCACTATAGGCAATGATGCAGGCATACTCAGCTGCCCTTACGCTGGTCAGACAGGAACCATCAGCACCCGTTGTCGTGCTTGATCGAACAAGGTGCGATCACTCAGAGACACTTTATCTCCTATTCAATACAAGATGAAGCAACTCCGCCAGAAGGGGCATCGCTTTGCTGCCTCCGTTGCTTTTCCCCCTCTCTGATCCACCTGCTAGCTGAGAAATTTACCCCGTATATAGATCAATGAAATCTCTTAGAGCGCGAGGATTGACTACCCGAGAGAGGAGCAAAACTTAGGTGAACAGAGCGCAGGGAGTATTCGTAGACCAATGTTACTACCTTGCTACTGAAGCCATGAGCCTCAGTTCTATCCCTCGTGCATGAGTATACTCAATCAATCATACAGGACTGATCGAAGGTTACCGCGGCGAAAACTTTGTTAAATTTCGCTTAGGTGATGTCAAATGCCGCATATCACTGCGAGGTGAACCTGCTAGCAAATACTATCTCCTTGAACTTCCCAGGGCACGCTAGTACTAGTCTATATAGGCCCGAGGAGCTCTTCCTCTAGCCGCACTATGACCTCTTGAGTAGCCGCACTTCTGCGAACTCCACTGGTTCGCTCGAGCTCCGAGCCCAGGGCAAGCCGCCCATGGCCCGAGCACCGAGAATCTCTTTATTGATCAAGTTGTCGATAGTACCGCAAATGGAGAGTGTCGTGCCAAGCGAAGCCGATGGCCCCCTGAACTATCTGCCGCATGATTTCTGAATCACTTAGATAAGTCATCAGGCTGTCGCAACTGGCCCGGAATGTAGTACGGCTCTAGAGTAGTGTCCCAGCGACACGACCATCAAAACGCTACAGGGAATGAGATCACTCTGCCGGGAACCCTAGAAATGCGGACGAGTTGATCCTCTGTGGCTGAGGTGTATGTAATTCGCCTTTTGGAAAAGAGATTTCAGAGTGTCAATGATTCGGATATTCTCTGCTCCATGACAGGTCTTGGTCCGGATAATCACCTTGGAGAAGTCCGATAGATAGCACATAATAGCTTCGAAGTCTAAACTGTCGCCGAAAGCTTAAAGACGGCTTCGCCTCATTAACGGCTTAGTATAGATGCTTCCGCCAAGTATTAAAATCACGGACCCTACAAACTTACCTGAACCTCGCCTCTTCTCCACGTACCTGAATTTCACCTCGCAGGTAGTGCGCGTTCCCGGTAATTCGCGTCGCAGGTCAGCACAAGGGGGCCCCGCGCACGGCCCTTGACTATAGCCCCGCCCCCGGTACTGGAGCGCACTACCGCCCGGAATGATGGGCAGTGCCAGTCCCCAGGCGCCTGCAGTACTACGATCAGGTGAGGCCTGCTTTGAACACTCTAATTTTTTCACAGTAAAAGTCCTGGTTCCCCAACACACCCAGTGAAGGCCCCCGCCCCCAAAGCTCCGCCCCCGCCATGATGTCCTGTGCCGTCAACCCTTCTAGGAGCCCTGGATAATACCACCACCTTCAAGCCAGAGAGTTTCTTTGCTATCCGCGGCCAACTCTACCTTCATCACACCAAGCGCCTTCTTGACCAAGTCTGGACCAGGCGTCCTGCCGCAGACCGGGCCGCCCCTCCTGCCCCTTCTCCCACCCGCCGCCGTACTGCCTCGTTGCCCGACATCACCCAGCCTTTCAAGAAACCGCGGCTAGAGGATCCATCTCCATTCCCTTTCATCTCAGCGCATACCGCAGCGGCACACGACCAGGCAGGCGCTATCACCCCGTGACAGCGCGTCACACTGGGGAAAGTGTGGCAGCTAGGGCAGATTGCAGAAATTCGGGCCTTTGGATGCCCAGTCATAGTGCAGCACGACTTCGCGACCCCAGCGAAGGGCCACGGCCTTCAGGGCGACGAGACAGTTAGACTTGACCTGGGCCGCGGGGGTGGCGATGCCGAAGTAGCGCTCCCATTCGTCGCACTCGGCGGTATTGTCGATCTTCTTGTTGCGGCCGGTCGGCAATGGTGTCCTGGCTTTGGCCTTCTGCTTTTTGTTTTCGTACCCGCGACAGACAGCCGACATGACGTCGTCGTAGGCGGCGATCAGAATCTGTAGCCTGGTATCAGAGCTTTTAGTCTTTGCTGGGTGCTTAGGAAGGGGAGGATCCCGGATTCTTGGATTTGAAGAGGTCCGGACGTCGCATTCCGGTGGGAAAGCAGTGATGTCCGGCTGGAGGCCCTGGACGAGAAGGAGCTCCTCCGGGACCTGGCACCGTTTCCGTCATGTCCTGAGAATGTGTATTTCGGACTGGCCGAGACCTACAGGTTGGCCTGATGAGTGGAAATGGCCTGCGGACCCTACCTCGATTCCGGACGACGAGCAGACAATTCCGACTTTCTGGCAGGTGCACGAACATGAACAAACGTCTGGGACCAGCGTACGCGCGGCAGCCAATAGGCATCGAGATAGCAGTCCCAGTGATCCTACAGAAAATGACAAATTGCACCAGGTTAGAGCATGTGGCGACCCTGCACCGGTGGATTTGCGAGGAGTTACAAATCTAACTCTGGAGCCTTGCTGACAAGTGACAAAACAGCACGCGCTGACTGTCGGCTGAAAGTCTAAGACGAGCCATGACGCTGCTATGACGAGGTGGCCCCCATCCTAGAAGCTAAGTTTCTCCAAAGGGTGGTTACAGTACAACGAATGCAGATTCTGCCAGCTGAAAGCTGAGTGCGCCAAGCCACGAAGATGCCAAGTCAGCATTGAGTGTCAGCAGTTACGAATGGCAATTAAGAATGTGATAGCTCGCCGCATGTGGGTGCGTGGCTCGGGCGTGATTCTAGGCAGGGCAGAGGTCGAATCTTCCACTCATTCGACACCAGGGCCGATTCTATTCTAGATTTTAAAGCTTCGAAGGGTGGGTGACAAGTTTCCTCCCTGGCAAAGACTTCGGACTACTAACGAGCCGCTTCGAAATACCAGGACAACCAGTTCTCTAGGCCACAGATACTCACGGACTACAAAGATGGCAGATCTCGAGGAAGCGATCCAAGTAGGGCAAGAAGCCATCAATGCCGCCCCTCTAGATCATCCGGACCGGGCTATATTATTGAACAACCTCGGAATTCGTCTAGGGGATAGATACTCATGGACCGGAGCGATGGCAGACCTCGAGGAGGCTATTTGTCTGACGCGGGAAGCTATCGAGGCCACCCCACTAGATCATCCGGACCGGGCTGGATGGTTGAGCAACCTCGGAAATCATCTAGGTGACAGATACTCACGGACTGCAGAGATGGCAGACCTCGGGGAAGCCATTCACATGATACGGGAAGCCATCGATGGCACCCCGCTAAATCATCCGAACCGGGCTGGGTTCTTGATCAACCTCGGAAATCATCTAGGCCGTAGATACTCACGGACTGCAGAGATGGCAGACCTCGAGGAAGCGATCCAAGTAGAGCAAGAAATCATCGATGCCGCCCCGCTAGATCATCCGGACCGGGCTACGTTCTTGAACAACCTCGGAACTCATCTAAGCGACAGGTACTCGCGGACTGCAGAGATAGCAGACGTCGAGGAAGTGATCCGAGTAGGACGAGAAGCCATCGATGGCACCCCGTCAGATCATCCGAACCGGACTATGTTCTTGAACAACCTTGGAGTTCGTCTAGGCCGTAGATACTCACGGACTGCAGAGATGGCAGACCTCGAGGGAGCCATTCGTGTGACACGGGAAGCCATCGATGCCACCCCGCTGGACAATCGAGATCGGGCAGGATTCTTGAACAACCTCGGACCTCTCCTAAGTGACAGGTACTCGCGGACTGCAGAGATAGCAGACCTCGAGGAAGCAATCCGAGTAGGACGAGAAGCCATCGATGGCACCCCGTCAGATCATCCGAACCGGACTATGTTCTTGAACAACCTTGGAGTTCGTCTAGGCGCTAGATACTCGCGGAACGGAGCGATGGCAGACCTCGAGGAAGCGATCCAAGTAGGACGAGAAGCCATCGATGCCACCCCGTCAGATCATCCGAACCGGGCTGGATGGCTGAACAACCTCGGAATTTGTCTAAGCGACAGGTTCTCGCGGAACGGAGCGATGGCAGACCTCGAGGAAGGCAAGGAACGCTTCGTCGCTGCCTTGCGTCAGTCCGCCTCCGCTGTGAGCATGCGTGTCGCAGCCGGCCGTCATCTTCTGACATCCCCAGCTATACTTCAAGATCGACAAGCATACGCCATTGCCAAAACGACGATCGACTTGATTCCTTTATTGACCCCCCGTTCTCTGCAGAACTCAGACCAGCGGCACCTCCTCTCCGTGGCTGTCGGACTCTCGTCGGACGCGACAGCCATTGCTCTGCATGCCAACAGAGGCCCTGCTGCTGCTATCGAACTGCTTGAGACTGGTCGTGGTGTCATCGCGGGAGCCCTCTTCGAGCAATCCGACCTTGCCGCTCTCGAACGCGAGCATCCCGACCTGGTACGTTCCTTTATCGACGTGCGAGATCAACTGGACGCACCGGCGTCGGCTCGTTCCCTCGCTGCCGAGCGCCCCACTCTGGCCGCAGAGACGGAAGGCGATCGGCGCCGCGACGCTGGACCCCGGCTTGCCGCTCTCCTCGAGACGATCCGTTCCAAGTCCGGTTTTGAGCGATTCCTCCTCTCCGCATCGGAAGCCGATATGCTGGAGGCTGCGCGGCACGGCCCGATCGTCGACCTGAACGTGAGCTCGTATCGCTGCGATGCCTTGGTCATTGAGCAGTCCGGCATCCGATTGCTGGAGCTGCCACACCTCTCCCGAGAGGCGCTCAACGACCATGTCCGGGAACTTAGAACTCTTGACACGCTTGGGTGGCTCTGGGATGCCATCGTCTGTCCCATTCTTAATGCTCTAGGCTTTACTGGACCTCCTTCGGACAGTCAGTGGCCGCACGTGTGGTGGGTCCCCACCGGCCCACTGACCCGGTTTCCACTCCATGCAGCGGGACACCATCTAAGGCGCACCGGCGAGACGGCGGTCGACAGAGTCGTCTCATCGTACGCCTCGTCCGTCAAGGCGATCATACATAGTCGGCGACGGCCACAGCACGCGCCGGAAGCCGGAGAGTCCCGAAATGCCGTTGTCGTTGCCATGCAGAACACGCCAAAACAGGAACCGCTCAAGCATGCAAGCGACGAGGTTGATGCCGTAGTAGCTGTTTGCGAGTCGGTGGGATTGCCGCACGCCCGGCCTCGACCGTACAAGGCCGACGTGGCCTCGGCCTTGGAGGCCTGCAAGATGTTCCACTTTGCTGGCCACGGCAGCACGCATCCCACGGAACCGCTGGAGAGCCAGCTGCTCCTGGATGATTGGGATCGGAAGCCATTCACGGTGGCGAGCCTCCTGGAGACGAACCTTACCTCGAAGCCGCCATTCCTCGCGTACCTCTCGGCATGCGGGACTGGTCAGATCCTGGATGAGGGGTCTGTTGACGAGAGCATCCATCTGGCCAATGCTTGCCAGCTTGCGGGGTTCCGTCATGTAGTGGGCACGCTTTGGAGCGTAAATGACGGGTTATGTGTGGACATGGCGAGAATGACGTACGAGTTTCTGCGGGATGAGGGTATCCGGGATGAAACCGTAAGCCGGGGGCTTCACCGAGCGATGAGGACGCTCCGAGACCAGTGGGTGGAGGTCGAGGATGCCGGACGCGGAAAGTCACGGTCATCGGGAGCGGACAGGGACGCTGAATTGAGACAAGGGTCGGAGCCGAGGCGGCCGCTCTGGGTTCCTTATGTTCACTTTGGCGTTTGATATTGAATGTCATACAACATTTGACTTCTCGCCATGTGTGAGAAACCAGGCTTGCGCGCAATCCTTCCAAGGTAACGTGTTGGAACCATTTTTACCCATCGCTCTTGCTGAAGGCGATTACGCCGACTTTGCACAATGATGTTCTCAAGGCAGGCTTGTAGAATACTCCATTTTGCGGGGGCTAGTTACATTTGACGCTGCCTCCACAAAGATGTTTTAACTCATAGAGGAATGGGAACCAACCATTAACTGTAGAGGCCATCCGTGACCACATCAAGAGAACTCGCAGTTTCTGGTGACAGCCTGCTCCCTGGATGCTGGATAAAGGAAAATCCGTTTCGAGCACAGGTTAGGTCAGCTTTCACCTTGGCCAGGTCGAAGTCGGGCTCCAGATCAAGACGATGGCCGTGAGATGGCACGATTAGATCCTCCTTCATACTTCCTACGCTGGAGCAAGGATGGCGAGACAGTTTTCTATGGAGACTCATATGACCCTAGATTTACCAGTAAATTCTATTTCTGATTGAGGCCTTTCCTAAGCTTCCCTTACTTCTGTATGACAAAATCACTCGTCTGCGCTTTATCTGTAAGTACTGTGGATGAGAGTGTCCGGGATTGGCTTAGTAGACCCGTTCCCAAGATCATCTTTGCTGCTTATACAACCATCGACGAGCTGCAAGAGCTCGCTTGATGTCTTCGCGTAGAGTTTTGCCCATCCATCGTTTAAGGCTCTTGAGCTCCAGATGTCTAAGGCGGCAGCAAAGGGGCTCTGGGCAATTTCCAACTTTTAGAGTCGGCACAGCAAGTGTATGCCTCTATTATCGAGGGTGATCGAGGTGTGAGGCTTGCTGTGGTGCGAACCTTCCATAATCGCCCCATATTACTCTATAGGAAGGAGACACGCGCCTTCTCAAAGGATCTCCATGCACCAATAGACGACTTTCTCCTCCGTGGCCGCTGTAGTGGCTCTGGGAAATAGGACCTAGAGTGTACAAGATGATAGATCGAGAATTTGTTATGCTCAAGGTTCATTGGACAGCTGTATGTTTCGCTTGAGTCCTTGTAACTAGTCAGGTACAGGATTCAGGCTAAGTAATTGCCTGGGAATGTCGAACCGCAATGCCACATTTTGCCTCTAAAGTGCACTACTAGGCTAGTCTTCAAGGCTCATCCCTCCCAGCTATTCAAGGACCCCATCTGTCATAGGCTGCAGCTTAGACTCAATTGTGCAACCTGGAAGTCTGAGACCGTCCTATAGAGGGAGGTCCCACTGTAGCCATGAAATGGGCGTAGTGGACGTAAGGCACCAAGGCCTTCCTGCGCCATTGCTTCATCAAGGAAACTAGTATTATGGAGGAACACTGAAACCCAGAGATCCGTGGCTGGTCCTGCAAATAGAATAGTACATGGCTTTCTCTCTTCTTGACTCCATTTCATCTATAGAATCATTAGCGTAAGCGCAGTTTCTGCCATAAGGGACATACCTTAGAGCGTTTTGGCAACAGAAGAGTTTTCGAGTTTAGAGACCTTAAATTTTCCCTCAAAGCATGTTCTGCTACTGCCTGGAAAATTCTGTGATTTGAGAATACTCAAAACACAAACAGCCATAGCACTGATTCAGTGCCGTATGAGGTTGGAGACCAGATGAAGAAGGCGCTTCTGATTGGGTAGGCTGAGTAAGTTATTTAACTACATGATATAAATCTACTGTCGGATCGGTTAGGATAGAGGATGCGGCTGTCTGGCGCCTGTTATTCTATTGAACAGGACCATATGTTCTTGGCAGAGCTTTACACCAGCGATGAACTTCCATAATCCCAGCTTCATGTCATTCATTCTCAGCTCACGTAAAAATGTCTGATCACCACTGCGGGAGGCATTCTCCAGAGAATTTGCGAGGATAACTTGACAATGCTGATGAGCTGAACTTACTGGTTATGCAGGTTAACTCGCCACGCTGCCGGGAGCTGGACATTCAGCCGTCATCAACAAATTGAAGTGCCTCGGTTAGTGACGGAAGAGATGGTCGTGAGGTGATGAACGACTGATCGGTTCTCGACCAAGCGGTGGCGGCCACTGATGCGAGTGGATCCTGCTTGAGACAACCAGCTTTTCTCATTGCACGAAGGTCGCTGCGAATACGGATGCGTATGCCTTGCTCAGCCAAGACCCAACTAAGGCCAGTGCTGTATGTGAAGCCTTTAAAACGCTTTGGCGGTACAACTGAGAAAGCTGCTGACGATATGGATTGTCTGTGGGAGAAATAATTATTGCTCTCGATGTCTACATGGTCGCTTTCTCCCAAAAGAGCATCTCTGTCCATGTCTAACATTTGCTGCTCGTATAAGTCGAATTTCAGAAAATATTGGCCCTCGAACTGAACCGAAAGATCGTCAAATACGAAGTAGTAAGCTGGTTCTGGTTGATTTAGGAAAGAGCTACCAGCAACTGTTGTTCCAAGGATAGCTGCAGTTTTCTTCGCTATCAGCAGTCTACCACCTTGCTGAACTCCTTCTATTGAGGCATAGGCGAAGAATTGCGCAAGATACATAGGCGTAATATCTTGTACATAGTCCATGTTATCCCCTTCAAAAATTCTCAGCTGCAAGACTGGAGGCGGGTCAATTGGACGACGGTCAGCCACGGCTGAGTAAATTAGTAACAATTCTCGCAAGGGGCTTACGTCTCAAATACCTGAAGGTCCCGATCCAGCAGCTCTCCCAATGCTCGGTTGTTGAATGATCCGAAAGAAATACCAGAGGCGTCTTCCATCTTTCGTTAAGCGATGCAGGTCCATCTTCTCGGATTGATTTCCAACCAACTCCAACGACTTTGTGGGAATTTTATGTTGAAGCAATGCTAGGAAGAATCTAACGATTTATATTCCCGCTCCCAGTAAGGTACCGAAGGGGTATGTTACACTAGACCAATCGAACGTGAGCCGTATCCGGACACAGTGGTATGCGCATAGAACCTCATGCATGCTGTAGCTGTGTAAATTGAAAGAACTTCCTAAAACAAATTAGCTGGAAGGAGTGACTTCCATATATAGGTGCAAGCCTCGCCATTGATGATTACCCGTGTCTCTTGGTTTGGTACGACCTCAGGATTCCCCTATCACAGTGCATTCCGTTGATAATGGTGGAGAAGATGACGAGGGCCCCCAAACCAACAAGTAACAGCACTAGCAGGCATTGTTCCAATTGGCCAAGTATTGAAAGCTCCACCACAAGCAATCACATCATATCACCAACAGTCAGGTCACGCGCCATCCGACAGTCTCAACCCGATTTTAAGTTCCTAGGGTCGCCGAAATGCCATACTGTAGCTCATTCTACCCATGTCGCGCGCTCCAGCGCCTTCCTCATTTTGCGCCGCCTGTAGAGCGCTAAGCTCCTTCTTCGTCCCAACTTGAGAATACTATTCTCCACAAATAACAACCTCCTATCTCATGCGCCTCACTCCGACAATGCCCAGATCCCCAGCAGTTGGTGACGTCCTCTCGCAGGGGCAGGACAAGATGTCCGGGTGGAGTTCAGCCTGAGCCTCAGGTTGGGAACAGCGACCGAGTTTAGTAAAATAGTTCAAACCTTTCCTTGGAGGAAGAGGGCTGGAGAGAGAGGGACGGCTTAGTGATGGTCGAAGGTTCACAATAGGGCGTGTCCAGGCCAGAGTATCCCTGTGGGAGGAACGTCGCTATTTCTGGCAGAACAAAGTCTTAATTGGGCGCTGCGGTGGTCCCCTAACCAATGACAAAGGCTAGGGTATTCAGCGCTACAGTGGGGGCGCAAAAATAACGCGAATTTTCTCCACAACGCGCACCAGACACGCATCTGCACCTTGCATCACCTACAGTACTACCAGCTTCAATCGACGATGGCGACACCACAACGACCGTTAAAGCCATACAAAAAGCATTCCACGCCTCGTACGAGGAATCGCGTCTGGGCAGCATTTTCGGCGGGCAAAAAAGCTGCACTAATCGCCGAGGAAGAGGGGATTCCTGTGAGCCTTGTGTATGGCATTAAAAGACGGTTCACGACGCAAGATTGGGGTG
Organism: Microdochium trichocladiopsis; assembly: GCF_020744255.1. Classification (NCBI taxonomy): domain Eukaryota; kingdom Fungi; phylum Ascomycota; class Sordariomycetes; order Xylariales; family Microdochiaceae; genus Microdochium; species Microdochium trichocladiopsis. The sequence goes on from NW_025763561.1 coordinate 393,266, forward strand.
TATCTCCTCGCGGTCGAGGGCGCCCTAGCCTTCTTACTTCACACGACAAAAGGCACCTCAAGGATGCAATCAATAATGACGCTTTCATCTCAATCAGAGAGCTTAAGAAACGGGTCACTCCTCATGTTTCTATCGACACTATAAGGCGGTACCTCAAGGCGGACGAAATTATGCACCGTAAGGCTGCACAGCGCCCCTTTCTAACAGAAGACCATGCTCAAAAAAGACTCCAATTCGCGCAGAAGCATCGTGATAAGCCGCCTACGTGGTTTCGTCGCATTCTATGGAGTGATGAGTGCTCTGTTCAGCGCGGAGATGGGCAGAGTTAGAAGTGGGTTTGGCGGCCAAGAGGTCTGTAAATCACACCTACCTTTAAACCACGATAACTTAGTCCACAACTAACCATTTTAATCCGTTCCAGGCTCAAAAGCAATAGATCCCAAATATGTACAAGGCAAGACAAAGAAAACGCGGCATTCCCTTATGTTCTGGGGCGGGATTCGGTACGGAAACCGGGGGCCACTTGTCGTCCTCCCAGGAGACCCCGACGCCAAGAAAGGCGGTGTGACGGGCGCAGTTTATAAGGACCATATTGAAGAATACTTGCCGACGATGCTTGATTACGATACTATCTTCATGCACGATAATGCGCCTGTTCATACAGCCAAAGTGGTGAAGGAATGGCTCGATAGCTCTGGGATCGAGGTGCTTGAATGGCCGCCATACAGCCCAGATCTCAACCCTATTGAAAACCTTTGGTAGTTCCTCAAAGACCGCATCTACAAGGCCGACCCTCAAATGGCATATATGACGAAGTGTAAGGCTTCATTGGATTACCTTGAAACAGTCGCAATGGCTGCCTGGGAGCAGATAAAGGTTGAGCTTGTTAACCGCGTCATCGACAGTATGCCGAAACGACTAGCCGCGGTGATAGCCTCAGACGGCTGGTACACCAAATATTGATTCCGTCATCAGATACAGCATTTGAATCACTACAGAATGCACTACTTGCCACCATAATAGCTGTCGAAATGGCTTCAATACTAATAAGTGAAGCTGGTGCATGTGGTGTGGTGGTGCGGGCCGGATTTGGCGTTTTGCGTTATTTTTGCGACCTCCCTGTAGTTACCTGCACGATAATGCGGGGATAGTGGGCTAGCGGCTACTATGCATCTACTATTGGTTAGTCGACAGAACTTAACCTTTGTAAGGAGATCGTACACTCCTAGTAGAGCCAATACCCAAGGGGGTGAATCATGCCTCTTGGGTTCGATTTTCTGGTGAATTGAGGTTGACTAAACTTTTGGTTGTTCTAAATATGGCATAGTAAGAAGGTAGCGATAATGATTAGAAAATACCCCCAGAACGGATACAACGCTGTTGTTTTCAATCAACGCTGTAAATCTTGCAATGGGCTCGGCGCAATAGACCTCGATGAGGGATCATACCTTGAATGAGTCGCATATAGGCTTAAGGTCTGGTTAGGGGTTCCGACCGAGCGTCAATGATTAGAAGGAGCGCAAGTCTACTGTACTACCTCAGAAGCATGCAAGGTGATCAACCATATACCTATTGCACCCAGAACCAAAAGTTTTAGGTAGCCTCAATTCACTAGAAAATCGAAGCTCAGATGCATGATTCAAACCCCCTTCGCTTATTGCCCTTGCCAAGAATGTATGTGTCACGATCCGGCCTCCGGGGGTCAATCCGTCTGACCGGGCGGTTGGGGTTTATGTTCTGAGAAGGTAGGTAACGCCTGCGCAATACTGACTCCGTACTGTCGTGATCTCTGGGGTTGTCGTTCGTGTCTCTTGGGAGAGATATCACACTTGGATCAATTGAGTGACTAGGTCAAGTGAAGGGTAAGGGCGATACTTAGATTGATCGCTGAAGTACAAAGGTAACGACTGTCTGGCCAGGAGATCCTCCATCTATATATCCTTTGTCCTTCATCGTGTTTCCATCCTTGCGACGATCCGTCGTCGCAACGCCGATTGTGGTTCGTCGTACTTGCGACAGTAGTCTGTCGCAGTGCCGACAACCTTGGGCTTCTGAACCTGCGAATATGTACTCTAGCAGGATCAGACGGGCACACCAGACGAGCCCAGCTACCTGAGGCGTGAACTCGGTCGCTGGCCGCCAGGCGTAGGTCTTACGGTTACTGCTAATCCCGAGCACGACCGTGAAGTGCAGGAGCGGGTTGCTGAATAGGTGGACGGCAACCTTGTGCTGTAACGACTCGACACAGAAGGCCATAACGGGCTCGTCTAGCGGGTCCTCGGCCGGATCCTCCTCTCCTTCGACTACCTCGTGCCCTGGAGTCGCAGCCTCTTCAGACCCGATATAGGTCGATGAAGCTGGGGAGGCGTCGTCGCTATCGTTATCCTGGACGCTCGTGTCGCTACTGTCGAGTTGCCGGATAATCTCCTCAAGTGCAGCCCACTGGGCATCGTTGAAACGTATCCGAAACTTCTCCGTGGCCTCGTCTCGGCCGAGTCGCTCAGTCCGGACGCAATAGTAGAGGTAGCGCTTCCAGTAGGCTTGGTATCGATCCTTCGTGTCCCGGCCGTTCTCCGTCCTGAACGGGCCACCGGCCGGGCGGTCGGGGTCCACACTAGCTAGGTACCGGAGTACCTCCTTTGGCACCTGACCTGTCCGTTCGATTCCTCTCACGATAAGCCGGTCAAAACTGGCCCCGAGCCGGAGGAGGCGCTCCTGCTCGGAGATATCTGCCTCGCAGCGTAGCCTAGCGCGCTCCGTCGCCGTAAGAACGTTCCGACCTGCTTGGAAGTGCTCGCCAAAGTCGCTGCCGGCTAGGTGCCTTGCCCAGCCCATCTCGCGGACCCACGTCGACTCGAAGTCGGCTCCCTGCCGGCTGTCTACCGTCCGGCGCGTCTCCTCCAGCTCCATAGCTAGATTCTCTTCGTATCTCGTAACCCGCTCGAGTAATGCGGGCTGTGAGGAGGTCGCGCTAGTTGTGCCCGAGCCTGTTATGCCGCGCGTTCCTTCCTTGACTACCCAGTACCGGGCATGGCTCCCCGGAGATAGACTCTGGAGCCGTACCTCGCGCCAACCGCTGTCACTACCACGGCCGCCGGTTGCTGGGGCGTGTCCTGCTTCTGAGTGGTGGACCTTGATTACCTTCCAGCTCGTCGTTAGGAAGCGGCAGTCCGAGCAGCTGAAGCCGTCTAATACCGGTAGCTGCTCTATATGCGGTGATCCGTCGGCTGGCACTGGTACGGTGTACGGGCTCGTGATCGGCTCGACAGCGTAGCTGTAGTCCCTGATTTGGCGTAGTGCCTCGCCCTTGAGTCGGTGCTTCCGCAGGAAGTGTAGTCGTATGCCGTCGTCCGGCCGGAGCCCGACCCTGCACGAGACGCAGAGGAGGACGCGATGCTCCTGGCTACTACTGGCGCCAGAGGCAGGCCAGCTCAGCAGTCCGACCTGCCCGTCGGTACGACCAGCGTCAGCCTCGAAGTGTATCGCCATCGCCAGATAGTCCTTTGATCACAACTGGACTGTCAGATTGAAGGGTTAGATAGTGTATGTATGAGGTGTATTTTCTATTCTACGCGTAATAACTAGCAATTATGACGGCCCTCGCCGTACAGGTTGCGAGCCCGTCCAGGCCGCGGTATGTATCATGGGTCATTTAATGAGAGGGGAGGAGACACGGCACAGCGCAGGGTTGACTGAGGGTTGAGGTTGGGGTTCAGACACGACTAGGGGTCCAGCCGCGCCCCGGACCCCGTGTGGTAATGACTGTCATGGTAATGACCGTCACTCGACCCGACAGGGGTTTACCCAACCCACCCTTGACTATGGGCTTACCCCAACTTGCCCCTGGGAGTGACGGTCACTACCGGCCTGAATGATGGTCAGTGAAGCCTTCTGGCCATCCATGCATCGTCTCTTTCTTTTATCCTCTTCTGTTGAACTACATCTGTACCAACCACGGGCGCTGCCTACATTCATGTTGCTCGGGGCTTAATAATCCATCCCCGTCGCCTCCACTGCCGCGACCTTTGCTGACCACCCAAGGCTGATGCCTGTTTGCTGTACTCATTCTTTAATGACGCCGAGAACCCTGAGCGGCCGTTTAGTTGTGCGTCGGCGTGTCACCCTCGACCTTGAACTCCGGTTCGGACCATCTCCGTTGTGCCGCGCTACCAAATTGGCAGGCTCGCTGTTCGTCTTGTGTGACTGTGACAAAGCGGTGTGGACATTCACGTCGTCGGCGATATGCACTCGGATAAGGTGCAGAGGACTGGAGAGCACGTTCCAGAGGATTGCCAGGCACCCGCCATGGTCCGGTGTTGTCACGTCCGGCGGCGTGTACCGGATGCTGACTCGGAAGGCATTTGTGGAAGGGGAACGGCGACTAGGCTTGATAAGCGGGGCAATAGGCCCTTGTTGTTCGTCTTTGGGCAGTCCAGGAACACCACAATGACTCGCGCTGGGTGTTCCACAAGCAAGGTCTCCAGCTCCCCAAGGGCAGCGTCTCCAAGAGGATTGTCCCCGATTCGTCGAAACCCGCGTAGGATTGCCTGAAGCAAACCCAGCCGGCGCACTTTGCGCGTCCCAGGACAGGATGTAGTAAAGATAGGATCGAAGGCCGCCGCAAGGTACACAGCGTCGATAGGAGAAGTTGCCGATGACACGATGACGGAGCCGCCTTGAGGCAGGCGCCAGGATGGCTGTTGGGCTACCGAGCCACGTCTAACGCCATCGATTTGTAGGTCCGTCCACCACGTGCCGGAGATACCCATCAGTATGAATAAAGCAAGCTTCTTAACAACGGAGCCACTTGGGAACCATTGCAGTAGTATCCCGTAGGCGGCGATGGTAATGAAGATGAGGGGCAAGCGGGTAACAAGGAGAAGGACTTGCAAGATGAGTGAGAAGACGGAGGAAAAGAAGTTGACCGCGAATAGTGAAAAGACCAGGCAGGCCGAGAACATGCCCTGCTCAATAATGTTGTTGGAAACCAAAGCTGGCCTGACGGCCATATTGGGACGATGTTGTTACGGATATTGTAGGATCAGGCCCTGATGTGTGAGTATGGATGAAGCGCTCGGGCTCCTTTTCTGTCTCGACAGGCATCTGAAGGCACTAGGTTCACCAAAGACGTTGCCGTGGAGCGACTCTTGATGCATGTGCAGGTTACCCCGCCAGAGGTAATGACATGATCATCCACGGATCACTTCCACGAAGG